>NC_135583.1:34456428-34759285 GCF_965152235.1 Eretmochelys imbricata
GCTTGGCAGCATAGGGTTCAAGGACAAGGCAAAGTTTGTATTTTGACGAAATTTTTAACCTAAGCTGGTAAGAATAAGCTTAGGGGGTCTTTCATGCAGGTCCCCACATCTGTACCCTAGAGTTCAGAGTGGGGAAGGAACCTTGACATGTACCTAATTGTGAAAAAACAAAAGATATGACATCAGGAGTAAGTAGACGGCAGGAGTTTAGATGTACTTGCCATTATAATTTAGGGCTATTGTGAAATTCTTTACTGTATGATTCAGTGAGTGTGCATCTATGTAGCTCCTCCCCTGAAAAGCTTTGAGAAAAGTTGGGGAGCCGAATTCTGAACTGCTGCATAACCTCATGTACATTTCATTACCTTACCCTCACTAAGACTCCTTTGGACCTATTCACCCATTCCACAAATGTGTAAGGGAGTCTAAATTACAATCTGGAGAGCTAAACGAAGATATTAATTAAAGTAACCCCCAATCTAATCTAATTTACACCTTCCAGGCCTTCTGCCTGGGAATTTCTCCCACTGAGAGCTTAATCAAAAAGCCTATTGAGGTCAACGAAATCTTTCCATTAACTTCAAATGGCTTTGGATCAGGGACTGAGACATCTGTACACATCATTAGAAAGGGTGCAAGTAGCTCTATATGAATCAAAATGAGTGAATGTGCACAGCCATCACCTGACAACCAACCTGTTGAAGCTACCAGAAGGGCAATACTAGGAAGCCAGCCAGTCAGCAGAGCAGTAGACAGTATAGAGTAGACAGGAGAGTAACAAGAGGCTCCCATAAAATGGACAAGAACAAAGGGAGGATTTAGACTGGGACTTGGCATTTGAAAAGGGGAGAAAAATCATCTGCAGGGGGAAGAGTTGTCCTGATATTTTCACTCTGCTTTTCATTGATAAAGTAGTATTGGATTTAGCAATAGAGATCCTGTTATCTATATTATTTTCATTTTCCTGGGTTTCACTGAAAACAGTGTTGAAAACCTGGTCACAGTTCTCAGTTAGAAGGATTTTCAAGTGACTTTGTAGCACAAGTCCCACTGAAGGGCAACATGACTTTTGCTCCCAAGTCACTTAGATGCCTTTAAGACCCTTACTAAACGGGGGAGGCAAAATAGTGGTAGATGATGTAGAAAAAGCTGAAGTACTCAATGCTTTTTTTGCCTCAGTCTTCACAGACAAGGTCAGCTCCCAGACTGCTGCACTGGGCAACACAGTATGGGGAAGAGGTGAGCAGCTCTCAGTGGTGAAAGAACAGGTTAAGGACTATTTAGAAAACCTGGACATACACAAGTCCATGGGTCCAGATCTAATACATCCAAGGGTGCTGAGGGAGTTGGCTGATGTGATTGCAGAGCCATTGGCCATTATCTTTGAAAATTCATGGTGACTGGGGGAGGTCCCAGATGACTGGAAAAAGGCAAATATAGTGCTCATATTTTAAAAAGGGAAGAAAGAGAACGGGGAACTACAGACCAGTCAGCCTCACTTCAGTCCCCGGCAAAATCATGGAGCAGGAAACCATTTTGAAGCACTTGGAGGATAGGAAGGTGATCAGGAGCATTCAACATGGATTCACCAAGGGCAAGTCATGCCTGACCAACCTGATTGCCTTCTATGATGAGATAACTGGCACTATGGATATGGAGAAAGTGGTGGATGTGATATATCTTGACTTTAGCAAAGCTTTTGATATGGTCTCCCACAGTATTCTTGCCAGCACATTTAAAAAATATGGATTAGATGAATGGACTGTAAGGTGGATAGAAAGCTGGCTAGATTGTTGGCTCAACGGGTAGTGATCAAAGGCTCGATGTCTAGTTAGCAGCCGGTATCAAGCAGAGTGCCCTAGGGGTCGGTCATGGGGCCGGTTTTGTTCAACATCTTCATTAATGATCTGGATGATGGAATTAATTGCACCCTCAGCCAGTTCTCAGATGACACTAAGCTGGGGGGAGAGGTAGATATGATGGAGAGTAGGGATAGGGTCCAGAGTGTCCTAGACAAATTGGAGGATTGGGACAAAAGAAATCTGATGAGGTTCAACAAGGACAAGTGCAGAGTCCTGGGGAGGGTGAATCCATGCACAACTACAGGCTGGGGACCAACTGGTTAAGCAGCAGTTCTGCAGAAAAGGACCTGGGGATTACAGTGGAAGAGAAGCTGGATATGAGTCAGCAGTGTGCCCTTGTTGCCAAGAAGTCCAATGACACATTGGTCTGTATTAATAGGAGCATTGCCAGCAGATCGAGGGAAGTAATTATTCTCCTCTACTTGGCACTGGTGAGGCCATATCTGGAGTAATGCATCCAGTTTTGGTCCCGTTCTCCCCCCCCCCGCCCCACTACAGAAAGGATGTGGACAAATTGGAGAGTGTCCAGCAGAGGGCAACAAAAATGATTAAGGGGCTGGGGCACATGACTTACAAGGAGAGGCTGAGGGAACTGGGGTTATTTAGTCTACAGAAGATAAGAGTGATGGGAGATTTGATAGCAGTCTTCAAATACCTGAAGGGGGGTTCCAAAGAGAATGGAGCTCAGCTGTTCTCAGTGGTGGCAGATGACCAAACAAGGAGCAATGGTCTCAAATTGCAGTGGGGGATGTCTAGGTTGGATATTAGGAACACTATTTCACTCGGAGGGTGGTGAAGCACTGGAATGGGTTACCTAGGGAGGTGGTGGAATCTCCATCCTTAGAGGTTTTTAAGGCCCCGCTTGACAAAGCCCTGTCTGGGATGATTTAGTGGGTGTTGGCCCTGCTTTAAGCAGGGGATTGAACTAGATGACCTCCTGAGGTCTCCTAATATTCTATGATTCTGTGAAACTGCTGGGTCCTCAGCCCTCTTGAAAACTAAGACACTTAGTTCCTAATCTTTCAAAAACTTTCTAGATTCCGAGGCCAGAAGGGACCAATGTGATCAGCTGATCTGACCTCCCTTATACCACAGACCATAGAACTTCCCCAAAATAATTCCTAGATCATATCTTTGAGAGAAACGTCCAGTCTTCATTTAAAAATTATCGGTGATGGAGAATCCACCACAACCCTTGCTAAATTGTTCCAGTGGTTTATTACAGTCACTATTAAAAATGTATGCCTTGTTTGCAGTCTAAATTTTTCTAGCTACAACTTCTAGCCAGTGGATTGTGTTATACTTTATCTGTTAGATTGAAGAGCCCATTATGAAATATTTGTTCCCTGTGTAGATACTTATAGACTGTAATCAAGCCACACCTTTATCTTCTCTTCATTAAGCTAAATTGATTGATCTCCTTGAGTCTGTCACTATAAGGCATAGTTCTAATTTTTTAATCATTCTCATGGCTCCCCTCTGAACCCTCTCCAACTTATCAACATCCTTCCTGAACTGTGGGCACCAGAACTGGACACAGTATTCCAGCAGTGGTTGCATCAGTGCCAAATACAGAGGTAAAATAACCTCTCTACTCCTACTTGAGATTCCACTATTTATGCATCAAAGGCTTTCATTCTCCCTCTTGAACACAGCATCACACTGGCAAATCACGTTCAGCTGATTATCCGCCCCACCTTCATTTGTGCTTAACTTTACTACCATGTGCTTAACTACCAGTTCCACCACTGCTTTACTACCAGCAGCCTCACTTTTTTTTCAGGGGGACTACTCATTGAATAACGTTAAGCCTCTGAGTAGTTGCAGGATTAGGGGCTTATTTAGGAGCCTAAATATGGACTTTAGAGTCCTGTTTTTGAAAAAAATGTGGCCCAGCTTTATTACAAAAGGGAGCAATACATAAACATTTGCATTCTTCACTGAACACAGCAACTGAACGGCTGATATGAATGGTGAAACCCTTGCAGCTGACTAGTTAGTTGTAATGCAGCTTTGCTCAGACTACCTGCTCTAATTCATGGTACAGAATTATGGCTGCCTCTAAGGTGAGTTGATTCTCTCACAGGTATATAGTGAAACACATAAAGGCATTCTGCACTTTAGAGAAAAAAATGCTCTCAGCCGTATGTCAACATCCTCAATACGTTGTGCTCCCTTTCTTCCCTGGAGAAAAAGGAAAGGCATTTGCAGTCCCTACATGATAAAATTTCTACTAACTGGAACCTCCAGACACTTAGTTGCCCTGTATTTCCCCTCATTCATTAAGGGGGCCTGAGCTTTTATCCCTAGCTTACCTTCAGATCACAGGTTTCAGAGTAACAGCCGTGTTAGTCTGTATTCGCAAAAAGAAAAGGAGTACTTGTGGCACCTTAGAGACTAACCAATTTATGTGAGCATGAGCTTTCGTGAGCTACAGCTCACTTCATCAGATGCATACCGTGGAAACTGCAGCAGACTTTATACATACACAGAGAATATGAAACAATACCTCCTCCCACCCCACTGTCCTGCTGGTAATAGCTTATCTAAAGTAATCATCAGGTTAGGCCATTTCCAGCACAAATCCAGGTTTTCTCACCCTCCACCCCCCCACACAAATTCAGTCTCCTGCTGGTGATAGCCCATCCAAAGTGACAACTCTTTACACAATGTGCATGATAATCAAGTTAGGCCATTTCCTGCACAAATCCAGGTTCTCTCACTCCCTCACCCCCCTCCAAAAACCCACCCCCATACACACACAAACTCACTCTCCTGCTGGTAATAGCTCATCCAAACTGACCACTCTCCAAGTTTAAATCCAAGTTAAACCAGAACATCTGGGGGGGGGGAGGTAGGAAAAAACAAGAGGAAATAGGCTACCTTGCATAATGACTTAGCCACTCCCAGTCTCTATTTAAGCCTAAATTAATAGTATCCAATTTGCAAATGAATTCCAATTCAGCAGTTTCTCGCTGGAGTCTGGATTTGAAGTTTTTTTGTTTTAAGATAGCGACCTTCATGTCTGTGATTGCGTGACCAGAGAGATTGAAGTGTTCTCCGACTGGTTTATGAATGTTATAATTCTTGACATCTGATTTGTGTCCATTTATTCTTTTACGTAGAGACTGTCCAGTTTGACCAATGTACGTGGCAGAGGGGCATTGCTGGCACATGATGGCATAAATCACATTGGTGGATGTGCAGGTGAACGAGCCTCTGATAGTGTGGCTGGTGTTATTAGGCCCTGTGATGGTGTCCCCTGAATAGATATGTGGGCACAATTGGCAACGGGCTTTGTTGCAAGGATAAGTTCCTGGGTTAGTGGTTCTGTTGTGTGGTATGTGGTTGTTGGTGAGTATTTGCTTCAGGTTGCGGGGCTGTCTGTAGGCAAGGACTGGCCTGTCTCCCAAGATTTGTGAGAGTGTTGGGTCATCCTTTAGGATAGGTTGTAGATCCTTAATAATGCGTTGGAGGGGTTTTAGTTGGGGGCTGAAGGTGACGGCTAATGGCGTTCTGTTATTTTCTTTGTTAGGCCTGTCCTGTAGTAGGTAACTTCTGGGAACTCTTCTGGCTCTATCAATCTGTTTCTTTACTTCCGCAGGTGGGTATTGTAGTTGTAAGAAAGCTTGACAGAGATCTTGTAGGTGTTTGTCTCTGTCTGAGGGGTTGGAGCAAATGCGGTTGTATCGCAGAGCTTGGCTGTAGACGATGGATCGTGTGGTGTGGTCAGGGTGAAAGCTGGAGGCATGCAGGTAGGAATAGCGGTCAGTAGGTTTCCGGTATAGGGTGGTGTTTATGTGACCATTGTTTATTAGCACTGTAGTGTCCAGGAAGTGGATCTCTTGTGTGGACTGGACCAGGCTGAGATTGATGGTGGGATGGAAATTGTTGAAATCATGGTGGAATTCCTCAAGGGCTTCTTTTCCATGGGTCCAGATGATGAAGATGTCATCAATATAGCGCAAGTAGAGTAGGGGCTTTAGGGGACGAGAGCTGAGGAAGCGTTGTTCTAAATCAGCCATAAAAATGTTGGCATACTGTGGGGCCATGCGGGTACCCATAGCAGTGCCGCTGATCTGAAGGTATACATTGTCCCCAAATGTGCAATAGTTATGGGTAAGGACAAAGTCACAAAGTTCAGCCACCAGGTTAGCCGTGACATTATCGGGGATAGTGTTCCTGACGGCTTGTAGTCCATCTTTGTGTGGAATGTTGGTGTAGAGGGCTTCTACATCCATAGTGGCCAGGATGGTGTTATCAGGAAGATCACTGTCATAAGATCACCGACAACCCCTCAGACAGAGACAAACACCTACAAGATCTCTGTCAAGCTTTCTTACAACTACAATACCCACCTGCGGAAGTAAAGAAACAGATTGATAGAGCCAGAAGAGTTCCCAGAAGTTACCTACTACAGGACAGGCCTAACAAAGAAAATAACAGAACGCCATTAGCCGTCACCTTCAGCCCCCAACTAAAACCCCTCCAACGCATTATTAAGGATCTACAACCTATCCTAAAGGATGACCCAACACTCTCACAAATCTTGGGAGACAGGCCAGTCCTTGCCTACAGACAGCCCCGCAACCTGAAGCAAATACTCACCAACAACCACATACCACACAACAGAACCACTAACCCAGGAACTTATCCTTGCAACAAAGCCCGTTGCCAATTGTGCCCACATATCTATTCAGGGGACACCATCACAGGGCCTAATAACACCAGCCACACTATCAGAGGCTCGTTCACCTGCACATCCACCAATGTGATTTATGCCATCATGTGCCAGCAATGCCCCTCTGCCACGTACATTGGTCAAACTGGACAGTCTCTACGTAAAAGAATAAATGGACACAAATCAGATGTCAAGAATTATAACATTCATAAACCAGTCGGAGAACACTTCAATCTCTCTGGTCACGCAATCACAGACATGAAGGTCGCTATCTTAAAACAAAAAAACTTCAAATCCAGACTCCAGCGAGAAACTGCTGAATTGGAATTCATTTGCAAATTGGATACTATTAATTTAGGCTTAAATAGAGACTGGGAGTGGCTAAGTCATTATGCAAGGTAGCCTATTTCCTCTTGTTTTTTCCTACCTCCCCCCCCCCAGATGTTCTGGTTTAACTTGGATTTAAACTTGGAGAGTGGTCAGTTTGGATGAGCTATTACCAGCAGGAGAGTGAGTTTGTGTGTGTATGGGGGTGGGTTTTTGGAGGGGGGTGAGGGAGTGAGAGAACCTGGATTTGTGCAGGAAATGGCCTAACTTGATTATCATGCACATTGTGTAAAGAGTTGTCACTTTGGATGGGCTATCACCAGCAGGAGACTGAATTTGTGTGGGGGGGTGGAGGGTGAGAAAACCTGGATTTGTGCTGGAAATGGCCTAACCTGATGATTACTTTAGATAAGCTATTACCAGCAGGACAGTGGGGTGGGAGGAGGTATTGTTTCATATTCTCTGTGTATGTATAAAGTCTGCTGCAGTTTCCACGGTATGCATCTGATGAAGTGAGCTGTAGCTCACGAAAGCTCATGCTCAAATAAATTGGTTAGTCTCTAAGGTGCCACAAGTACTCCTTTTCTTCAGATCACAAGAATCCTTTCAAATCAATTCCCCTTTGACCACCGGAAGGGTGTGTGAGACTCTGTATGTGTGTGTGTGTTGGGGGTGAGGGCATGGAATTGCTAGGAAATACACATCTCATCTCAAAAGTCCTTCAACAAATAATTGCAAACCATATAGAGAAAGATGGATATTTATCCTGCATGGAGTTTTCATTATACAACATTTTACTAAAGAGACCAGCATAAATTTAATTTAAAATGGTAACACATAGAGAACTGTGCTCATTGGTCTTGTGGCTTTGACTATCAGAAATTCTACAAGAACTTTAGTGTCAAAAGGTCAATTACATCACACTGCAAAGATGTAGATTCAGTTAAACCAGGTTTTTAGTAAGGCAACAACAAACTGGGACAGGAACAACTTAAGTTAGGAGAGGAAGTAGTTGTTTTAAAACAAAGTAAACATTTAAGGCTGTGTAAATTCAGCAGATCATTTTTTCTCACTGTCAAGCCAGTCAGCTTCTTCTTTCTAGAGCTGGTTAAAGCAGAATGCCAAATAGCAAAGCCCAAAAGTTTAAAAGAACACTTCCCTCTGGATAACTTCTTCCACTCCCATCCGACAGTATAATCTGTGTTTTTCCAGTTTACACACTATATTTAGTTAATCAGACTTCATATGTGGCAGATGGGATTTGATTACATGACCCAGCATGTCAACATTATCTGTGGGTGGCAAAGGAGTTTGATCTTAGGTGACTTGGTAAGTTATTCCTACTTGAACAGATGGGATTTAAATTGCCGGGAGGGTGTTTCCAACAGATAAATATTTCTCTTTTTCATTCTGAAATGATAGAAAGAAATATTAATTTTTGTTTCATGAGATGGAAACAGAAAGCCAACACAGATTTTGGAATATAAATGATGAATTTAGATGGTATTTTGAGGAAACTGATAAGCATACAATGCCTTGTGCCTTGGTTGGACTACAGTCCATCTTTACAAATCATTTTCAGCACAGATAAATTATATAGTATAATTTAAACTATTATAGATAAGTGTAATGGATTAAATAGAATATGCTACCTGCTGCAGTAAACAGTGATGAGAGAGGTAACTTTTTAAACACTTTCTCCTTTTCTGTGCAAAACATCTCGGAAAATAATAGACGGTATCTTTAAAAGTAATTGTAAGATATAATATGGAAGGACCTATTAAAATATTTATATAATTTTGTTGACAATGTTTTCCACCCAGTTAAAACTTTTTCTTTTATTTAGAAGAAGTCAGGGGAAATATTTTGAAACACTTTACATACAGATATTTATCCTATTCAGATAGTGACAGAATAACAACCACTCAAAGATCTGATAGCTTCTCTGAGATGTGAAAGTAGAAAAAAGAACCCGTGTTGAAAATGGAACATGGAGAAGGGCAACAAACAAATAAGAAAAGTCAGACACTTATGGATTTCAGGGAAAGGGTGGTGGTAGGAGAGGGGAGAGAGAGAGAGAAAAATGAGTGTCGCAGTTAGAGATGGTCACGTATAAATGCACCATTTTATTTTTGCTCTGATCCATGGTTCCCATTATGAGGTTTTTGCGAGCATTTGAACACAACCATTTACATTTTCACAAATTTTCTCACAAATATTTATCTGTGCAAAAATTGTACCAGAATTTTGTTCTCCATCATTTAAAGTATTCAGCCTTCAGACAGCATGCAGAAATGTTACTATGTGATTCAGGGGATCAGTCACTTGAGAAGTATAATAAATAATGACTATTGACTGGAATGAGCCACAGATAATCATCAACCCATGGACTGAACATTATTCATCAAAACAAATAGGCGATTAGTAATAAGCATTAATACTTTCAGGCATTAGCAGCAGTGGACCTCCTAGTGAAAACTTTCAGAACTGAACTTCTGAACCTTAAAGTTTCCACTTTAACTAACTTTCCAGTGGCCTGGAAACTGGTTTTATAACCCACGCCCTCCTTCCCTTTGACTCGAGTTCACTCCGCCTTTCCAGACTTCTTCCCAAGCACTCCTTCCAGGACATATTTCCATTTAAAAAACCCCCTTAACAACAACACATGCAACCAGTACTCTGCACCCTGTTGTATTGATCTCAAGGGCCAAAACAGCTAAAGTTGTTATAAACGCTTTCACGCTCCAACATTGAAACAGGAGTACAAAGGTTTGGGGTTGATCCATAGAGACCCTGGTTTACTCAGTTTCTTGGCAAACACCCAAAAAGCCCTCATTCAAAAGTTGGAAGTTGACTGATCAGAACACAAGAACGAACAAGAAATCAGAAGCAAGCAAAAGCTGAAATTGAGTAATTATGCAAAACTAACTTAATCAAAACCTGTTAAAGTCTCTCCTTTATCAGTGTCTCTTACTTTTACCAATAATCTTTCTTTGAAGGAAAGGAAGGGGTTAATTTTACTCTGTCCTGATGTATGAAGACTATTCACTTCTCCTGTTTTCAACAGACACAAGGTGGAGGATAGAAAAAGTGGGGGAAATACTGTTGATTTGATGTTCTTGGAATACTGGGCAGCTGATCAGTCATGAATGCATGCTTCAGGCTGGCAGGTTGGCCATGACACCTGTTGCTTGGACCCTGGCTCACATTCCAGTCAGGGATGTCATCTGCTTGGATCCTTTCTCCTTAGAAGGGTTAGGGCTATATAGGCTGTCTTATCTTGCTGTTCTGATGCATTAAGTGTAGTTGATTTCGGAATCCTGTAAAAGTTGAGAGTGAGAGAGAGGATAGGAGGAAAAATAGTTTGGCAGGAAGTAACACAAAAAGTGAAGGGAGATGGAACAAAATCTTAAATGCATCTGACTGGAGCCCCTGAGGCACTGTCAGTTAGCTATCTACACTGGTGGGCTGAAGGCTGGATGTCATGATGATATCATGACTTTCAGGACTCTCAAATGAAAAACAACGTTCCTTAAACAAGAGCAAACCCTGACAGCCTTCCTTTTGGGAAGAAAATCCTTTGGTTTGCTCTGCTCCTTATGTCTTGGGATCAGAGAAGATGAGATGAGCTGGGTTGAGGAGAGTTGAGCTGTGATGGCATGATGATTTTTCCAAGTCTTCTTTTAAGGACCTCAAAATGGTAGGGGGAGTGGATGACATAGTTAGAATCATAGAATGATAGGACTAGAAGGGACCTCAAGAGGACTAAGTATTATCTAGACCATACCTGACAGGTGTTTGTCTAACCAGCTCTTAAAAATCTCCAATGATGGAGATTCCACAACCTCCCTAGGCAATTTATTCCAGTGCTTAACTACCCTGACGGGAAGTTTTTCCTAATGTCCAACCTAACTCTCCCTTGCCGCAATGTAAGATCATTGCTTCTTGTCCTATCCTCCGAGGTTAAAGAGAACAATTTTTCTCCCTCCTCCTTCTAACAACTTTTTATGTACTTGAAAACTGTTATCATGGCCACCCTCAATCTTCTCTTCTCCAGACTAAACAAACCCATTTTTTTCAATCTTCTCTCATAGGTCATGTTTTCTAGACCTTTAAATGTTTTTGTTCTTCTCTGGACTTTCTCCAATTTATTCACATCTTTCCTGAAGTGTGGTGCCCAGAACTGGACACAATACTTCAGTTAAGGCCTAATCAACTCAGAGAAGAGTGGAAGGATTACTTGTATCTTGCTTACAACACTACTGCTAATACATCCCAGAATGATGTTTGCTTTTTTTTGCAAAAGTGTTGAACAATTGGCGCGTGTTTAGCCTGTGATCTACTATGGCCCCCAGATCCCTTTTTGTAGTACTTCTTCCTAGGCAGGTTTCAGAGCAGCAGCCATGTTAGTCTGCATCCACAAAAAGAAAAGGAGTACTTGTGGCACCTTAGAGACTAACAAATTTATTTGAGCATAAGCTTTCCTGAGCTACAGCTCACTTCATCAGATGCATGCAGTGGAAAATACAGTGGGGAGATTTTATATACACGGAGAACATGAAACACCTTATCACTACAAAAGGTCCCCTCCCACCCCCCGCTCTCCTGCTGGTAATAGCTCACCTTACCTGATCACTCTTGATACAGTGTGTATGGTAACACCCATTGTTTCATGTTCTCCGTGTATATAAATCTCCCCACTGTATTTCCACTGAATGCATCTGATGAAGTGAGCTGTAGCTCATGAAAGGTTAGGCTCAAATACATTTGTTAGTCTCTAAGGTGCCACAAGTACTCCTTTTCCTTCTTAGGCAGTCATTTTCCATTTTGTATGTGTGCAATTGATTGTTCCTTCCTAAATGGAGTACATTGCATTTATCCTTATTGAATTTCATCCTATTTACTTCAGACCATTTCTCCATTTTGTCCAGATCATTTTGAATTTTAATCTGATCCTCTAAAGCACTTGCAACCCCTCCTAGTTCTGTATTGTCTGCAAGCTTTGTAAGTGTACTCTCTATGCCATTATCTAAATCATTGATGAAGATATTGAACAGAATTGGACCCAGGACCAATCCCTGTGGGATCCTACTCAATATGCCCTTCCAGCTTGATGGTGAACCACTGATAACTACTTTCCGGGAATGGTTGTCCAACTAGTTATGGTATCACCTTATAGTATCGCCATCTAAGGTTCACACCTAATTATTTCATCCACTAATTAAATCCATTTCCATAAGGCCAAAGGGTTCTCAGATTTTTCTTTGAGTCCAACTCAGCACAGATCCTTGAGCTATATCAGTAGACCTTTTTGTCTGGAGTAATTCATTCTCTTTCTAGTTTTCTTACACCTGCTTATAACATTCATTATTGAAAATAATTTGACTTACTTCTTATGGTTAAGTCCCAAGCAGGCAAAAGTTATGGACTCAGTTGTCTCAACAAGCCTCCTCTTGCATCCAGGAGGGAAGTGGATGCTATCACCATCTGCCACTGAAGAAAGGGCAAAGGAAAAGAGTGAGTAAAATAGAGAAACAGACTAAACATAATCTGGCGTAACCATTTCTGTTCACTTGGACACTGCTCTACAACAGTTCTATCACTTAGCAAAGCTGTATGCAGTGATAACTGAGCTGCGTCCCCAGTCTCACTCACATTATTTCTAGGTGACATTTCTAAATGATAGTAGGTTTTTTTCCTGCTTCCCTTTAATCCCTAGATTCAGTGGAAATGTAGAACTTTGGAAAGTGCTGAGGTTTTCATTTCTGTAGTGTAGAGATTTCACTGTCTATTGAATACATCGGTCACAGGCATAAGAAAGCAACAGTGGCCAGGAATGACTTTCCATTTTCAACTAGTCACATAGTGACATAGCCCATGGCTTTGTTACTTGGGATGGCTGTGAAGGCCTCAAGGAAGTTTCATCTGTACTGCATGCAGCAGCCTAAATCCTAAGTAACATAAATCAAGGAGAGCATATTTGTCTGCAGGTCCACATTCTATGACTTCTCTCTATACATCATAAGACCTACTTCAATATGTGGGCTAGAACCTAGCTGACTGTAATCTTTCTCCCCACACGTCTCCCAAAATTCTGCAATCACCAGAGATGCTGCAGTTGACAGAGACTCATAGGCACATGCAGGACACACCACTTTTTTCAAGACTTCCCATGACTGAGCAGTATCCCAAATGGTCAGTTGGCACTTCTTCCATTCCTCTTTTCCCTGTGTAACCCATCTCTGCAAATAATATTTCATATATCTAACTGTCTCATTGGGAGGGGAAAAGAATATTGTCCTAATACAACACCAGTTTGTGCTTCTACTTACCCTTGTATTTGGCAACTAGACGCTATGGTGGATAGCACATTACAAATTCATATCGGGAAACAGATGACTGCATGGATGGTGAGAGAATAAAGATGGGCTCTTGAGTATTCATCTTGCAGATGGTTCCTTCTCTGTCTCTATTTTCTAGTCCCTTTTTGTCTTTCAGTCTAATACCCTATGATATCTTTTCAGTGGCTTTTTCAGTTCAGGGCAGATTGCTTGTTCTCAATGAGCCAAAGACATTTAAGAAAATTATATCTTTTTTCCCCCCAAACATCAATGAGGTTAGAGAAATAAAACAAAGGAACTGAGAGGAGTTAGGCATATCCTGAAATAATTAACAGAATTGGATTTAGTTTAGAACTCAGTAACACATCGGACAAAATCTGTAAGGAAAAACAACCTGGACCGCAGATATTCAGAAGGAGAGAAATATTTTGAGAACAGTCATATTCCAACAAATGCCTGGGTGAGTTGGATTTTTTGGGGCTATTCAAGTGAATGTACTGTATCTAAGAGTAATTAAATGAAACCGAACACAAGAAAATACCAGAGAATATTTCCTATCAAGAGTACAAACAATGAAATAATCTCCAAGGCTGCTGAGACATTTAAAAATAGAGTGAGGACAAACATCCAGTTTTAAGGGCAATTCTGCATAGGCAGGCGATGGCCAAGATAAAATAATAGTTTCTCCCTCTCTTTAATTTCTACTGATTTGCTTTTACAGGAGTTTTTTAATGACACATTTTAACTTTAGAGGAAAAACATAAAATGAGTATTAAAATAGAAATATATTGGTTTGTATTTTATTAACAATTTTTGCTTTATTTAATTTTTTAATTTGAATTTAAGCCGCCTAGATTAACCACTCAAAAATATTCAAATCAATTAATTTTTTTTAAGATTTAGGAAAGATTTTGGTTAATGAAAGAAAAGTTGGGTAAGAAATCTGGAATATGGAACAAACAATAGATTATGGACTACCAGCTCAGTGGGGCTCTTCAGTAGATATGATGGAAAAATAAATCAGGTGAGAAGACTCACTGATGTAGAAAAAGTTATTTCTGGGAAAATGTGTTCAGTCTGTGATGACTTCAATGAAGAACTGTCATCTGACAATTTTATTGTTAAAGAATCCAAGCAGTTCACTTCTGAGTATCCCAGACGTTCATATAATGAGGTGCGATTTTACTTTAAGCATAAAAAGTGTTGGAGCAACGTTTTTCCCCTTTCCAGACCCAGTTGGATTTTTTTAAAGTCTTTTCAAAGGTATAAATTGGCTGCTTCAGAAAAAAAATGCAAGTAGACAGACCTAAGCATGGCAGAAGAATGGAAGCAAGAAAAGGTTTGAAACATTAGTTTACCCAGATTGTTTTATATTTTGAGTCATGCAAGTTTCTGCTCTGTTGTAGGAAATTGTCTCAGAAATTGCTCCAGGCAGTTAGCTCAGAAAATGACATTTTCAGATTTGTTCATAGACTAGTATGCTTGTTCATATTGGCTCACTTTAAGTAGTTTGGCCTCAGACTTTAATGTATCTCTTAAAATAAGATGGGAGTTTTCTGGAGTTTAAGGGACAATTTCAACAGGTGCATATAAGTGAAAAATCTACTCCTACTACAATTTGTGCACAATCGTACCTGTGCATTCTGCACTAGAATCAACAGGTTTTCTGAATTTGTGGCTCCACTGTGGGCCTTGTCTCCACTACATCTCTGTCCACTTACCTGGATCTGAAAGCTGATAGTTCTGACACCTGAGTAAGCCCTGATGATCCTCTCTCTTGCTGGTGTGGGACATGTTGTCCTGTCATTTCCTGCTTGTTTGTAAGCAGGTCTCCCATCAAGCACCAGTTGGAACTTATAGTATAGGGACATTCCTCATGTGCCTCTTTTCCCCCTCAGCTGACATGTCAGCACCGAGGGAACACAAGGGGTGAAATCTCTTTGACTTCAATGGAGCTGGGAATTCATCCAAGAAAATGTGTGGATCCTGTTCCTAGAAACATTGAGGATGCCATGGTGAAATAAAGAGGCTGAGGGGTGAAATACATGTTTGCCCAATTCAAATATGCAAAACCAGCAGGGAAATAACTGTTTCAAGCTTTTAAGGGATTGAATGGAAGAGTAAAACAAAACAAAGGACTTTTAGGAAGTGCTTTGCTGCGCACTGATCTGGGGCGGTTGCCCCGGTGGATTGGATATTGCAGCTACCTCACCACCACTGTCCCATTCCAGTGGATATTTCACCTCCAGGCAGCACTGCTCTGGTTAGCACTGCCATTAATGGTTTAAGTGTGTAAGTGAGTGTAGCCCAGGAAGTATAAGCAGGAGGTCTCTGACCTAGAAAGTGATGCATGCTGCATCCTCAGTGTTAACGTTACTTAATCTTTTTACTGAGTGTGCCTGTTATAAGGGCAGTATAGAAATGTGCATCCATTGGCTACAAACCATTTTTTTCTGGTCCTGTAACTCAAAACCATTTTTTTAAATGGAATACTGCAGAATTCTTGGCTATAATTTAGACTAGGCCCCTTGAGCAACCTTTCACCATTCCAAACAAGCTGAGTTATTTACATTTTAAAACCAGCATGCCTTGTGCATGTTCCACATGAAAACTTTATTAATATGTATCCCATTTGAACCTTATGACAGCCTGTATCATGAAATGACATGAGAGATTTACCCTGGCCATCCAGTAATTAATGTAAATTTTAAAATGTGTCAGGATACATGTTTATGTGATAGCTCTGACAGGTCCATTGTAATCTATTATGATCTACCCATACATCCCCAATAAAAACATGGAGGCTAGAAGTGAGACAAGATAAATAACTTGCTTATAGCAAAGGAGATATTTAAAAACTAAAAACAAAAAAAACAAGCTCTGTTCTTGTACAAATATAATTCTATATGCACGCGTAAACAATTGTCTATAACTATTAGCACAGATTAGAGTTGTTCTTGAGTGCATGGAAGGGTAACTGCATTTTCTGTTAGGCTCTGATAAAGAAGGCCCTTAATCATAGGCTTAACTTTAAGCACGTTTAAGTTACAGTGAAGACCATGGGATTTAAGTGTGTGCTTTAGTTCTTTCCTGAACAGAGATTCTTTTCTTGAAGAATAGCAAAATATGTTAGATTGTAATTTTTCAATCAAAACAGGGTTTTATTTTTATCTAGAAATGAGTTAATGATATTAAGTTGTTTCATAACTACACTCATAGCATATAAAATGAGGAAAATTGAAGAATTTCCTGTTATTTGGTAATATATAGAGAAATCCCACTTCATTTTAACACACTTAAACTGTTTAACTATTACAGTTGCTGGGTAAGTGGATCTAAGACTTCCTGCTGTATTGCAGAGGAATCATTTTGAAGTACCCCAATATTTGAGACTAGGAATTAGGAGCTTCTCAGTTTGAGTCGGAGTTTCTCTAGTCAGGATATTCTTTCAACCATAGGATTAGGTGGGCCTGTCAGAGATGTGAGAATGGTTTCAAGGTAAGAGAAGAACATATACCCAATGTCAACAAACCCTTCAGCCAATTACAGTGAAATCCCAGAAACCAATTTAGATGTGTATTCATCAGGCTGTGCAGGGCTTCACATGCTTGCCTCA
The DNA here is from genome assembly GCF_965152235.1 of Eretmochelys imbricata. Classification (NCBI taxonomy): domain Eukaryota; kingdom Metazoa; phylum Chordata; order Testudines; family Cheloniidae; genus Eretmochelys; species Eretmochelys imbricata. The sequence continues at coordinate 34,473,256 of NC_135583.1, forward strand.
AATTAATGGTAATAGGAATTATGCACACAAATCCTTACACATTGAAAGAAGAAATATACTCTGTGGAGTGAGGACTGGGGGTATTATAATAAAATAAAGTATAGGAAATATATGTACCAACCACTTTCTGTCCATCTTCCAGATTTGTGAAAGAGGACTGCAGTGAAGAAATGAAATGTAAATGGATATTGTATAGTGTACTCTGAATAAATCTTACATTGAATGAAGAGTTCTTCAAATAAACATGTGCCAGTTTCTTGTCTGTGTCCTTACAGGGAAAAAAAGCCATGTTCTTAACTCCATTTAGCCAACTCTAGGCAAAAACCTAGCGTGGCCAAGGCAGTTTGTAGCTTATGCACAAGTTTTCGGGTCAAGTTCAAGACTACGGGAGAGCCTAATCTTTAACTCAATCTACTAACTCATGCACCAACTACAGTACACCTTGTCTTTACTAGGATTTTACCTGGAATTAACTGAAGTTCACTAACTCAAGAACACAGCTTTTTGTTCCAAGTGAAGACAAGGCCTATGTTACAAATTATCAATGAAAGAAACACATCAACATTCACTCGACACAATCTAAATAATTTCCTTACATTTATAGTAGTCCATTAATCACATGGCATGATTTTTAGCCCACAGCCTCAGCTGATATGTGTACTGATGTGCAGGATGATAGAAGTTTCACACTGTAAACTCATTGATGACAATGAGTGTTTGCCAGAGTAGTGGGAGTGAAAGCTTCAGGATCTAGCCCACAGTTTTTGGCATTTCTGACTAGTGTGTGTGTGTGTGTGCACAGTGTATGTTCGTTTTTCTTGTCTCCAGAGCACCATCTGTTAACTAAACTTCTTTACAAGCTACTGTACATCACTCATTTTAGACATAAATGTTCTTCTGTTCCTGTTGTGTTTTTACTGTTTCTTCTCTGTTAATGATTGATATTAGAAATGTTGATTCATGAAAATGAAGTGATAGAAAATGGTGTGTTATGAAGCAGCTAATCCACTATAAACATTTTCAATCTTCTCCTGCTGCTGCCTGCCACCGCATCCTTTATTTATAGTATTGTTACAAATACTAAAGGCAGGTTGAGGTGAGGGTGTACACAGCTGCAAACTCTCATTTGGATAGTAATGGTGCACAGATAACTCTCCCCTTCACAAAAATATGCTAGGATTTATTTAACTGCATAGAAAGAGATCTGAGTAAAATATCAAGATTGCAAGCTGGTCTTATTTTGATTAGGTCATGTGGTTTTCTAGTAATTTTACCCCGTACAACAGAAAAGGAATCAAAACGTTTTTGAGACAACTGTTAGCACAGGAAGTAATAACAGTTGAGACATCATCACTTTTACTGTTTGAAAAATAAGTCCAAGAATTAGAAGTGCCATAAATGTACGTTAAAGACTTTGCTTGTTGGGGATCTATTTTTTATTACTATTATGTGTAGGTTTTTAACTATTATATGTGCATCTAGTCAATAATAAAAATAATACTTTTCACTTATAGTACACTTAAACTCCAAAAAGCCACTCTTTAAATGGCATCTTGGCCTTTCCGTGTTGTTTCCCGGTGACTCCTGATTAAATCTGCTAAACTGACAAGGGGTTTTCACATTTGCTAGCCCTGCAATCCTGTTTTGTGTTCTGAGAGTTAAGCTAGGTTCTTTTCAGCTTGTACATCAGCAGCTGTGCTAAAGATTTTGCAGTTAAATTCTGCCTTCAATTATTAAGCCTATTTTTCCAATTATTCAGTGAGGCTGCGCAAGTGTAACTAGAGGTAATATCTGTGCCTGTAATTGGACCTTCATTAACTTTGGAGCTTAGACTCCATTAAAAAAGCATGAACCAGAAAAGACTCCAACACACTCTCATGTTGTTGTGTTGCCTGTACAATGCTAAGAGGACTAAACATTATTTTTGTCAGTGGCATGAAGCAAATATTGGGGTAAACAGCAGATTTGTTGCGTAAGAAGTTTCAATTTTTATCCACTTTGCAAGTAGAAATGCACTTAAATCATCTTTATTCTGCTTTTATTTGCAGTGATGAGTAACACCGAATAGAAGTAACATGCAGAGTGATGGCTAAATAGTCTGTTTGTGCCTCATTTAAATTTGGTTAGGAAGTGACTGCTTTCAAAGCAAGACTCATAACATCCTTTGAAAGTCCAATGCCTATTTACATGCACATTGCTAACTAGGTCCACCTAGAGGAGACTCTCCATAACAGAGTTTTCTACATACTATTTAATATTACTTAGTGCTTGTTTCGATAGTTATGTATAGTCAGCCTTTGGTCTATTTTACAGCAGTGTATATATGGAGTAAACCTGTTAACATCAGTGGAATTACTGCAGGTTTACACTAGTGTAATGAAATCAGAATCTGGTTCAAAGAATGGAGAGATATTTTAATTTATACTTGTTCGATCCCTAATTTGAATAATGTCCTTTTTGAATTTCTGATTATAATTAGATAATTAGCTATTTCCTTTGTTAAATGTATGTTTTATGGATTAAGGTTCTGATTTCCAATAGCACCTCAGCTTTTCTCCAGTTTAGCTCCTGAAAATAATTGCAGCCGTGTTTTGTTAGCACTTTGATGAGGTTCAGTGTCAGGTATTTAAATTTCTGAGTACTGTAAGATGTGGGTGCAAACTATAGGGCTGCTTCTTCAGATTAGGACTTTAAACCCGTAAGAACATAAGCTTTTATGCAGCCATTTTAATACAAAAATTAAACATAGACTATTGTATAATATACCCTAATAAACAAATGGCAAGTTTTGTGATAAGGTAAATGTTCTACACATTGTTTTTCTATAGGTTTTTTACCCTTTGTATATTGAGTAGACGTACTGTATCTTCAGTTTAAAAGATTCTCTGGATCTTGATTCCGCAACTGCTGCTACTCAGCTGCAGCTGACCTATTGGTTACAATACCAACTTTACCCACATTGACTGTAGTAAGTAGATATACCAGAACTCAGTGGGTGGTTCATTTTCTTAGCTCTGAGAAACACACACTTCATCATGTTGGGTGCTGGTAGTCTCTACCATTTGATTTTTGTCGAGAGACGCTTTCTTGTTAGCTGGCTCGAACTAGAGAAATACTGTCATTTTGGTGGGCATATATGTACTCTCCTCATTGAAATTAAGCTGATCAGTGATATTTGTCTCTGTATCAATACATTTGAAAGAAAATTGTTTCCCACAAGGTAAAGACAGGTACAAATTTAAAATAATTGAAACACCCTACTCAGTCACACCACTTTTGTGAAATGTCTTATCCTCAGACATAAGCTGAACATAGCAATGGCGCTTTATAATTGAACTGTGATGCCATTTTTAAATATCATAAGTGGATAGTTGACAGGCCAATTAGGCTGACCAGATAGCAAGTGTGAAAAATCAGGACACTTATTTTCATGGGTGAAGCGTATAGTTACCTATATAAGACAAAGCCCATAGTATCAGGATGGTCCCAATAACATCGGGATGTCTGGTCACCCTAATAGCAGTTTACACCAGTGTAAGATCTGGGCCAGAATCCTTGAGTTGTTGTATCAGGAATACCCACTCGGGATCAGCATAATTGGCCACAATCTAGAAATAAACACCAGCAAGCAGGTTTTCCCACATGGTTCTTGTATTCAGGATGGGTATTTTGGGGCTGTCTGAAATAATGTAATGCAATAACTTATGATAAATAGAATAGTTCTAACTGGCATTTCATGCAATTGTGTTTGGAAAAAGATGTGAATCTATGTGATTTGTCAATCTTATGGAAAAAATTAGTTCCATACCCGAGCAGCTGCCTGGATAAGTGCTGAATTTATATTTCTAAACAAGGTTTCTAAATGGGTCCAAATTCTGGATGGCAGAGAGAGCTCGGGGGTGATGCATTCACTGTTTTGCTTACAGCTGCTATGAAAAGCAATGGTGTGTCCATCTGCCTTCCCCACTGCTGGCTGCCAGGGCCCATTTATACCTCCATGCCAGGTGACTGTGCCCCCTTGGAACGATGGAGCACTCCCATGTGTCTTGGTAGTAGCCCTCCAAGTGTTCAAAGGAAGCAGGAGTGAATATCCTATATTGCACCTGTCATAAATATAAAGGGAAGGGTAAACCCCTTTGAAATCCCTCCTGGCCAGGGGAAAGCTCCTCTCACCTGTAAAGGGTTAAGAAGCTAAAGGTAACCTCGCTGGCACCTGACCAAAATGACCAATGAGGGGACAAGATACTTTCAAAAGCTGGGAGGAGGGAGAGAAACAAAGGGTCTGTGTCTGTCTGTATGCTGCTTTTGCCAGGGACAGAACAGGAATGGAGTCTTAGAACTTTTAGTAAGTAATCTAGCTAGGTATGTGTTAGATTATGATTTCTTTAAATGGCTGAGAAAAGAATTGTGCTGAATAGAATAACTATTTCTGTCTGTGTATCTTTTTTGTAACTTAAGGTTTTGCCTAGAGGGGTTCTCTATGTTTTCTAATCTAATTACCCTGTAAGATATCTACCATCCTGATTTTACAGGGGGGATTTCTTCATTTCTATTTACTTCTATTTTCTATTAAAAGTCTTCTTGTAAAAGACTGAATGCTTTTTCATTGTTCTCAGATCCAAGGGTTTGGGTCTGTGGTCACCTATGCAAATTGGTGAGGCTTTTTATCCAACATTTCCCAGGAAAGGGGGGGTGCAAGTGTTGGGAGGATTGTTCATTGTTCTTAAGATCCAAGGGTCTGGGTCTGTAGTCACCTAGGCAAATTGGTGAGGCTTTTTACCAAACCTTGTCCAGGAAGTGGGGTGCAGGGTTTTGGGAAGTATTTTGGGGGGAAAGACGCGTCCAAACAGCTCTTCCCCAGTAACCAGTATTAGTTTGGTGGTGGTAGCGGCCATTCCAAGGACCACGGGTGGAATACTTTGTACCTTGGGGAAGTTTTGACCTAAGCTGGTAAAGATAAGCTTAGGAGGTTTTTCATGCAGGTCCCCACATCTGTACCCTAGAGTTCAGAGTGGGGGAGGAACCTTGACATGGTGGCATAGTGGTGGGATTAACCTGAAATCATTTTGAGATCCAGTTGAGATTTTTTGAACTAGAAATACAGATTTTAAAAAGAAATTATTTTTTCCTTTGGAAAGGAAGTCCAGAAAGCAGTTGAAACTGAAAGCAGATTGTTTTGTCTGCTTTGTGGCCAAGCAGAGACAAAAGGGGATTATCTTGTGAATTGCAGGTTTTCTTTGCCTGGAGGCAGGGTACTTAACTCCTGCAGGGAAATTCACAGTCTTCCAACCCAGAGGTTTTTTTTTTCTTTTCTTCCTAAAAGTAAATAGGGGGTGTGTGTTCTACCCATTTGCTTTTTCTTTGGGCTGGGTAAGCAGGTTTCCAAGTAGTTGGAGGTTTTTTGCTTTAAGTTGGGCCCAGAGCAGAGACAAGGGAATTGTCTTTTTCTGTAGGCTGACAATCACTATCAGAGAATAGGTATTCTATTCCAGCACAACAAAATTTTACAGCCAAGTTTTGTTTGTTTATTTCTAAACCTCGGGTGTAAAGTTAGTTAAAAACAGAGAGGTTAGAATGACCAAATCCTCAGCTCGACTACAGCTGGAATTAGCCAAATTTCAGGCTGAGGAAAGACAAAGGGAACATGAAAGACAGATAGAACTCATGCGGCTGAAGAAGGAACAAGAAAGGGAGGCAGAACAACACCAAGCGGCTGCTCACAGGAGAGCTATGGAAGCGAGGGACAAAGAACTGGAGGAGAAGGAAAAAGAGAGGAAGTATGTGGAGGAGATGGAGAAGATAAAGGCTCAGCAGAATATCCCAACAAACCCTAGTAATCCTTCTCCAAGTACCACTTCCCATCCCAGAAAGTTCCCCACCTACAAGGCAGGCGATGATACTGAGGCCTTCCTAGAAAACTTCGAAAGGGCCTGCCTTGGGTACAACATCTCTACTGACCAATACATGGTAGAGCTGAGGCCGCAGCTCAGTGGACCCTTAGCTGAGGTGGCAGCTGAAATGCCTAAAGAACACATGAACAAGTATGAACTGTTTAAATCCAAGGCGAGAGTCAGAATGGGGATAACACCCGAGCAGTCTCGTCGGAGGTTCAGAGCCCTAAGGTGGAAACCAGACATGTCATTTACCCGACATGCCTACCACATTGTGAAACATTGGGATGCCTGGATATCAGGAGCAAGTGTTGAATCTCCAGTAAATTTGCCCTTCCTAATGCAAATGGAACAATTCTTAGAGGGTGTTCCTGAGGAAATAGAAAGATACATCCTAGATGGGAAACCCAAAACTGTAATCGAGGCAGGAGAGATTGGAGCCAGATGGGTGGAGGTGGCAGAGAAGAAGAAAACTGGTCGCAGTTGGAGCGGAGACCAGAAGGGACCACCCCAGACCACACCCTATTACCGGGGGCCGCCCAAGGCCCCACCTACCTCCCAAAGAACCCTCCAGACCCCTTATCGTCCTGCCACCCCGTTCTCCAGCAACCCTCCTCGCCCCAGTGACCCGTCAGCTGGACGATGTTTTAAATGTAACGAGCTGGGGCATGTAAAGGCCAACTGCCCCAAGAACCCCAACAGATTACAGTTCATTGCACCGGAATCACACCAGAGGTCCACAGGCCCAGATACTTCCCAGATACCCTTAGAGCGGAGGGAAACTGTGAGTGTGGGCGGGAAGAAGGTCACCGCGTGGAGGGACACCGGAGCACAAGTGTCAGCTATCCATGCTTCCTTAGTGGACCCCAATTTAATCAACCCAGAGATCCAAGTGACGATTCAACCCTTCAAGTCCAACTCTTTCAATTTGCCTACAGCCAAGTTGCCTGTCCAGTACAAGGGCTGGTCAGGAATGTGGACTTTTGCAGTCTATGATGATTATCCCATCCCCATGCTGTTGGGGGAAGACTTGGCCAATCATGTGAAGCAGGCCAAGAGGGTGGGAATGGTCACCCGCAGCCAGGCTAAACAAGCCGTGAGGCCTAGCTCTGTTCCGGAAACTGCTATCAGGACCCAGTCAGAGGTGATGGACCTGGACCTTAGGCCAATGTCTGCAACAGCAGTAGTGGATCCAGTCCCAGAGACCCAGACGGAACCAGTCCCAGAACCGGAACCAGCCGAACAACCAACACCAGACCCTGTGTCAGCACTGAATCCAGTACTTGCAACCTCAACACCAGAGGGCCCCACTGAACCTGAACTGGCAGCAGCCGATAACCCTACACAAGAGGCTCAGCCGGAGCCTGAATCCCAACATAGTGCACCAGCGGAGAGCGGTTCACAGTCAACAGAAACAGCTCCATCCCCTATATTGCTTCCAGAGGGACCAAGCCTAGGTCCACAATCCAATGAGGGACTGATGTCTCCAGCATCAAGGGAACAGTTCCAGACCGAACAGGAAGCAGATGAAAGCCTCCAGAGAGCTTGGACAGCGGCACGGAGCAACCCACCGCCTCTCAGCTCTTCTAATCGATCCAGGTTTGTTGTAGAAAGAGGACTTTTATACAAGGAAACTCTTTCTGGTGGACACCAGGAAGACTGGCATCCTCAGAGACAGTTGGTAGTTCCAACTAAATACCGGGCCAATCTCTTGAGCTTAGCCCACGATCACCCTAGTGGCCATGCTGGGGTGAACAGGACCAAAGACCGTTTGGGGGGGTCATTCCACTGGGAGGGAATGGGCAAGGATGTTTCTACCTATGTCCAGTCTTGTGAGGTGTGCCAAAGAGTGGGAAAACCCCAAGACCAGGTCAAAGCCCCTCTACAACCACTCCCCATCATTGAAGTTCCATTTCAGCGAGTAGCTGTGGATATTCTGGGTCCTTTTCCGAAAAAGACACCCAGAGGGAAGCAGTACATACTGACTTTCATGGATTTTGCCACCCGATGGCCGGAAGCAGTAGCTCTAAGCAACACCAGGGCTAAAAGTGTATGCCAGGCACTAGCAGACATTTTTGCCAGGGTAGGTTGGCCCTCCGACATCCTCACAGATGCAGGGACTAATTTCCTGGCAGGAACTATGAAAAACCTTTGGGAAGCTCATGGGGTAAATCACTTGGTTGCCACTCCTTACCACCATCAAACCAATGGCATGGTGGAGAAGTTTAATGGAACTTTGGGGGCCATGATACGTAAATTCGTAAATGAGCACTCCAATGATTGGGACCTAGTGTTGCAGCAGTTGCTCTTTGCCTACAGAGCTGTACCACATCCCAGTTTAGGGTTTTCCCCATTTGAACTTGTATATGGCCGTGAGGTTAAGGGGTCATTGCAGTTGGTGAAGCAGCAATGGGAGGGAATTACACCTTCTCCAGGAACTAACATTCTGGACTTTGTAACCAACCTACAAAACACCCTCCGAACCTCTTTAGCCCTTGCTAAAGAAAACTTACAGGATGCTCAAAAAGAGCAAAAAGCCTGGTATGATAAACATGCCAGAGAGCGTTCCTTCAGAGTAGGAGACCAGGTCATGGTCTTAAGGGCGCTCCAGGCCCATAAAATGGAAGCATCGTGGGAAGGGCCATTCATGGTCCAGGAGCTCCTGGGAGCTGTTAATTATCTCATAGCATTCCCCACCTCCAACCGAAAGCCTCAGGTGTACCATATTAATTCTCTAAAGCCCTTTTATTCCAGAGAATTAAAGGTCTGTCAGTTTACAGCCCAGGGAGAAGATGATGCTGAGTGGCCTGAAGGTGTCTACTACGAAGGGAAATGTGCTGGTGGTGTGGAAGAGGTGAACCTCTCCATGACCCTTGGGCGTATGCAGCGACAGCAGATCCAGGAGCTGTGCACTAGCTACGCGCCAACGTTCTCAGCCACCCCAGGACTGACTGAACGGGCATACCACTCCATTGACACAGGTAATGCTCACCCAATTAGGGTCCAACCTTACCGGGTGTCTCCTCAAGCTAAAACTGCTATAGAACGGGAGATCCAGGATATGTTACAGATGGGTGTAATCCGCCCCTCTGAAAGTGCATGGGCATCTCCAGTGGTTCTAGTTCCCAAACCAGATGGGGAAATACGTTTTTGCGTGGACTACCGTAAGCTAAATGCTGTAACTCGCCCAGACAACTATCCAATGCCACGCACAGATGAACTGTTAGAGAAACTGGGACGGGCCCAGTTCATCTCTACCTTGGACTTAACAAAGGGGTACTGGCAGGTACCGCTAGATGAATCTGCCAAGGAAAGGTCAGCCTTCATCACACATCTCGGGCTGTATGAATTTAATGTACTCCCTTTCAGGCTGCGAAATGCACCCGCCACTTTCCAAAGACTTGTAGATGGTCTCCTAGCGGGATTAGGAGAATATGCAGTCACGTACCTTGACGATGTGGCCATATTTTCGGATTCCTGGGCAGACCACCTGGAACATCTACAAAAAGTCCTTGAGCGCATAAGGGAGGCAGGACTAACTGTTAAGGCTAAGAAGTGTCAAATAGGCCTAAACAGAGTGACTTACCTTGGACACCAGGTGGGTCAAGGAACTATCAGCCCCCTACAGGCCAAAGTGGATGCTATCCAAAAGTGGCCTGTCCCAAAGTCAAAGAAACAGGTTCAATCCTTCTTAGGCTTGGCCGGTTATTACAGACGATTTGTACCGCACTACAGCCAAATCGCTGCCCCACTGACAGACCTAACCAAAAAGAAACAGCCAAATGCTGTTCAGTGGACCGGAAAGTGTCAGAAGGCCTTTAACAAGCTTAAAGCGACACTCATGTCTGACCCTGTACTAAGGGCCCCAGACTTTGACAAACCGTTCCTAGTAACCACAGATGCATCCGAGCGTGGTGTGGGAGCAGTTTTAATGCAGAAAGGATCTGATCAAGAATTCCACCCTGTAGTGTTTCTCAGCAAAAAACTGTCTGAGAGGGAAAGCAACTGGTCAGTCACTGAAAAAGAATGTTATGCCATTGTCTAAGCTCTGGAAAAGCTACGCCCATATGTTTGGGGACGGCGTTTCCACCTGCAAACCGACCATGCTGCACTGAAGTGGCTTCACACCGTCAAGGAAACTAACAAAAAACTTCTTCGGTGGAGTTTAGCTCTCCAAGATTTTGATTTCGACATCCAACACATCTCAAGAGCTTCTAACAAAGTGGCTGATGCACTCTCCCGTGAAAGATTCCCAGAATCAACTGGTTAAAATCGTCCTTGAGATGTGGAAAATATTGTTAGTCTTTATGTACTTGGTAGTATATTTAGAGATGCATGTGTCTTATTAACTCTGTTTTCCTAGAGCTTCAGGAAGAAATCCCAGCCAGTGTTTCACCCTAGCTGAGATTTGGGGGGCGTGTCATAAATATAAAGGGAAGGGTAAACCCCTTTGAAATCCCTCCTGGCCAGGGGAAAGCTCCTCTCACCTGTAAAGGGTTAAGAAGCTAAAGGTAACCTCGCTGGCACCTGACCAAAATGACCAATGAGGGGACAAGATACTTTCAAAAGCTGGGAGGAGGGAGAGAAACAAAGGGTCTGTGTCTGTCTGTATGCTGCTTTTGCCAGGGACAGAACAGGAATGGAGTCTTAGAACTTTTAGTAAGTAATCTAGCTAGGTATGTGTTAGATTATGATTTCTTTAAATGGCTGAGAAAAGAATTGTGCTGAATAGAATAACTATTTCTGTCTGTGTATCTTTTTTGTAACTTAAGGTTTTGCCTAGAGGGGTTCTCTATGTTTTCTAATCTAATTACCCTGTAAGATATCTACCATCCTGATTTTACAGGGGGGATTTCTTCATTTCTATTTACTTCTATTTTCTATTAAAAGTCTTCTTGTAAAAGACTGAATGCTTTTTCATTGTTCTCAGATCCAAGGGTTTGGGTCTGTGGTCACCTATGCAAATTGGTGAGGCTTTTTATCCAACATTTCCCAGGAAAGGGGGGGTGCAAGTGTTGGGAGGATTGTTCATTGTTCTTAAGATCCAAGGGTCTGGGTCTGTAGTCACCTAGGCAAATTGGTGAGGCTTTTTACCAAACCTTGTCCAGGAAGTGGGGTGCAGGGTTTTGGGAAGTATTTTGGGGGGAAAGACGCGTCCAAACAGCTCTTCCCCAGTAACCAGTATTAGTTTGGTGGTGGTAGCGGCCATTCCAAGGACCACGGGTGGAATACTTTGTACCTTGGGGAAGTTTTGACCTAAGCTGGTAAAGATAAGCTTAGGAGGTTTTTCATGCAGGTCCCCACATCTGTACCCTAGAGTTCAGAGTGGGGGAGGAACCTTGACAGCACCTGAGCTAAGGAGGCAGAGGCTGTCTATGGTCTCTGTCCCCCACTAGCGCGCTCCTGGAAGACAGGCTAATTTTTTGCCCTGAGATAGGATCATCACGTCAGAGTGGAATTTGTGGCTTGAAGCTCATTACTTTCCCAGATGGTGGGTGTGAGCGTACCACAGCTGGATTTGTACCTGGCTACCAAAGGAAACCATCCTTCTGATTATCAGGGGAGCAGGTCAGCATCACCCCTATCGGCTTCTTCAAACACTCTGGAACTGCATTTGATTACAAATTGTACTCCTGGTTTAGAAGCTCTCCAGGGACTTGCTCAACCTCCGTAACCTGCCTTCTACCTCTTCCTTCCACCGCTCTATCCGCTTGACCTCCTCTCTGCCCTCTCCCTATGACTCTGCATCTTGGGCTCAATCTTTCACTTACCCTATCCCATAAAGGGTTTGAACTTTCTGCCCCCCTCCTTTTGAACCAGTGGGTCATTTGCTGACTTTTCATCCCCCTTTAACCTTCATTTGAGGTTAGCTTATGGCTATGTCTCTTTGTGTTCTTTTTGTGATGTTTTGTATCGGACACTGAAAATATAACCTGTATTGTCTTGAACTCTACCTAGCAGATTACTCTCCTGTTCACTTCCAGTCCTCTCTAGCAATGGTCCATTAACAAAGAAACTAACAGGAAGGGACAGAAGGAGTAGCTAAGCTAAAATTAGGATATTACTTTCACTATCTGTGGCGCAAACCCGCAGCCAAACCAGGGCTGCTCGCCCAGCTGCCTCTCCAACAGATCCAGGCAGAGTTCCTCTGGGAAATGTCTACTGGGTCCCTGGACACCTCTGGGGAGTAGTAGGTACTGTTTGGGTTCTCTGCTTGGTGTCCCCCTCTGGATCTCTGGTTTTGAACCTGTGACCCTGCCGTCCCTGTTTTTCGTTTGTTGTCCCCCATAATATTTTGATCCCTGGATCCAGTGGCTCTTCCCCTTAGGCTGAGGGGCCCCTTTACATCCCCAGAGCCTCAATAGGTACCCCTCCAAAAGAGCTGCAGTGAAGCACTACTCAGGCATGTGGCAACAACCCAGCTGCACTAACATGCCCTTCCCACAAAGACTACAGTAACTCAGCCTTCAGTCCTGGGAAAAATCATGGAGCGGGTCCTCAAGGAATCCATTTTGAAGCACTTGGAGGAAAGGAAGGTGAACAGGAATAGTCAACATGGATTCACCAAGTGCAAGTCATGCCTGACCAACTTGATTGCCCTCTATGATGAGATAACTAGCTCTATGGATATGGGGAAAGTGGTGGACGTCATATATATTGACTTTAGCAATTGATATGGTCTCCCACAGTATTCTTGCTAGCAACTTAAAAAAGTATGGACTGGATGAATGGACTATAAGGCGGATAGAAAGCTGGCTAGATCGTCGGGCTCAACGGCTAGTGATCAAAGGCTCGATGTCTAGTTGGCAGCCAGTATCAAGCAGAGTGTCCCATGGGTTTGTCCTGGTTTTGTTCAACAAAACTTTTTTTTTTAAAAGAACAACACAACTGTTGTTTTTTTAAAGAATCCTGTATTTTAAAGAATCCTTATTGAGGTTACAGGAACAAACCATCCCGATGTGTGGAAAGAATAGTAAATACGGCAAGCAACCAGCTTGGCTTAATAGTGAAATCCTTGCTGATCTTAAACACAAAAAAGAAGCTTACAAGAAGTGGAAGATTGGATAAATGACCATGGAGGAGTATAAAATTATTGCTCAGGCATGCAGGAGTGAAATCAGGAAGACCAAGTCACATTTGGAGTTGCAGCTATCAAGAGATGTTAAAAGTAACAAGAAGGGTTTCTTCAGGTATGTTAGCAACAAGAAGAAAGCCAAGGAAAGTGTGGGCCCCTTACTGAATGAGGGAGGCAACCTAGTGTCAGAGGATGTGGAAAAAGCTAATGTACTCAATGCTTTTTTTGCCTCTGTCTTCATGAACAAGGTCAGCTCCCAGACTGCTGCACTGGGCAGTATGGGGAGGAGGTGACCGGCCCTTTGTAGAGAAAGAAGTTGTTCGGGACTATTTAGAAAAGCTGGACAAGCACAAGTCCATGGGACCAGATGCACTGCATCCGAGGGTGCTAAAAGAGTTGGCGGATGTGATTGCAGAGCCATTGGCCATTATCTTTGAAAACTCATGGCGATTGGGGGAGGTTCCGGAAGACTAGAAAAAGGCTAATATAGTGCCCATCTTTAAAAAAGGAAGAAGGGGGAGCCGGGGAACTATAGGCCAGTCAGCCTCACCTCAGTCCCTGGAAAAATCATGGAGCAGGTCCTCAAGGAATCAATTCTGAAGCACTTAGAGGAGAGGAAAGTGATCAGTAACAGTCAGCATGCATTCACCAAGGGCAAGTCATGCCTGACTAACCTAATTGCCTTCTATGACGAGATAACTGGCTTTGTGGATGAGGGGAAAGTAGTGGACGTGTTATTCCTTGACTTTAGCAAAGCTTTTGATACGGTCTCCCACAGTATTCTTGCCAGTAAGTTAAAGAAGTGTGGGCTGGATGAATGGACTATAAGGTGGATAGAAAGCTGGCTAGATCGTCAGGCTCAACGGGTAGTGACCAATGGCTCCATGTCTAGTTGGCAGCCGGTATCAAGTGGAGTGCCCCAAGGGTCGATCGTGGGGCCAGTTTCGTTCAATATCTTCATTAATGATCTGGAGGATGGCATGGACTGCACTCTCAGCAAGTTTGCAGATGATACTAAACTGGGAGGAGTGGTTAGATACACTGGAGGATAGGGATAGGATACAGAGGGACCTAGACAAATTGGAGGATTGGGCCAAAAGAAATCTGATGAGGTTCAACAAGGACAAGTGCAGAGTCCTGCACTTAGGACGGAAGAATCCCATGCACTGCTACAGACTAGGAACCGAATGGCTTGGCAGCAGTTCTGCAGAAAAGGACCTAGGGGTTACAGTGGACAAGAAGCTGGATATGAATCAACAGTGTGCCCTTGATGCCAAGAAGGCTAATGGCATATTGGGCTGCATTAGTAGGAGCATTGCCAGCAGATCGAGGGAAATGATTATTCCCCTCTCTTCAGCACTGATGAGGCCACATCTAGAGTATTGCATCCAGTTTTGGGCCCCCCACCTCAGAAAGAATGTGGATAATTGGAGAGAATCCAGTGAAGGGCAACAAAAGTGATTAGGGGGCTGGGGCACGTGACTTATGAGGAGAGGCTGATGGAACTGGGCTTATTTAGTCTGCAGAAGAGAAGAACGAGGGGGGATTTGATAGCAGACTTCAACTACCTGAAGGGAGGTTCCAAAGAGGATGGAGCTCAGCTGTTCTCAATGGTGGCAGATGACAGAACAAGGAGTAATGGTCTCAAGTTGCAGTGGGGGAGATCTAGGTTGGATATTAGGAAAAAAATATCTCACTAGGAGAGTGGTGAAGCACTGGAATGGGTTACCTAGGGAAGTGGTGGAATCTCCATCCTTAGAGGTTTTTAAGGCCCCGCTTGACAAAGCCCTGTCTGGGATGATTTAGTGGGGGTTGGTCCTGCTTTGAGCAGGGAGTTGGACTAGATGACCTCCTGGGGTCTCTTCCAACCCTAATCTTCTGTGATTCTATGAATCTGTGTGGCAGCAGCCCATCCCTGAGTAGAGCCTGGGTCAGATGAACCCAAGGCTCAGTTATTTTCCCAAGCTTGCCAGAGCTGCAGATCAGACTGCGTAACAGCACTACCAAGCCAGGAACCCTCCTACTGCCTTGCAGTGTATTAGATTCTCTCAACTCCCAGCCTGCTCCAGGTCCAGTTCCTGTTCCTGCCCCAGCCTTGCCGAAGCCCTGTTCCAGTCTTGTCCTTGCCGTACTCTGTCCTTGCTCCAGCCCTATTACAGACCTGTTCCAGCCTTGCCTCCACCTCCTGACTCTCTCGGACTCTGACCACCCAGCTTCAACCTCTGGCCTGTACCTGGACTCTTGACTATGGTACTGATTTGGTTTGTTCATGGCCTCTGACCACCCAGCTTTGACCTCTGGCCTGCACCTGGATCCCAGCTACAGAGTTGTTTTTGGCTTGTCAACCAACTCTGATCTTGGTTCTGACCCTGGCCTGTCCCCAGATCTCGGTACCAGTACAACCCTTATCCCAGTCCCAACCCTATGTCTGACTTTGATCTCCACTCTGATCACTAGGTCTCACTACTGAAAGGCAGTGCCTGAACTGATTGATAGGTCCCTAGATCTATTAATTAAGCCTCACAGCACTTTTGTCAGATCAGTAAATATTTATTTACTCCCATGTTACAGACAGGTAAATGGAAATATGATGATTTTAAATGATCTGCCCAAAGTCAAATCAGAAGTCTGTCTGAATTAATAAACTTAATTTTAATTATTAAAATAAAAGGAAAAATTGCAAAAACATAAGTAAGCATATATGTATTTATTTAACATTTTATATTAGCCTCCATATCATTATGTGTGTATGTTTAGTTTTTTCTGTTTAATGAACTACAGATGTTTAATGGCCTAATTAACATGGATAGAAATCGGTGATCTCTATGTTTACTTCTACTGTTGAATTTGGTTTTTAAACAATGTAAGCAGCCAACAGCAGTGAAAAACTAGCTACTGTGGGGTACATTTTCACTTTTCTATTTGATGGTGCAAACTGCATTTGCAAAATTGAGGCTACCATTTTTAAAATTTGTCTTTTTCACTATAAACCACCAGGCACCACAGCAACCAGCTGAAAACCGGCCTTGGAACTCTCATAAGAAAAAAACTTTCTTGTGAGATTTCAGGCATTTCATGTTTTTAGCTGGGTCAGAAATTCACACAAACAGTTGTCCAGTCTGAGTCCAGGAAATGTGGAGGGAGCAAAAGGAGATAATGGAAACCTCCTTTCAAGAGATGGGAGAAGATGGAGATCACTTTTTTTGATTGATACAAATTGGGCTGGCCGTTTTAAAATCAAATCATGAGGGATCACAACCAAATGTCATGTGAATTTCCAGTGTATAAGGGACCAGGAATTGCAGTTACTTTAGATTCAGGTTAGGAAGGATAATAAATATTAAACCTAACCTTACAATACTCTGATGCAAACGTGGATTAAATTGTCTGCTTTAACAGATTATTGTGTTGCTATAAAAGGAAGGTAATACATTTTGGTTTGTGCAGTACAAAGCATTTGAGTCTAAGCAAACCTACATATTTTATAGACTTAATTTATAAATAAAAAGTGAAAAGTCTGAATACATGTCTATGTCACAAATATTTATTTGTCATTCCAACTGTTTAGTTGTAACATTTGGAAGCTTCTCTTTCTGATCCCATGAGATGCCCCATAAAAGAGTTTTGCCTCTGGGTATAATATCTATATGCAACACAGCTGTTAGGCTCCGCAGCGTGATAGATTTGGCTTTTATGAACATAATGAAATGGAATTTTTAAATGCAGTAAAAACAGACATAAGATGGCACATCAAACAGAATAGAGGCTTCCTGCGTTATCCTTTCAGGAACACTATATACTTCTGTCACTTTCAGAAATGAGAACTGTTCTGGAGATTCTACAGCCTACTTTTCAAAATCCAAAACAAGGGCTGCTCTGCCATGCACAAATCAGATCAGGCCAAATTGCATATTAATCAAGATCTCTTTACCAATACTTGCTGCTCGACAGAGAGACTATAACACTTTCATTCTCACGTAGAAAGCACTGTCATAATTGGTTTGTGTTAGGTGTTAGAAACATTTTTTGACTGAATGACCTGTAACTAACAAGAGGCAATGCACAAATGAAATGAAGGCCCTTGGCTTCCAAGCACTGTACAAATGGGTTTCATCTGTCATTGTTGACTACATGTGTGATTTCATATTGTAGGCATGTGTGTTATAGGGGGAGAGGTTTAAGGCTGTTTGTTGGAATACAGTGTTTTCCACTAGCTGTGATTATAACAGGCCTATGACAACAGCACAAGTTTCATTAGAACCAAGATGTTTGACTTACACTTTGGAGTGTTGTAGTCATGTTGATCCCAGGATATGAGAGACACAAAGTGGGTCCATCCACCTTGTCCTCTTGCACTTTGGGTACCATTCTGCTTGTGTTCCCAGTAACAACCATCTCCTGGAGTGGAGGCAGGAAAAAGTCTATCTAAGTGAATGGAGTAATTACCGGTCCTTCTTCAGACCTACTTGCAAAATACAGCTGGTTAATGAAGGACATAATATTTCAGATTCTCACGTGTCTCTAACAGCGTCACTCTGTCTCTCCAAGGCTCCTAGTCAGCCTCATTCTTCACTCTGATACTTTCCCTTTTTCTTTCCTTCTGCACCTGCCAACATCACCAGTTTATAGGAATGGCTGTTGATACACAGTTTGTGAGCAATTTTCAAAGAGCATCTGGCCCTGGGTCCATCAGTCATGCCTATCTCCTTTTCAGATCCTTTTGCTGGATTCAGTTTGCCTTCCACATCAAAGATAATCTCCTGCTCTTTGCCTGAAAGGTCACATATACATTGGCCCTCTGCATGCCTCTTTTCTCTTGACCCACTGACACATATGATACAGTCAATCATTGTGGGCTCCTTCCCAAGATACTAACATTAACAAAGAACCAACACTATGTGAAGTTAATAGAGACCACACTAGAGAAGAGAAGATTTATGAACTTTGGTGGCAAATGGAGCTGATGGCAACAACAGAAGAATGACTTCTCACAAGGCAGCGTCTAAGCACCTACATTATTCAATATCTACACAAACGACCAGCCAAGCTACTCTGGCCCAAGGTGCTTTATCTGCTCAGATAATCTGTGCACCTCCACACAGCACAAGGAGTTTGGCATTTTCGAGATTGCTCTGCTGCATGCACTTAACACCCTAGACAAGCACAACATAGCTAGCCACTGCATGCAAACCCAGCAAAAATGCAAGACAGTGCATTCCACCTCAAAAACTGAAAGGCCAAATGCAAACTCAAAACCTCATCTAGCTTGGGACAAAACTTACTTATTCCACAGATCCCTTACACCCTGGTATTACTTTTGATCACACACTTTCCTTTAGAGCCTACATTGAGAAAACGAAAGCCAAGGTTAGCATGCGAAACAACATTCTCAGCAAGCTGGTTACAACAAAGTGGAGGGCGGACCCATCCACTCTGCAATCAACAGCACTGGCATATTGCTACTGCTCTGCTGAATGCACCAGTGCATACTCTCATGCAAAGAAGTTAGACCTTGTTTTTAACACTGCCTACGGCTGTATTACCGGATGCTGCTGTTAGTGCTACGGAGCTTTGGGGATGCTGCAGAGTTGTTAATGTGGCTAGTCCTGCTATTCTTGGAGCACTGGTGTTAGCTGCACTAGCAGAGAGAGCAGCATGTTGATTCAACGGGTCATGGTGTTATTCATAAACAAAGACCACTGGCTCAGTTCAGGGGTGAAGGTGCTCAGCCAGGTTTATTGTCAGCAAAGTATGGCACTAGCGCCCTGTCCAGTGGGTCACGGGGACACTAACACATGTACGCTCGGGTTGGCAACTTTCTCATCGCACAAAACCAAACACCCTAGCCCCGCCCCTTCTCTGAGGCCCCACCCCCCCACTCACTACATCCCCCCACCCTCACTCACTCACTTTCACTGTGCTGGGGTAGGGGGGTGGGGTGCAGGAGGGGGTGAGGGCTCTAACTGGGGGTGCGGGCTCTGGGGTGGGGCCAGAAATGAGGGTTTCAGGGTGTGGGAGGGGGCTCTGGTCTGTCCGGGCTCTGGGGTGGGGCCGGTGATGAGGAGTTTGTGGGGGCTCAGGGCTGGGGCAGAGGGTTGGGGCTCGGGGTTGGTGTGCGGGTTTACCTCAGGCAGCTCCTGGTCAGCAATACCACGGAGCTAAGTCAGGCTCCCTGCCTGTTCTGGTTCCACACTGCACCCCAGAAGCGGCCAGCCGCAGGTCCGGCTCCCAGGCATGGGGGCCAGGATGCTCCAAACGCTGCTCTCACCCTCAGGCACTGCCTCCCCCAGCTCCCATTGGCCATGGTTCTCAGCCAATGGGAGTGTGGAGCCGGTGCTTGGGGCGGGGGCAGTCCGCAGAGCCCTGTGCGCCACCCCACACACACACCTAGGAGCTGGACCTGCTGGCTGCTTCTGGGGCACAGCGTGATGCCAGTACAAGTAGGGACTAGCCTGTCTCATCCCCGCAGCACCACCGACCAGACTTTTAATGGCCTGGCTGACGGTGCTGACCAGAACCTCCAGGGTCCCTTTTTGACTGGGCATTCTGGTCGAAAACCGGACACCTGGCAACCCTAATGTATGCCCATGACAAGGTAAAGTCTCAGTCAACATAACATGATGCTGTCCTGTTGACCAATAAAAGATGCCCTTCCTATGACTTTTCCTTCTATACATAGTTACAAACAAGTTACGTAGTACTCTCCAGACACCGTTAGTTACCACCCTTATACATGCTAGTTCAAACAAAACATCCTCCTCCATTATCCTGTCATCCCATTCTTATCTTATGAGGGGTCTGTGTGTTCCTGTACAATCTCTGGGGAATTTGGTTACATAGTTACTTGAAAACTCCAGGTGTTTATGTACCATCCTCTCCAGTCAGGAATGTGCTTACTTGGTTAGCCAATACTTGGTGTGTTACGAAACTGCCGAGGCCTACTTTGGTTCACACTCTTAATTATGCCTAGGGCTCCAGCAAGGCCTACAAATGGCCAGGCCAACAGCCTCTATATCCTCTCAGGTATTGCTCTTCCTGATACATGCAGGGAAGTTACTAATAGAATCAAGCACACAAGACAATACTCAGATCCAAGACATCACTATATAACACCAACGCTGAGTCAACTGAAGTCACAACAAAGTTTTCTTATCCCCATTAAACCCCTAACATTGTTACCCAAACAGACAAGGGTTCAGTGATAGCAAAAAAAACCCAAAAAACAAAAAACCAAACCCACTAGAGACTAGAACAACCCTGTGGTCTGTGTGTGCTCTGGCTCCCACGAGGTGAACACCTTTCATATCCTTTTTCCACACTTCTAATTGTCCATGTACATGATATCCTCTGCATTCAACCCTCTCCCTATTCTGCCCCGGTGTACCATGCCTTCAACCTTTTCTTCTTTAGGTTCCTCTTTCATACCAACATCATCCAAAAGGCCTTTCCACTTCAGTCCTATTGTTGGATAAGTGTTGACAAACTAGGACTGGGGTTTTCAAAGGAGAATAGGGTATGTCTGTATTTCAAAAAGGTGTGTTCTTAACATGCAGTAGCTAACCTATGTCAGCCAACTTGAGTTAATATAGCAGTGGAGACCTGGCAATGCAGCTTTTAACTCAAGTTAGCAGCTATAGTTAAGGCCTGTGTGGGAGCCTGGAGTTGAACTCGAGCTGCTAACCTGAATTAAAAGCCAAATTGTCAGGTTTTCATTGCTACTTTAATTTGAGTTAGCTAACATGGGTTAGCTAATCCAAATTAAGAACCACCTCTTTTGCAATGTAGACATACTCTTAGAGAGTTAGGCACCCAACTCACATTGAAATAGTCTCATCCCCATACCCAGCTGGGAAAGTACCAACACTAGATATTTTATCATTAATGTTTTTCTGTACACCTCTATAGCTTCTTAGTTGGTTCATGCTTGAGACATTTTATTATGTATTTAAACCTATAGTTATTGCTGCTCTTCCATATCTTTGCCACTTTGAAACTCTTGCCTTGTGTCTTCTGCCTTGTAGAAGCATCTCTTGCTACGAACTCATTAGCCTTTTTATAGGGATGTCACTAGAGCTATTTATTCACCATGGTTGGGGCTGTATTAGAATAATATCTTATGAAGACAAAAAAAATTATACAGTGTAACCCTTGTTCTCTGGAGGCCTGTTATTCTAGCAGATTCCCACTCACTCACCCACCTTCTATACAGAGCAGGGGGTGGTGTTTTGAAGTAATATTTAGAAATGGTAGTTGGTGGAAGTGGTAGGAATTGATGGTTAGAACCACTTAAGACTCCTGTACCAATAAGAGCCACTCTACCGCCTCAGCAGGAACTAACAGGTATCAGCTCGTGGTGAGTTGATTTGTCCTCTTTAGATTTCAAATGGATGGGATATCTGCCAGTCCCCTGCTGAAACCATGGAGACAGAAGTTACAGCAATGGTGATTTTAGTATTTACTTTATATATAGTATTGTGGCATCACAGGTGCTCTTGGAACTGTCCAGAGACAGGATTGAGTCCAATAAGCTTCTAAAAATGAGAATCACAGTTAAGAAATGTTCTCTCTTGTTTATTACATATCTTTTTGGAAGAGTTTTTATGTTATATTAACACACATATATATTTCAGGAAGCTTCAATTTTTATTTGAGGAAGTCTGTTGTTGAATATTACTAGGAATCAGGTTTAAGGAGTGGTTGTATTTTTTATTAAATGTGATAGCTATGTATGACATCCTGTGAAGAAAACTATTCCTACTATTTAGTGGGAAAATGCACTGAGATATAATGAATGTAACCTAATGCACTCAAACTGAGTTATTACTGTTGTGTTTTAATGGTCTAATGTACGTTCGTCTAATTTGACCATCTTGTAAGTGAGACGGTTCTTGTTTGAACACTGCCTTGACAGGAATTTAATTTTACTCTAAGTTAGTATGTTTCCTTAGTCTCCTTTTCTCAATGATAAACAAGATAATTCCTTTTGGGTAGTTTTGCATTCTAGAAATATAAAAAGTCTGCTGTAAATTGTTATGTTTGTCATTAAAATTCTCCCTAAACAAGCTGAATACATTCCACACCTTTCTCTGAGAGACTAGCAGCTATTTTTAAGTCACCTGCTGTGTCCATACATATTCAGAAGACCATAATGGAGATGTGCTACTGAGCAATTTGGTAGAAAGTCATTTAAATAGAGAGGGGTGCAAGAGTGAGTGTAAGAGAGTTCAATAAATGAATGCACTAGGTGGTTTTTTGTTTGTTCTTTACCTCTGCAGCCCGGGCTTCAAATCTGGCTTGGGTTGCAGTTGAAATAATTGTGGTGCAATCTAGTATTTATCAGGATATTGTCTACATTAGGAAGCTACAAAATTGTAGCAGCATGGCATGGTTTCCAGTCCTTGTTTACAGGAGACTCGGAGACAAAGAGCAGAATTGCTACAGGTGAATTATAGCAACAAAGCTGTGCGGGAGCTGGAAACACCTTCATCATGTCTGCATACTAATCAGAACTCTCTCCGATTTCTCTAAGTGCTCAGATGCCTCCAGTATTTTACCTTTTGAAATTAACGTTGTGTCCCTCTGCACACCCAGCCTTTATAGCCCCTTCTTCAGGGAAGGGAGCTCTTAGGGAACTTGCTTTGCAAAGAACAGCTCTTCTTGCAAATAAGAGAGTGAAGCACCTGAAAGGGCAGAGAGAGAGACTTTAATTTCTCACGCCATCCTCTTCTTCCCACGCTGTCTCCTGATATGTTTCCACTAAGTTTTACAATATCTCCCCAATTCTAGGAGCCATGGGTGGGTGTGTGCATTCATGCATACATCTCTGTATGTCTTCTGAATTTTTGAAGCATTCTGCCTTTCCAGCTCTTCTCCTGAGCAGAGAGGAAACCATCCCTTTGCCCTTTAAGGGGCCCAGTGATGTCTTTCCAGTTGAAATACCGGAACCACCATAGAGGTTCATGCATTAAGTTCCAGAGGTCCCAGGTTTGATCCCAGCCACCTGCAACGAGGGCATTACGAGTGGGATCTCATCCGGGATTTCAACTGGGAAGTCTCTGAAGCTCAGGATGTTCTTCCCTACCTAGGGGAGAGTGTGGAACCCAGGTCGGCTTGGTGTGGCACTCTGTCTCCCTCTAGTGGCATCTAGACCAGCTGGAGATTGATGAGCCTGCTGCAGTCTTCTTTAAGAGACACATCTTTCGGCTCAGGAAGCAGCAGCTCATGCTTTAAGCTCCAGAGTTCCCAGATTTGATCCCAGCCACTGACAACCAGGTGTGTCGGTGTTACATAGGGCAATAGATTTTTCTTCAACATGAAATGCTGGATCTGCTAAGCAATCAATCATTACCTGTCAAAAGCTGCCATTAGCCCTGGCCAGCCCAACTGTCTCTAATTTGGGAGTCATAGACGTGACAGTGAGATGTGCTCTCGAAGTCAGAGTCAGATGCAGCAGGGGGTAAGGCAGGATGGGGGAATTGTGTTGGATAAAAGTCCTGAAGCAGTAGCCTGAGCTTGACTTCTGCTAGACGGGTCAGTGAGGCAGATCATCTGAGACAAGACTATATTTATGCGGTGGCCTCAGGAGATGGACCCCTAGGCTACAGGTGTAGTCATGATTTTGGGACGCTCTTATCCATGTTTGTTTTTTTCTGTTCTTGATATTGTTTTATTCATTTTAAATCAACTTGTTATGGGTCATCTCTTTGCTAGCCTAGTATGGTGACCATATTTTCCCAAAGGGAAAATGGGACACGCCCAGGCTGTCCCAAGCCCCCCTGCCCAGGGCCAGCCCAAGCCCTCTCCCACCTCCATGCGGGGCTGGCCCAAGCCCTCCCTGCCTCCCACTGGCATGGGGCCAGACTAAGGTTCACCTCCCTGCAGGGCTGACCCCAGCATCCCCTCCCCACACGCACATGGCCGCCTGAGCCTTCCCTGCCTCCCACTGTCATTGGACCAGCCTGAGGTCCCCATCCCCACTGGCGGTCAGGGCTGGCCTGATCCCCCCCCCATCCACCGCCACCCCCCTCCCCGGTGTGCATGGGGCTGGTCCATGCCTTCCTGCGCGGGGGAGGGGGGCTGGTTCTGTGAGCCCCCCACTGCCTGTGACTCCCCCTGTATGCGGGGCTGGTGGTCCAAGCCCCTCCGCTGCCCATGCGTCTGGTGGTCTGAGCCCCTCCATCCCCCCCTGCACATGTGGCTGCCTGAGGCCTCCCTCTCCCCACTGCACACAGGGTGGGCTGGTGGGCCTGAGCAACTCTCCCCAGCCCTCCCTCCAGCGCAGGGCTGGTGTTGCCACTCCCGCCCCTTCCCCCCTGCATGTTCCTCCCCGCTTGGGATCCCGCCCCACCTTTTTGACAAAACTGGGCATGTGTCCAATTTGCTCTTGTCAACTGATGATCAAAGGGACTAAAAAAGGGAATGTCCTGGCCCAGACGGGATGTATAGTCACCCTAAGAAAGGCAAGAATATAGAAGAAGAGGGACTGAAGTTATAGGATCTATGAGGGTATCCATTCTAATTGAACAGCCAGTGTATTGAGACATTTCTAGTAGCACAGACACTTCTGGTATTGGAAAGAATGGGCCAGATCCTCGCTGGTGTGACTTAGCCATTTATACCAGCCGAGGACCTGCTTCCTTACATTTGTTTATTTTCTGGTGTAGTTCTGTTAAGGTATTTTGGTGAAACAGGAGCATCAATAGGAAAACAGGACGAAAACAGAACAAAACACACCTGCAGGCTAAAATAAGATACTATACACCCATATAGATTCAAATCCATTCATGTAATTGAAACGGACAGTAACAGGAAAATATTCAGAAAAGTCTCAGTAAACATCACCCGGACCTGCTATGAAGGAACCACAGCCAGCAGATCTTTCTGGTTAGTTTGACATTAACTTAATACTTGGGTAACTGAGGTGATATATTATGAAATCTTAACCAGAATGATGGGTTGGAGGCCTGCCGGTGGAGCCACTGGCTGTCCTCTGCTGTCATCCAAACAGGTTTGCGTGTATCTGAAGTATATTAGACCCTCCTTTGGCCTTCTCTGACTGTACTAGCAAAAGTTAAGTTTGAAGTTAATGGCAAAAGTACAGTTCCCTTTGAGAGCCGATTTAGGCCCTGGGTTGTAAAATGACAAACACAGAGTCAATAATTAATTGTAAGGATTTTCCCACAACCTGCATCACCAAATCCTTACTTTAAATATATACAAAGTCAACTAAATAAAAGGCGTATGTGGCCAACATTATAGTCAGGGGCCTTCTTTATTGAATCCCTGCCTTAACTAGTAAACTGGGTTTGTCACATTAAAACAGTCTCTGCCTTTCTTATCTCAGCATTGGCTGCAGTTAGCATCACTAGTGAATTCTATTAACACCAGTTAGGCTTTGTAAAGGACTCTTATTATATTATGTCCCCCAGGCAGCTCACCCTCTTAAAAGTGAATGGATGGTGAGAAAAAGAAACTAAACATAGAGATTTCAGTGTTTCCGAAGGAAAGAATGCACCTTAGTGTAGGGAAGAGCCACCACACGGCAACAAAACAAAGAAAATAGATTGGAATTAGGAGGCAGGATGTGGGAATGCACAGGAGAAGAAATAGACAGGAAGGGTATGTCCATCATTTACAGCATAGGGAACATAATTTATTCTTTTTAAATTCAGTATATATCCTGGATCTCTGTGGCTCTCAGCATTTGACTTTATGCCATTGAATTTTTTGTTTTTTTTTTAAAGATGAAAACCCAGCACTTGTCACATCATTACATGTCTAATGGCAGCTAATGCTAAATGAAGCTGGGATCTTTAAAACCAAATATAACCCCAAACACTCAGCTGGCTCTGTCTGAAGTGGATAAAATTCTATGGCACATGCTATGCAGTAGATCAGAGTAGATGATCCTCATGATCTATGAATATGCATGGAGCTGCATGTTCACACATTTCTACTGCCGCAGTATGGGGACACCACTTGTCAGAGAACTGGTCACAGTTTCGTTTAGGCGATCAGATAATAACACCTCCTTTTTTTAAACAACAAAAAAAAAATCAATGTCCAGTCTTCTGTAGTAGTGGCAAAGGTAAGATCTTTCTAGCTATTAGTAGAGTACACAGTACAAGAAGTGTTTTTACAGAGACAACCCTGTGTTGTCTTGATTCACTTTCCTAGGCCACATGAAAGCCATATTTCCTTTGGGTGCAGACATGGATCAATGGAAGAATGTGATTGTCTGCCAAGAATTGCAATGTGGGAGTTATCATTTGTCTTGGGAACAATCCCCTAGCCTTCCTGGCTGTAACACCACATACTGTGACTGTGCTGTAGCCACTTTATGGAACACGAGGTTCAATCTCTTGCAATCAGTCACATCAAATAGTGACACAAAACTAGTCTCATTCTCCTCTCTGGTGATATTCCTAAATTAATAGCCAAATGGTCAAATGTATTAAAGTAACTCTACTTTGGATAGCTTAAAAGAGAAAAAAAATAACACAGTTTGCATGACATGTCTAAGGCTTTCACAGGGGTAATTTGAGTAGTTTAACTTGAGAAAATAGGGAATTTTTCTATTCACCTATTTCCAAACCTAGGCTACCCACCACATGCCTCTTTTCTGGCATAGAGCTAAGTGATAAACAGAGCAGTTAATAGAACTGAATGAAAATGAGACATTCTTCTTTATAAAACAAAAGGAAGTCATTATATGTTAGACTCAGCATTCAGAAGCCATCCTAGCAGAGGGAGCATAATCCTGTGATTTAAGATGTCTGAGCACCACCTTGGCTCTTCCACAGGTTTGCTGTATGACATGGGGAAAAACACTTAACATACTCTGTGCTTTATTTTCCTCCTGCTGTAATGTAAGTAGAGTTGGGGGAAACATTTCGGCTGCAACAATTTCCAGCAAAAAAAATCAGATTTGGCACACCAAAACACTTCATAAATCCATGTCAATTTTGCCAAAAAAAAAAAAAACCCTGAAAAACATTCAAAATATATTGTTTGATATTTTTGAAATGGAAATTATTCCCATTGTGATTCAAAATGAGTTTGTGCTTTGAAATTTCCTTTCCATTTTATTTAATTAAAATATGTTTGAAAATGCTCAGCATTGAAAGTAAACATTTCATTGCAGAGCAAACAAATGTTTTATTTCAATCCAAAGCAAAACGGTGGTGGTTGTTTTTTTTTCAATTTGATGAACATTTCAGGGCTGGGGAAGGGGGGTTGGTTTGATCCATAATGATTTTTTCAGTTTTATTAGAATTCCCAGTGAACCAAAAAAATCTGTTCTTTACTCAGCCAAAGATAAGTTTCTTACAATGTCCGTCTTTAGACTAGCTATTTTGTGTTCTTATATCTGGCATCAGTGGGTTTTAGCAACATAGCATGAACGAATGGCTCTTGAAATGGTACATGAGCAATAAGCTTGATTTTAAATAAATAAATAATGTACATTTCTTAATGTGGAGTTCAAGAATACATTGGAACTACATGCAATACTTGGGAAATATTGCTGCGTTATTAATTTGCATTGTGAGAATTGCCTTGGGGTGGAGTGAGGGGCACATTGGTATACCTTACTCAAGTGAATCAAAGTTTGCAGAAACAGGCTGGATTCTGGTTTCCATTTAAGTCAATAACACATCGCCGATTGCTCTCAGTGGTGCAGGATCTGGCCCATTCTTTGTACCGTTATAGTTTGTTTAAACCTCTAGTGTCGTCATCTTATGGTTTCACTACAGTAGTTTAAAATCTCTGTAGAAAAATACATCTTTAGGTAATTGTGGGTTTGATAAAAAGCATTCTGTCTTACTGTGTAATGCTCCATCACTTTGATACCTATAGTCAGGTGTCTGCATTCGCCTCATGTCCTCAGTGTCTACAGCAGCAGCACAGACAAATAGGCCTGTGTCCAATACCATTATGGAGTATGCTTTTGGAGCCCATATGGTGTTAGTTTCTCATAAATAAATCATGCTGAGAACTGTTGGATACATACAGGGGCTTTTTCCTGTTCCCCATAGAAGAAACTGAAAAAAGGAGTGATTTCAAAGCAGTCAAGTTATATAGTTTGTTTCATCCAATTCCTACAAATGAGTTTGTGGTGGATTAACATCAACAAAATTAATAAAATTAAATTTTAATTGCTGTTTAGCAAACCACATTTTGTAATTTAATAGCTAATTTAAAACCAAAATTATGGTGTTAAGAGCAAATATAACAGTTCCTGATAGTTTATAAAAGCAAGAAAATATACATTCTGCATACCGAAGCATATTTGTAGTACTGCAGACTTTAAAATGACAATAATGGTATTTTTCATCATTTCAGGGCTCTCGCCTGCTTTACTGTCCACTTATACATGCAGGCTTGTTTTGTTTGTTTTATCTCTCATGCAGCAGGACAGTTGCATAAAACTCATGAAGAACCTACAGAATCCATGTGTTAATTCCGGTCTCGCAGCAGGGTTGTGTTGACTTCCATCTTTGTATAGAGCTTTTGTTGGACACTCAAGTGACTTCCAGACAGCTGTAAGGCAACAATTGCTATTCAAACTTTATGCTCCCTCAAAAATTAAAACAGCTGTCTACAGTGGTGGTAAAAAAACAAATCCCTCTCAAACGTTAAAGTTATGATCCAGTAGGTGGCTCAGGGCTTGCTAATGAAGATGCATCTGTTGTTATTTGTTGCCTTTGCAATTAAAAAAGTTCTGCCAGAACAAGCATGGAGCAAACGCAGGTTGACATAGGCACACAACTCCCATCTAACAGAAGGTGTATCTGCACTCTCGCTCATTACCATAGTTAGAGAAAACCTTTCATCTGACTGAATAATACTGATGGTCCCACTGCTCATTCCCCCTCCAAAGAGCAAACTTCAAATAAATGGGTTGTTGTTTAAATTGAGTTCCACTGAACGTTCTGCTGCACACATGTATGTCTGGGAGAGGTGCAGTATATGAATGTAACTGGCAGTCATGACAGATATGTAGATAATCGTGGCTGAAGCTCTGAAGAAACTGAAGGATTCCTGCCCCCAAACTAAACGATCTGTTTTCTGCTTCTTGGAACTCCTGTACCAGATGCCTCTACCTCTGCACTAGAGATTTGCCTCATTTGCTCGCCCAACATGCCAATATCTTCACCGAGAACCAATTGGAAAAGGGAACTGATGAAGGAAAAACCAGAGCTTCGTGCTCAATCCTGCGTGGGCTGAGCACTCAGGTCCTGATCCAGCAAAACACTTATGTACATGCTTAACTTTAAGCACATGTGCAGTCCCAGTCAACAGCTGGTGGTGAAGTCAATAATGCATCATGTGTCTGGCCTGTTGCCTACTGACTGAGGCTATGCTTGATTATGGCTACTCTTTAAAATAACATCAGTGTTTGCTTTTAATTAGTGTCTTGACTGTGGCCCTGACTGGGGCCCTGTTGACTTTAGTTGGTCTCTCTGTGGGCTGAGGGGTCTAATGCAGCTTGTGACGGGGTGCTCCATTCACTGATAAAATGGCACCTCCTCCTGGTCATTCTGGAGAATAGCTCGCAAGGTCAACACGCCTTCCTGTGGTTGCACGCCATCTCTCCACCTCTCTCTCTGGGTCTGCAGCACTTCTCTTGCTCCCTGAGCTGCTGCTGCCTCTTCATGACACGGTCCTCTGGCCAGGTCACTCTATGCATTTTTTCCCTTCCAGGGTATCAAGGTTTTTCTTCAGCAGTCCTAGGCAGTCCTCCCATTCACTGCCTTGTAGTGCCATTCCCTCAGTGGCTGGCAGGGGAAGCCGGGCCTGCCCTTTACTCTGGGTTCTGGCTCAAGGAGTCAAAGCCTGTTCCCTTCTAGACCTTACTGCCTCTTCCTGATTCCTTTCCTGCCTTCCTCCCTCTCTGAGTTTGCCAGCCCAAATGCACCTCTCTTTCCACAGGGAATGACTGCAGACTTTCCCAGCAGCCCTTTCCTGCTGCCTGCTCCCTGGCTTTATGGAAGTCCCACCTGTTCCTGCCCAGGTGAGCTTCTTTTAATAGGGCTTTTCTCTCAGTCTTGCCTCCTAATAGGTTAATGGGCCCTCTGGCCTACCCTAACCCCTTCAGGGCAAGTGTGGGGTGGACGCTCCATCACACAGCTTCCAACACCTCATTTGTTTAATTAGTGTAAAGTTCCTAGTGTCAGAGAATGGAAGGTATGACATCACAGTACCACCCCCCTCCTCAACATCATCCAGAGAAAATGGGAAGAACGCCCCTTTCTGAATGACCAACTCTATTTTACTCAGTACCTGGTTTATGCTACCTACTTTAAGTTTTAATTTGATCCCTCACTCCTGTAGCATCCTCTTCACCTTCATTTCGCTGCTGGTTGTTTCCTGCATGCTGGTCATATTCCTCTGCAATCGTTATTTCTCTAAAAGGCTTATTAAAGCAGGTAGTTTATGTGTGTGACCTTCCTTCCTTCCTCTACTGAGTTTATTTTCTCCCCTACAATAAAAAGGTAGGCTGCATTATTGTGCTTTTGATCCGGAGAGAGAGGAAAAAATCCACAGATCAACTATGTTGATTTTATTTCAAACTCCTTGCCAATGATACATGTTTCCCCTGCACCTTCCTCACCACTAATGGTACTTACATCTATCTTTGAAGAGCTTTTCTTTTAGTCCCAGTTTCCTTCTGTAATCAGTACTCCCACTTAGGTGTTTGAAATGTGCTTTCCTCTGACCCTTCTGTAACAAACAAGTTAGGTTTTCTTTGCTTTGATATCCCTATAAAATACCCCCCAAATATTCCAGTATCTTCTAAATACCACCTCATTTTGCATCTGCTTCCCCTTCTGTATTGAGTTGGTGGGGGGCCAGATCCTCCATCCTTCGTTGAGACTAGCAGTCCCTGCTCATGCATGTAGACCCATTGAAGTAAAAATTGCTATATGATTAACAGTTGAAGGGTTGAGCCCTAAATCACTGACCACAGCAGCTCTATTCCTTCTTTTCTCAGGACATTTTATTTTCCTCAAATTTCCCCTTGCTGCTGTTGCTGTTTCTCTTTGCTCCTCTCTGCAGACCTGTTTTATAAAGGACGAAGCACAACAAGATCCAGCCCATGAGTAGATAGCGAGGTAGAAGGTGAGGTCTCTCGCTCTTTCCTATAGAAAATAAATACTTTGGGTGCTGGAATTGTTTCCTACTTTCTACGCCCCACCCTGCCCTGTGCCATTTTTGAGAGAGGGGACTCTCCCCATTAACATCAATCACAAAAATTCCGTTGACTTTAGTGAGCCAGGCTTTTACCTCCTAGACTACTTCAGTGAATTCCCTGTACTGTGACACCACTGGAAAACTTCAGAAGCAGAAAGAGCTTCTTTCATCTGCTTTTAATTAACTGTACTCAGTATCATTGACAGGTTTTTCTCTTCTCTCCCAATAACCTCCTTTCCCTGACATTGGGACAATGAGAGGACGGTAACACATCCAACTGTGTGTCAACTTTGACCTTCAATTATCCCAATTATTCACACTTCGGAGTTTTAGGTAGTAAGACGAGAAGTTTTACAATAGCA
Source organism: Eretmochelys imbricata (assembly GCF_965152235.1). Taxonomy (NCBI): domain Eukaryota; kingdom Metazoa; phylum Chordata; order Testudines; family Cheloniidae; genus Eretmochelys; species Eretmochelys imbricata. Next base: position 34,504,779 of record NC_135583.1, read on the forward strand.
AGAACAACTTTGCACTTAGAGTGATGTCCATAAAATTGCACGTGGACAACAGTCAGATCCTCAGCAGGTGTGAAATAGCATTGGCTTCAGTGGATCTATGTTGATTTTCACCAGCTGAGGATCTGGCTTTGTGTCTGTGCTGCTGTAGCCCATTGTTCAGTATGTGCCATATCTGGCCCTCTGTACCAGGTTTCCAGAGGGTGTGCCTCTGCTACCGCAGCCAGCTAGGGGGGGTTAGTCTTTTAGCTCAATCTGCAGAGATTAATGCTCTAGCTCCGGAGGTTGACAGTTCAATCCCTGTTGATGCCCAGATGACAATCATTATGCCACTCAGAAGTCAGATTTCACTGAATTTTTCACCTCGCTCTAGTAAATATTGCAAATACCTGCCTCTGTTTGAAGAAAATATCAACGTTCCAAAGGCAGGAAAGCAAAACACTTGGCTGAGTGTCCAGCTTTATTTTCTGATTTCTCCCTTATTACAGGGTCATTTGGAAAGTCATTGGATAGTAGAACGGTGCTGGAGCAGAGTGAAAATGAACCAAAAGAAGAGAAAAAACAACATCTGAGGCAAAATCTGTCTGCATTTCAGGAGCTGTCAAAATGAAAAATGAAACCACAAGTTGGCCTTTAAAAATATTAATTTATTTTAAAGATGAACAGCAGAATGCTGGGAAAAAAGTCACCTTATCTTCAGGAAGGAGCAAGCTAGACTAAACCTCTATCATTCTTCCCAGATCTCGAATGTCACTTTCCTACCACCCTTAAATTTAAAAAAGAATTGCAAGGAGGTAATCCTCGGTCTTCCAAACATAATATATTCCTGAGGTGTTTTTGCTTTCTTATTAATGAGCCAGTCATCAAATGTACTAACCAAGGTTTAAGGTGGTATATTTTCAGTGGTCTTATTTGTCAGTTTTACTGACTTAAGCAGATTCACTTCCCCTTTTGACTTAGGGCAGTATTTATGAATTGCTTGACAACAGAAGCAATGTTGCATTGACAGGAAGTAGGACTACCTGTGACAATAAAAAAAATATAATTGATGAATATTTGGCTGCCGGTTAATGTCCGGTTATATCTAGGGTGTGTTTTTCACAAGTTGCCACCAAAAGGCTATTCTTATCTAAATAAGGCTTTAATTACCACCCTATACATGTTTTCTCCTATTAATTCCATGCAGCAAATCACTGTATCTTAGTGAATTTACAATCCCCACTATGAAATAATGTAAGATCATATTCCAATATTTTATACTACTTGAAATAGTAACTTGATATTTTTTCAGTAATTTGTCAAAATATTTGGAAGATGTTCCTATTGTACATGATATTTCTTAATTTATTATATCTGGATGTATGCTTTCTTTGTTACCACAGTTACATATTCTGAGAGCAAATACAATACATTCCATTCCTGAGTGGAACAGAAAAGAAAAAAAATCACTGTTCTTTACTTGCTAATGTAATAAAGCTGATAGATAATGAAGGCCCATTGCAGATTTAAAAAATTTATTTCATATTAGATTAACTTTTAAATGTATCATTTACCGTTGTTCTACTAAATCCATCCAGCACCTATGAAATGGAGGTAAACAACTTCCGTTTAAGCGCCTACCTTAGTCCTCTCAGATGATCAGCTGGTAATCTGAATATTGCATTTCACAAATCTGTGGACCTAAGGGTCAGATCCTCAGCTGGTGCAAATCAATGTAGCTTCAGTAAAGTCAATAGAACTATATTGGTGTACACCTGCTGGGGAACTGACACTATCTTGCTCAAAAAAAGCAATCCATTTGACACTGACCAGCTTGAAGATTATTGCCTGTCCTCTAACCTGCCTTTGGGGGGCAAATGTGTAGAAAAGGCAACAGTGAGGAAACTCTGCCACCACCTGGAGTTGCAGATTTCTTTGATAACTGTCAGTCTGGTTTTATGCCTGATTATAACTAGGGGACTGCACTGGTTTCATTTCAGTTTGACAATTGGTTGATATCTTCCTATCTGTGGACAAAAGGCTGGTTCATTTTAATTCTAATATTTGCGGGGATTTTCCGGTGTCCCTTCTGTTTGATGTGTGTGTGAAGTCACTGGAGAAGATAGTGTGATGGTTTGGGAAGCAGCTGCATTGGTATACTGCTGAGATGCAGCTTTACAACTCTTTTTTATTGGACCCACAATGCTTTCCCAGGGTCAGGCCAAATTGCAAATGTCAGAGTGAACTGGTTGAGACCTCATAGAGATCAGTCTGAGTTGATGCTGATTGGGTGGCAGAAGCTTTCTGATAGCATAGCAGTAATGGTGACTGCTTCCTGTAGAGAAGTGATTCTTCACCCTCCTTTTCTTAAGAGTCCTGCAATGCCGGCATGCTTTTGGATCATCGTCTGCTGTTAGAATCCAAGGTCGCTGCAGAAACCAGAAGTGCCTATTTTCTATCTGCATATTACATGACAACTGTGACCATTTCTCTTGGAACTTCATGTCTTTGTGGCTGACAGATTGGACTATTGTAATGCTTTGCATCATACTCTAAAGGGACCGTCCACGGAACCCATCCTGAACTTGCAGTTGGTACAGAATATGGTAGCCCAGTTGCTTAGTGGGATTGGCTACAGCACATTACAGCGGTTCTCCATAAACTATGCCGGCTTCATGTTCTCTGCCAGGTGCAACACAAGGTGTGTATTGATATTGCTGTATATAGCCCTATATGGTTTGTATCCTACTTCCTGGCCAAGTGAGATTGTCTGATGTACTCTCACTAACCGTTCCTAAGTTTGAATAGCTATTGCTGGGTGGGAGTTCTACATGGAGGGTCTCAACTTTGGAATTTGCTTCTTTTTCGACTGGCCACAACCCCAAGCTTGCTAACCATCAGGAAAGGGTGCCAAACTTATCTGCCTACTCAAGCTTTAGCCCATTGGCCGATGAGGGAGGGAATTATGTCTTTAAAGTGGTTCTGGTTTTTGTTCAGTGATCTTACCTTCAGGTTCCGACCTTTTGACTGTAGTAAGTTTTAAGAGTGTCTGTTTTGTTGCTTAAAAAGAAAAATGAATAGTATGGGTTAGATCATGTGACTCCTACAGTTTGTCGACACTGTATTTAGCGGTGTGACTGCCATTCAGATGCTCTGCTAACTAGAGTTTAGACCAAAGTTTCAACATGATAGGCCTAAGCCATAGCTTTCTGCCCCCTTCTTTTCTTCTGAAATTAGCCCTTTAGTCAGCATATACTGAATTTACAAATTATTGTCTTCAAATTTGCCAGCTCCGCTTGCTGGATTGAAGTTGACCTAATCCTAAAAGACTGACTTTATTAATAAAACACAGAAGCATATAGTTTAGTGTTGTGAGACTACACACAGAAAATGTACTACTCAACGTCATTCTCCTGTATCCTATTGTATGTGCTCATGAGTTTAGTTTACTAGTCTCTTTTTCTTGCTTGCTTGCTTTCTTCAAGATTTGTGTCAATTCTACCTCCTAGCAATGAAGATGAATGAGAAGCTGTTGAATAAAGGTATACTAACCAGAAATGCCTGTGAACTTGTAATGTAACAACCAACCAGGAGAAAAAAAGTGGCATTAAGGAGCCTGACATGCTTTATCAATTCCATTCAGAAAAAGATCAATTTTGCTTTAAATTTTAGGAATAATTTCTTTATTGTTTGTTTTAATGGTTCAATGCATTAGAAGTTTAAATATAGGAAAGTTATAACCAATACTTTCCATTGTTTTATCTCCTAGCACCATGACCAATGAGGCAAATAATCCATGGCCATTAAGCTTTCTATATAAAGAACTGAAATGTATACAGAGCTTACAACAGCATGAATAATGGAGTTCTTTCCTTAGGCCTTGAAAGGTTGACACATACAATATTTTTCAACAAGAATACATGGTGTGATTCTTTAGTCTCAATCTATTTAACATTAAATACAATTTTTATGGCTTCCTCCAGAAAAAAGTCATGTATCACTTAGCCATTGAGAACTTATGGGGATACTATACCAGTGACTTAAGTACTGACTTTGCATGCAATTCCACTGTTATGTTTCAAGGAAGCTCAGGCCCAGGGCATGCAGTTTCCTCCAGAAAACAGAGTGGGTCAAAAAGAGACATGAATCCATCAATCAATACACGAACATGTCACCCTTCATGTGAACATCACACATCTCTGTCATAGCAAATAAAAGCTGGAAACTAAATGGCAAGAACAACATACTCATCAGACATGTGCAGAACTTCAAACAGAGACTCCGAGAAATGAGCATGTGAATGATGGTTTCTCAGGAGCTGTAGTAAATAGAGATACAACTAAACCAAAATGTGGGTGCAGACATCCCCTAGTACTTTCTGTGTTCAAAATCCAGATCCAAACATTGCATCTGAATCCTCTCACTAATAAAATACAATCTACTCTTCCTTCAGCTCAAAAAAATCAACGGCCTGTTTTTTAAAAACTAAGTTACACTAAAGTTTTTAAGGGAAAACGTGGGAGGGGGGGAGGCATTGAATCACAGGAATCATGCCTGCCAGATACAGAGATAATGTGTTGTATTCCCTAAGCAGAATTTCACTTTGCTGCTGTGGAGCACATTAACAGATTTTCTGCAGGTCATCAGCCAGGATAGTAGGCATGGTGGAGAAGGAATACTGGGAATTTGTAAATCTACCTTGTGAAGCAAGCAAATGTTACACAAAGATCGGTTAAGAAAATTGCAGTAAGGTTTTATTCTTCATTTGTAATTAACAAAGCAGAAGTGGTTAAAGTAGTGGACTGGAAGTTTGGAGCCTGTGATTTATTCCTAGATGACTCCATGCATCTGAAGAAGTGGGTTTTTTACCCACAAAATCTTATGCCCAAATAAATCTGTTAGTCTTTAAGGTACCACCAGGCTCCTCGTTGTATTTGTGGATACAGACTAACATGGCTACCCCTCTGATACTTGACTGATTCTCCATATGGCCTCAGGCATGCCATTTTGGCTCAATTCACCCATCTGTTAAATGGGTATAATGGTATTTGTCTCTCCTGCAGTGTGTTGCTAGACTCAATTAATCTTTGTAATGGGCTTTAGGATCTTTATATGAAAGACACTAGATAGCTGCAAATTAATATTGTTAATAATCTGGTCATCTAGATTTGTTTAAAGGCACATTGCATTCTATTTACTACTTAAAATGACACGTGCTTAAAGAAAGAAGACAGCAAAAACCATTTAAATTGCTTACGACATTTACTATAAAATATGCTGCTGTGTCACTGCTTTGAATAATATGTTGGTCAGTATGATACTTTATTTTGTAATAGGGTATCATGGTACTTGTGAAATGTGAAGTCTGTAGTTTTCCACATTTCTTCCTGGCTGTGTGTATACAGCAGCCTATAAAGGATTTATTGTCCTCTAAGGGCTGAATCCTCCTGCCAGTGCAAAGCCTGGACAAACAATCTTTGTTAAAGGGAGTTTCTGTGGTGGGGATGAAATCCTTCCCCACTCAGGGTGTGGGGCTACACCTTAGCCAGTATTGCAGTTCCCTGGGCATGGGGATGGGGAAAACCAGTTATGTATTCATTGGCCTCACACCACGCCAACCCTCTGCATTAGAGGGAATGGAGCATCACCAAAGCTCGGCATTAAGGCATGGCGGAGTTGCGGGTTCGTTGTACAGGCTCTCCATATCCTGCAGCACAACCACACAGGTTCCATCCACAGTCATTGGAGGTTTTTGCCCGATGTAACGAAGATGCATTGTAAAAATTATTTCTGAGCTGTTGTTGGTTGCAATAGTATCTCCTGAAGGGAGGGAGGGACAGGGAGATATCCTTATTAGGGGATAATCATTTCAGTTAGTGGAGGAATTGTGTGATCTGTTGGCTTACAAGCAGCAAATCTACTTTGGAATTTTCCCCCAATGTATATGAACGGATGAGGAGATAAGTTGTAGTCCAATGAAATACTATTCTGAAGGGTGTGAGGGTCAGATTTTACCCTCATGTAAGTGTGGCGTTTTTAACAGAATTGTGAGGGCAGAATTTGGCTCTTCTGTTTGCGTGGGGCGGTTTAGGACTAATTGTTGTCCTTCCTAGCAGGTTTGGTCAGCTGCCTAATTTGAATATCAGTTGGGGAGTGGCTCGGCTGTCCAAGCTTCAGACTTGAAATGCTTAGATTCCCTGGAACCACAATCTAAAATATTGATGGCTTTAATCCAACCCTTTATTCTTCCAAGGTAGATAAAGAGGGTTCCTTTCATCTTAAAAACTGAGGCTCTGCCTGTGCAGAGTACTATGACGTCTTTCTTAAAAATATGTATCAAATTTTCCATGGTGTGCTATGCCCCAACCTGCCCACAGAGTAAGGGGGTATTTTTTTATCATCTGACTATGGGCCCAATCCTCTGATGTTTTGAGCAACTCCTGAGCAAAATGAAAGATCTGAACTCCCATTAAAGTCAGTGACATTTGAGGATGCTCTACGCCTGACAGGATCAGACCTTGTGTGCTGAAAATGAGAATGTGCTGCGTAATTAATTTGCGTACCATGAATCCATAATACCAGCTCCATAATGCAAATATTTTAGGTGAAATCCTATCTCAATTGCAGTCAATGGCAAAACTCCCATTGTCTTCAAGGATGCTGGGAATTTCGCCTTCGAAAGCAAGTTATATGCTCTTCTAGGCCCTGATTCCGGAAAGCACCCTTATTTGGGAAGTGCTCTTAAGCAGATGCTTAACGTCTGCTGAAGTCTGTGGAACTTAAAGGAAATGCTTAAGCACTTTCCTGGATAGGGGTCCTAGACTCAGACAGTTACTGGGGGTATTGAGAACAGAGAAATGCCAATAGGGTTTAATCCACATTGTGGATGTACAGTCTGAAAAATGTTGTGAGAATCAGAAGCATGCCCATGTGTGTGCAAGCACACAGTCACGCCCCACACATCCAGTTTTTAATTAATTTGTACTTCTTATACTTACAAACCACCAGCAGTTTGGTTGTCTTTTCTCTTCAAAAATTATTGCAAAGAAATAGTGGTCCATGTCTCATCTCCTCCTGAATCTCCCTTTACTCGGTTTCTTTCCTAGAAAGAAAAATCAGAATTTTTTATTATAACTGCTTATAGACATTCAAGGTAGCACCGGGACTGAGCAGTGCAATCCTCATATGCACTTCTCCTATGTTCTCAAATGTGCAGTCCTGCAGCGTGAACATTGTACTACTGCAAAGTTAACTTTGATTCAATAACAAATAGTTTTTTAGCCAAATAATTCAGCTGCATGTCTCACTCCTGGAATAGTGTAACACTTTGGTTCTGGTTCCTCTGGGAGATATTATGGTCCAGTTCACATTCAGGTCTTACTCATTTTTTATTTGCACTGCACATATTATTAGTTGAAAATCCCACATTTCATTCAGTATTTCCATGTCACATCCTGAGAACTAAAGACATTTTCACTCCCCTGGAGGGAGAAAACCTTGCTCAATTTTGTCCCCCACCCCAACCCTTGCAATATCCCTCTTGACACGGAGCACTACTGAACATGTGAATTTCTCATTCCCATTGTCTTTGGATTATTTTTCAAATGAAGTAGGTGCAGGGAATGGCAGAGCTTGGGTGGGGATGGATGGGGGGAGGGATGGAGAATACTTGGAGATAACGATGCTGCCTTGACAATATTTTGCAAGCCTTTGAATTCCCTGAGAGAGAAACAGTGATGCTAATAACAGGTTTCAGAGTAGCAGCCGTGTTAGTCTGTATTCACAAAAAGAAAAGGAGGACTTGTGGCACCTTAGAGACTAACCAATTTATTTGAGCATAAGCTCTCGTGAGCTACATTGGTTAGTCTCTAAGGTGCCACAAGTACTCCTTTTCTTTTAGTGATGCTAATATTTTCTACTGTACTTTCATCTGTGTATAATAGTTTTGCTTTAGTAAATTAATGCATATCTGTTATTGATTTTATTTTACTTTCCCATTAATAATTGGATTCCAGTTTTGATAAGCAGGATATAACCAGGATTAGGAACAGGATGATAAACATTTAACAAAGGCAGTCATTTTCCAGTGTGTCTTCTCTGTGTATTTATTAAACTAATTCTTTATGCCTCTGAGCTTCTCTTCCATTTGAGTTCTGGTTGTTATTATGTTAGCTCAGCATTTTGAAAAAAAAAATTCTGGAAATTTCTTTTACTTTTAGTGACCTAGATAGTGAGATTTTCAAAGTAGTGCAAAATGCAATGCTATTTTATATTTATTGCTAGTGAATTTACAATTTCTCTGTTCCTTTTCTTCATCTCAGTAAAGTTTATGCAAATAACATTATAATTTATAATAAGACTAACATTTGTTAATCTCAGTTCAAATAGTGGATTTGTACTGCACCAGATTTCCAGACACTTTTGTTGAATGAGAGTAGGGGACAGCTTGTAATACTTCCATTATTGTGCCAGTCTGTTAATCTTGATTTGTCATTTTTGATTACACACCTTCATTTTCAGAGTTCATTGTTAATTTTTTCAAACCCCATTATACTCACACATGCACATTTTTTGTTTCTTTTTACAGATGTGTCTGTGTATAACTAGTTCTAAGCCACAGGCCTGAAGCTACAACACTTACTACAGAGTTGGCTTCAGTGGGAAACCCGGTGTGCGAGTAAGAGTTTTTAGTCCTTGACCTCGAGGGGTGGGAGGTGGGGAGTTAGATCTTGATCTGATTAAGGTCAGTATTAAGTATCTGATTAAGGTCTTGCTGATTTAGATTTAAATTCATTCAAATGGCTGAGATTCTTGCAGAATTGAAAGGGTCATCAGTCATTTCTTTGGCATTATCAGAAACCGCTCTGAGAGACAAGATGCTGTTTCAAGACAGTTCACCTTTGTGTATCTAAAGTGAATCACAGCTAGGTATTTTAGCCCAATCTGTTTTATGCTCCTTTTAAAACCTCACCTCACCTGTGTGTAAATTTTCTTATCACCCACACTGGAACCTTGTAGAATTTTCCCTTACCAGGCTTTAATAACCTTGGGCTAGATTGGGACTTGGATTAAATATCCATGCAGGGAAATAAGAAGGAGTAAGACCTGCTTTACATCTCCATTCAGGCAATTAGACCTTGGCTCTGAGCCTGCAGGAGTAAGCAGGTGCTGCATGCTTATTTATTCCCTCCAGAGTAAGTGGATGGGGATTTGGCCGAGTTTTGCAGCGTAACTGAGTGGGCAGAGCAAGGAGAAATCAGGGGAGGAATTGTGATTTAGAAAGGTGTATGTATGGCACAATGCCTCCCGGATTACTCCTGGGATGGTGCAGCTTTGGTACTGCCCTTTCTCAGATCCATGGCTAGAGTTACAATCTAGCCCTTTCTTGCTTTGAAGTTTTTCTTTTAATATTCTCATAAATGTCTGCTCTCTAATCTTCAAGGATGTCCAGAATTCTGCCGTCAGACTGCTTTTACACTCTTAGAAGTGTACCTCTCATATCATCACCCCATCCTTTGTTACCTTTGCTATCTTTTAATCTACAAAGAACTGTCCAGAAATCTATTCCTAGTTTTCAGAACTCCCTGTGGACTTACTCCGTCCTGCCTCTCTGACCTCAGCTTACTCCCACGCCCACCCGTTCATTCTATTCCTCTACTGTCCCTCTACTGAGACATGACTGGGAGTGATTCTTTCCTCTAAAAAGAAAAGGAGTACTTGTGGCACCTTAGCGACTAACCAATTTCTCATGAAAGCTTATGCTCAAATAAATTGGTTAGTCTCTAAGGTGCCACAAGTACTCCTTTTCTTTTTGCGAATACAGACTAACACGGCTGCTACTCTGAAACCATTCTTTCCTCTGCAATTCTCCATCAGCCTGGAATTTTCTCTTCCTCACTGTAAACTAGTGACTCCCTCTTTACCCTTTCCCTCTTGTCTTAAGCCCTTCTCTGCCACTCTGACTTAACAGTGAATTCCTCTGTAACGTGCTTTTGGTAGCTTTTCATAAAGGAGTGCTGTAGAAAGCTGGTTTGCATTGTAACAAGTGGCCCCTAAATACTTTGATATTGCATAGCATGTTGGAAAGATAATAAAATACTGGCCCTGGATACAAAGGACGCCGTGGCAGACCGAGCTCATAATAGCCTTAATTGCATTGGTTTATATAGAGTGTACTAATCTTTAGAGCTTTTTTTTTTTCTAAATGATACAAAAAATTGCACTAAGGGATTATTACAAATGCTGGTTAAATAATTAATTGCAGAGGAAACCTGGTTGCAGGAGACTGCTTAGTGTCTTTGCCTTTGTGGTTTATGACTAGCAATGTCCTGGATGAGAAGTTCTCAATCTCCAGTGAGAGTCTTCATCCTTCATGGACTTTTCAAACCAACTTGGGAGTTGGTCGTTGACCAGCATTGCAGAATGAGGGGAGGCTATCAGGTCTCAGCTGGGTTAGGAATATAGAAACCTCACAGATGCTGCTTCAGTTGACTCAATGTTACTTAGTGACTGCCTAGAGGGAGTGAAAGACTGATATTCATACATCACAGTGAGGATTTGGGACAAGAGTTAGGATGTGATCTATTGCCATAAGGTAGCCCCTCTGCCACAGTAAAAGCAAAGAAAAAGGTTTCAGAGTAGCAGCCGTGTTAGTCTGTATCCGCAAAAAGAACAGGAGTACTTGTGGCACCTTAGAGACTAACAAATTTATTAGAGCATAAGCTTTTGTGGGCTACAGCCCACTTCATTGGATGCATAGAATGGAACATATAGTAAGAAGATTTATTGCAGGAGTGGGTGGGTGAGATTCTGTGGCCTGCATTGTGCAGGAGGTCAGACTAGATGATCATAGTGGTCCCTTCTGATCTTAATATCTATGTATCTATATACATACAGAGAAGGTGGAAGTTGCCATACAAACTGTAAGAGGCTAATTAATTAAGATGAGCTATTATCAGCAAGAGAAAAAAAACTTTTGTAGTGATAATCAAGATGGCCCATTTAAACATATTGAATCTATTTCCCCATGTTACACCTTCTTGTCAACTGTCTAAATGGGCCATCTTGATTATCACTACAAAAGTTTTTTTCTCCTGTTGATAATAACTCATCTTAATTAATTAGCCTCTTAAAGTTTGTATGGCAGCTTCCACCTTCTCTGTATGTATGTATATATCTTCTTACTCTATGTTCCATACTATGCATCTGATGAAGTGTGCTGTAGCCCACGAAAGCTTATGTGCTAATAAATTTGTTAGTCTCCAAGGTGCCACAAGTCCTCCTGTTCTTTTAGCAAAGAAAAACTGCAGCTCAATTGATCTTTTCCAATTGAGTCATTGATTCAAAGAGGAAATATTTATTTAATCTGGCCTCCGATGATAGCACCTGATTCAAAGCCTTTTGTAGCCAAAGTTAGCCTTTCAACTGACTTCACTGAATGGGCTCCTTCTTTATTTGCCATATTTCAGTGCTCCTGGTGGAATAGATCTTTCACTGGCTTGATTCATAGATTCTCAAGACAGAAGGAACCGCTTGGTGTTCATCTAGTCAGGCCTCCTGATCGATGTGCTATTGGGTTAACAGTCTCTCAGTAACCAATCAAATATTCTTTCTGATAATAATGAATAGAGGAAAACAGACAAAGTGAGACATGTAGCTGAAGATTTTTGCACTGTAGGAACATTGTTGGTTTGAGCAAAATTTTTGACAAGTGCTGCAGCAGCATTGGAGTGGAAAGATTAGAACATACTGCCAATAAAGCACAGTTTATCTTACTGAGACAAAGCATAGAGTAACACTTTTTTTGGTAGTTTCCAGCAAAACTGTAGTGTTAAACACTTGGAAGAAAACACAAATGCAGAAATATGTAGGAAGGAATTCAAGTTTATTACCGCTGTTGTTTCTTATTATTTGAGCACCTTTAACTAGATGATGACAAATATCTATCTCAGTCCAGGTTAATCAATGGCTCCATGTCTAGTTGGCAGCCGGTATCAAGTGGAGTGCCCAAAGGGTCGGTCCTTGGGCTGGTTTTATTCAATATCTTCATTAATGATCTGGAGGATGGCATGGACTGCACCCTCAGCAAGTTTGCAGATGACAATAAACTGGGAGGAGAGGTAGATATGCTGGAAGGTAGGGATAGGATACAGAGGGACCTACACCAATTAGAGGATTGGGCCAAAAGAAATCTGATGAGGTTCAACAAGGACAAGTGCAGAGTCCTGCACTTAGGATGGAAGAATCCCATGCACCGCTACAGACTAGGGAAGGAATGGCTAGGCAGCAGTTCTGCAGAAAAGGACCTAGGGGTTACAGTGGATGAGAAGCTGGATATGAGTCAGCAGTGTGCCCTTGTTGCCAAGAAGGCCAATGGCATTTTGGGATGTATAAGTAGGGGCATTGCCAGCAGGTCGAGGGACGTGATTGTTCCCCTCTACTTTGACATTGGTGAGGCCTCATCTGGAGTACTGTGTCCAGTTTTGGGCCCCACACTACAAGAAGGATGTGGAAAAATTGGAAAGAGTCCAGTGGAGGGCAACAAAAATGATTAGGGGACTGGAACACATGACTTATGAGGACAGGCTGAGGGAACTGGGATTGTTTAGTCTGCGGAAGAGAAGAATGAGGGGGGATTTGATAGCTGCTTTCAACTACCTGAAAGGGGGTTCCAAGGCAGATGGATCTAGACAGTTCTCAGTGGTAGCAGATGACAGAACGAGGAGTAATGGTCTCAAGTTGCAGTGGGGGAGGTTTAAATTGGATATTAGGAAAAACTTTTTCACTAAGAGGGTGGTAAAATCTCCTTCCTTAGAAGTTTTTAAGGTCAGGCTTGGCAAAGCCCTGTCTGGGATGATTTAGTTAGGGATTGGTCCTGCTTTGAGCAGGGGGTTGGACTAGATGACCTCCTGAGGTCCCTTCCAACCCTGATATTCTATGATTCTATGATTCTAATATACTACTGCCTTTAGTGAGGTTAGACATCTAACACAACACCTTTAGGTTTATTCAGTGACGCAAAATTCTTGCAAAAAGAGATTTTAAAATACTTTTTGTGTTCCACTTGTTTTGTGTTGTTCCCCTTTATCTTCCCCCTCCCTGTCAGAGGTTGTAATAGGTTGTGTAACTAGTTTTATAACAGTGATTGAGGATTGTAATCCTTCTTCCACAGTGAATGTGAAAAGCTCTACAAAATTAGCTTATGCAAAGAAACTGACATTTTGTAATAGATAAGCTAAAAGAGTTTGCACTATAGGAGAAACCTGTTGCTGATTGACAGTCTTTGCTTCGGGGAGAGAAATTTGCACAGGTGTAAGTGAAAACACAAAAGGTCAAGGCAGTGGAAAATCAGGCCCCGTGTCTGTATTACAGCCTTACTGCTTGAAAGCGAGACTACGGGAAATACTCAATGTCAGGATTTTGTAGTAGGAATTTCTAAGGTTCTGCTTTGTGTTATTTTCTGATTGAACAACCATTATCAGTGGATTCAGGCTGAGGCAGCACAGCCAAACGGAACAGAAAAGGGGAAGAGAAACAAAACTTGTCTCTCTGTTCAGAAAATACAGGAATCCCATTTTTTTTTTTTTTTATCAAATAAGGCAGAAGAAAAGCTGATAAAAAGATATTTAGAGTTAAGTCACAGTGACTGGAGAAAAATTAAATGGAAAATTGTTTTCTTTCATCAGAAAGTGAATCCTATAGAGGTGCTGATTCTCCCGCCCCATAGAGTATTAAATCTTTTTGTAAAGCAGCAATGATATAATTGAAATCCATTTTACATGATTTTTCCTCAGATGATTTGGAACTAAATCAATTTATATTCCAGGAGCATAATCCAATGAGAGCATAAATGCAGCCACCAGAATTGTTTTTGTCCATAGGGAAAGCTCCTATCATTTGCTGATTCATTATACTCTCTGCAGGGTGCTTTGTTTCAACAGCTACCTGGAATTATTACTGACAATAGGACATTAAACTAAACTAAATTTTGCATAAAAAATTAAACTTAAAGGGAAAATAATAATACTGATTAAAACTAACATTTGATGGCTACATTGATTAGAATATTGTGTTTACATAGTAACAGGGTCAAACAGATAGGAAGGGTTTTTTAACTGCAACGAGAAGTGAACCTGTTTAACAGGAGTTTTAAGTTCCTGATGAAATGCCTGAAATAATAGGCAGTGCTCCCATTAATTTTTAACAATATAAATATCAGGCAAAGATTGTAAAACTGGAATTGCAGATTGTGTTTTCTGCATTAAGGCACTAATTTTAGAAATAACCTCTTTCATCTTCGCGTGCTGATGAATGGTTACCATAGCAAGTCAGTAATTGAGTTTCCTGAGCATTTTGACCACTGGTACAGGTTTGCAAAACAAACTACATAGCAGATGCAATCTCTATCCTGATCTTTGTAACATTACTTTCTGGTGTGGAATGGGAATGTATATGGAGGGAAATATAACCCAAGTGCACCTAATTTGTAAAAATGAGCTATCTGTCGTTAACCCACAGTCAGCTTCATTTGTAACTGATTATGTAAAGACTTGACATAAGGGAGTTGTCATAAAAAAAATATTATCTTTTATTACTGAGGCAGACAATATTATTTTAGATGGTAACAAATCAAGGAAAACTTTCATTTTCGGCAAGTGTGCGAGGTCTGCAAGAGCATCAGTTTCTCAATTCTGTCACATGCCTCGATTAACAGACAGCCTCAGTCAGACTCTTCCGGCTCATCTGGGCATCAGAATAAACTGTTTATCTCTATCATGTGTCATGGGAGTTGTATGCATCAGTTGCTCTTTGAAGTGATTAACTTGCAGAACTTTAAGGATCATTTCCAAAGGTTGTATATATATAAAAAGAATAAGGACTTGTGCCTTCTTTGGCTTCTTTGTGATGCGTGAAGAAGGCCTGTACTATTTTCCCCCATTTTTTCTTTCTTTATATTTTTACCCTAGAAATATCAGGAATGTTAAGGCTCAAGCAAGACAGCAATATCTTATGGTCAGCACTGTTGAATGTTTCAAAGAGGCCCAGAAGGATGAGAGTGGATGTCTGCCCTTAATTCACTGACAGCAGGACATCATCCATCAGTTTTACTAAAGCAGTTTCAATTCCATTTCCTGGCCTAAATCCAGATTGTGCTGGGTCTAGGATATTAGCTTCAATTAGATGATCTCAAAGTTGGCCTTTGGCTAGCTTTTCTGTCAACTTGCTCAGGAATGGGAGGTTTGATGTGGGATGATAGTTGACTAGAATTGATGTATCTTCAGTGTTGGTCATACTATTGTGTGTTTGAAGGAGGAAGAAAAGATTCTTTTCCTGGATGAGGCATTGGCTATATCAGTCATGAGTGACACCAGTTGCTCACAATTCTGTTTCACAAGCCACGAAGGGCATGGGTTGGCTTCACAGGTCTTCAGTCAAGACTTTTTCAGGGTATCCAGAAATGTTGGATGAGTGAATATACTGAATTCTGGAATTACAGGCAGGCTATGGGTTACTGGGTGCAGGCAAAGCAGATCCAGGTTGTTTGAGAATCCTTCCCAAACACACATGATGTTTCCAGCAAAGTAGATTGATAGTTCTTTGGAGGGCTTGCTGCTGTAAACACCCAGGATTGCTCCTTGGTAGCTTCAGTGGAGGCTGACAGATTTTCATGGGCTGTGCTACAGCCTTGGCATAGACATGGAGGAATTCACTGTGTTTTGTCTTATACAGTATCAGCCTTTGTTTTCCGCCTATGGTGCTCAGGTTTCTGCCTCTCTCCCTTCATCTGGTGCAGGATGTCAGAAAATTAAGGAGACCTGTGTGGGCGATGGGGAGGAATGGGCTGTTTGGTGGCCATTGAGTTCATGGTTGAGGCTAGTGTGCAATGATAACAATTCACCAGGTCTTTGACTCCTTGTCCTGTGAGAAGAATACTGTTATTTACCAGGCTTTGGAATTTGATGGAGTCCATCAGTCTTCATAGTCCATGTAGTGGGTAGATACCCGCTCCTGCCCTGAAGGGCTTAGAGCAGCCCCGGAGAGGGCTGTGGCTGAGGTGAGAAGCCTGGGCTGATTGGCGAAGGTAGGCTCAGCTGTGGCCATGCCCCAATCAGGCCCAGCTGGCCCCTATAAGAGGCTGCGAGCCAGGAGCCCAGACAGTCTCCCTCTGCCTGTAGAGGGAGAAGGGCCTGGCTGTAGGGCAGGACACCTAGATTGGACCAGGGCTGGGAGCTCTGGCCTGACTGCAGGCCGAATAGGTGCAGGGTTGCAGAGGGGCAGCCCATGTGTAGGCAGAGGCAGCAGGTCCGAACCCCCTTGCCTGTGATGAGTGGCTTATACTGCAGTCTGCCCCAGAGAGTGGGGCTAGATGGGGACTGGCAGTAGCTCAGACTGAGGTGAGGTGGGGTTAGAGGGTGGAGGTTCCCCTGGGTGGGGAGACCCAGAACCTGAGAGTGTGGGGGTACTGCCAGGGGGGCAGCACCCCAGAGAAAGGGGCATTGGGTCCTGGAAGGGACACAGGGGCCGGCAGTAAGGTGGATCACCGACCCGCAGAGGGCGCTCCGACGCCTGGTGAGCTAATTCCCAATGACTACCAGCAGGAGGTGCCGCAGGGGTGAGTCCGCTCCTCTAAGTCCAATTATGATTCATGGATCTTTCTTCTTGCCTGGAAGCAGGAAGAGCTCTGACCACTGCTTGAATAAACTGATGGTCTGTCCAAGACTGTGGGTGGGTTGTCATGTCCATGATATTGACACAGTTGTAGTTTGTTTTGCTTTGTGCTGTCTGCTTTTGACCCATGCCTATGTAGTGGTCGTGCACAGTGCCTTCGATGTCTAGAATCTGGTTTCTTATGTCTGTTTTGTTTCCTCAAACAGTTCTTCCCAATTTGAACTGTGATAGGTGAAGTGGTGGGTTGTGTCATGGTATGAGCTGAGTGGAGGACCCGTTATCTGGGCCACCAAGTGCCATGGGAAAGGCAGGTCTGTTGGATACCTTTTGGAACTGTAACCTGGGACTGGGAGGAGATTGAACAATGGGTTCCTGGTGTAGTGGAGGGTGTGGTGAAAGCATGGTGGCATAACAACAAAGGAAATTATGATAGTTACAGGCAGGAGTAAGCCCAATCAAAAGATGATTGCATCAGATATTCATTTACTTGAAATAAGTGTCTGTGTTGTCATGGTACCTCTATTGCTTTTACCTGCTTTGAAAGAGAGGTGGGGAAGGGAGATATATCTTCCCATTAGACTTGAAAGGATTAGATTGTTATCGGTAAATGTTGGTAAACCTTGATTTCGCCATACACACACAAACAGATGAAAAAATATTTCCACCAATAATTTAAATATATAGATAAGCAACGTAACAAACATGCTGCTTAACAACTTATTTGAGTTTGATTTATGGATATTTACTTTGTATATGTGACACATAATGTTGATAATTTGAGTTTTAATAGTTATAAAGCTTTAACTTTTTGAATCTCACCATCTAGTGTCATTAAATAACTAATGTTTGATCTCCCATAATTTTTTGCAACTGTGAAAATTTAAATGGATAAAAATCTAATGCTTAAAATTTCCACTCCTGTGAAACTTTAAAGTGATTTCTAAAATAGAAACTACGCTTAAAATAAACATCAATATTTGTTGAAGTTGTATTAAAAAACCTGAATTCTGCCAAGCCTATTTACCATGTAGTAATGTCTGGCAAGTGGAAACCACTCAGGAAGGCAGTGGTGAAGGTTGTGGTAACAGGACTAGGGACTGAGAGCTTCTTCCCTGTCAGGGATGCAACCTTTGGCAACCTCGATCCCAGTGGCATTCTGTGTCGACAGGAGGGGCTGAGGAAGAAGTCACAGCCTCACTTTCACAATTTAGAAAATATCTCTCCTTTTCTCATGTCTGTTCTCAGATTTTCCAGAGTGCCCAGAGATCACTGCCCTGTCACTTCCAGTGGTACTAGCAGCATGTGGGAGTAGGTGGAGCTAGACCCACTGCTGCTGTTGTGTCTCACTTTGCACTACGAAGTAAAGCTCAGTCTTGGGTATAGAGGCCGAGCAGCACTTGAGGGATCCCTAGCTACTGCTCTATGCCTTACAGAGCATTATTTGGTTGTGTGGCTTAGTGCACAGCTAGCTTCAGAGGGAAAGAGGCCATGTTGCCCTCCAGGAAGGTGATTAGGGCAAGTACCTACTGAACAACTTTACTTGCTGCCCAGGGCACTCCCTGGCACTGAGGATCAGTCACCCCCTTAACAATAGAAAGTATTGGAAGAGACCACCCTGCACCCCAAAAGACTCTGGAGAAGGGCCATTCCTTTGTCTCACAAGATGGCTTTGTGGAGAGGTCTTTGGTGGGTTGGTATAGAGCTGTGCAAATAGCCGATGTTTTGGTTTGATGGCAAAACCAAAAAAAAATTGTGGGGAGAGGGAATTTAGTTTTGAGTCAAGCCAAAATAAAAAAAAAAAACACAATTATTTTTGGCACACTGCAAAAGTTTTAAAAAAATCGTTTAGGGTCCAAATTAAAAAGTTGTTTGACCTGCAATGTTTGGTTGCTTTTGTTAACTTTACAGGTTTTTTAATAGAATTGAAGGAAAATAAGTCGTTTCTAATCAAAAAGTCGAATATTCAGTTTTGAAAATATCAGAACAAAAGCTGTCAACTTTTCTGTGAGATAATTCTGTAATTTGAACTCAAATTTGTGAAATACAAATAGTACATTGTTTGGTGGCAGGGGAGGGAGGTTCACCTGAACATTTTCTCCCAGCTGTTTGCAGGAGGTTTGCATTCTTGAGAAGGGAAGGAAACTGGCAAGCTGTTTGCAGCAAGACCTACAGCTTTCCCTGCTGTGCGACATCCTCACCTGAAGTTTTCAGAGAATCCTTCAATGCAGCTTGAAGCCAGGTTAAGATGGAGTGGATTCAAGCAGGGATAGGAATGCTTGACGGAACCTTTTGTTTCTTTACTCAGTGAGAGATTCCTATACTGTTGGGCTGAAGATAATGTGTGTTTATCAGTGATGACTTGATACTGGCTGCTATTCAATTAAGGCAGGTAATTTGTATCACATAAACAGCAAAAAAAAAAGCTGATCACCTAGGTGTTACTCCTATTGTGCAAAGTATTTTAGTCCATGTATTGAAAAATGTCAGATATTTTGCATGGGCTAAGTACCTGGAGCTTCCACATTCAGCCTGGAAGGAGGATCACAATCCTGTTGTTCTAAATGTATCCAAGCACAACCTATTATTACTATGAATGTGCCGGACTTCCTTTAGTTCTAATGATTTCTGCCTTTTGCAATAATTAGAGGAAATATTGCTTCTGCATTTCTATTCTAAACTAAAAACAAAAATTTTGGGACACATTTGCAAAATGAACAAGAAAACATTGCTTTCAGGCATCCTCACACCTTCTTTATTTGGAAAACACAGTCATGATGATGATGAAATATTTAGTTTCACATTGTTTTGAAAGCAAATGGAGGAGAATCCTTAACCCGTTAGGGCTTTCAATCCGGCCCATGGAATTGCCAACCCCATGGTGCAGCGGGGCTAAGGCAGGCTCCCTGCCTGCCCTGGCCCCGCACAGCTCCCGGAAGCAGCCGGCACCACATCCCTGTGGCCCTGGGTGAGATGAGGTGAGGTAATTGTCACAGTGACATTCCCACGCAGCTCTTTCTAAGCAAGCACATTTATGCCTAAGGTAAAAACATCACAGAGAAAACACATTAAGCCAATAAAAGAACCTACACACATGCTAATAACCTTACCAGAGATCACCCCAGCTCCAGTAAGGGCTTTGTCAGATGATCAGTCCTTCAACCCCCACCCAGAGCTTTTTCTGTGATCACAGGTTTGTAAGGCAAAGCTTCAAAAGACGGAGTTCTTGCATAACGGGAGTCACATTTGCATTTCTCTCCTAGAGATTTCTTGGGAAACCCACTTAATTTTAAAAGTTTCATTGTTTCAAATAGTCCTTTGAGACTTATAACATTTCCCAGTGTTTGTATTAGTCAGGTCGCCTCCCTAAAGATTTTACATACTATTCCCCAATAATACAAAAACAATGAACTTCCAAATACCTAAACCTGTGTCATTAAGGTTTAACTTCATTCAGTAAGGTTGTCCAGGATATTAAAGGAAAATTCTCATATATGTCATACCAACACCTTCACTCATGTCTGTGTGCTGCTCCTCATTACATTTCTATAACCTTTACACCTTTCATAGTCCTGAGAGAGTCTCCTGACAGACCTATTTTAATACATAGCTTTGAAAAAGCTGTCTACACTGATACATATGATAGGTTACTGTGCTGAAGAAACGTGTCTCTCCTTTTAAATGTTTGGATTTAAACAGAACTGTGCCATGGCACATGGCACGGACTAGCAATGAGTGAATGATGTGCACCTAATAATTTTTTAGAGGAACTTTGCCCTCCTTTTCTCTTCACTGATTGGCTAAAAGCACATTGCACAGCTCTTTAAAGTATTAATTGTTCAGAATTGTTTAAAAATGACTCCAGCAAATAATTCTAGGCCAGCAGAGTGTTTGAACTGCAAATAGTGATTGTTATAATTGAATATACAGCTAACGCTGGTACTTATGTGAGTATGAAACTGACTCATATAAATACACACACAGTGAAGTTCAAATTCTGTATTCAGTTTCAGTATTCTCAGTTTCTGCTGTGTTTGGTAGTTCCATGAATCATCCAGTCAGGGAACAGAAGTAATACCAAAAATCAAATCCTTGCCACTCCCCATCACCCACTCTGGCCCCTTTGTACCATGGTAAAGAACCAACGTGACATGGGTGGGAGGGATGTGTTGTGGCAGGACTATACCATGCTTCACTATGGAGATTCCAGGCATGTTGCAGTCTATAGGGAAGCCTGGGAAGGATGCCATAGTTTAGACAGGCCCTTGTGACTGTCTAAGTAATGCCTGGGGCCTATGCAGCCCCTAGACCAACCCATAATCAAGAGGGTACCAAGGTGATTTAAAGCTGCCTTTGCCCCCACATCACATGGGCTTGTGAGTTCTGTGCTGTTCCTCTTGGGGCTTATCTACATGATAAATTATTCCACAACCAGAAGGGGGTAAATTCTAGTCCACACCAGTTTGTCGTGTACTAACTGGCTGATGTGGACCCTTCAGGCACACACTAAAAGTCCCCTAGCATGGGTTAATATAGTACTGTTGATATGGACTACATTAACATGCACTAGGGAACTTGTCATGCACACCAGCATGGGTCACACTGGCCTCATGACACCCTGGTGAGGACTAGAATTTTACACCTCACTGGTGCAGACTAACGTACCGTGCAGACAAGCCCCTGGGGCACAACACCAAATCTCACCTTGTCTGATTGATCAAATTAACCAACATTAGATGAATGACACATTTTATTAGCAAATATACAATTTTAAACGGTATTTCAGTGAATATTGAAGCAAAAATTGTCCTTTCTGTGAGCATTGGCACTTGTGATGCCTCAATGTTCACAGAAATTGAACCCAAGAAGGGCCGTACCGATTGCCAGCTTGTAACTCCCAGGCCTAATTTGCATGCACAAGTATCACCATTTTGTGTGAAATCTGGTAATTGTATGTTCAAATGCATCTAATTAGTGTCTTTTAAATGCAATTACTGTATTTGCATATAAAGTTCAGCAAGTGTATATGCATATTGGGCATACAATCGTGCCAGCATTTTTGATAATTAAAATGTTGAGCCTTTGTGCCCTGCAGTTTGTTAGGGGGCTTATTCCTTCACCCACTTACTTCCCTGGTCCTTCTCGCATGAACAGAGAGCAACGATACCCGAAGTCCAAAGGTGCAAACAATTTGATGTTTATTGGGGTGAACTTCCAGCAAGGATGATTCCAGTTTCCTTCCTTAGTGTCCCCCTTCCCAGCTCTGACACCACAGAGCCTTACCTGTGTCCCTGTTCCCATTCCGCGCCCTTAGCAAAACATGATTCCAATTTTCCCACCCCCATTCTGTTCCCATTTCCCCCCCCCCCCGCCCCCCGCCACTCACTTCCTGGTTGACTGCAGACTATATAGTAAAACTTGAGTTCTGCTTAGCTCTGCCTTAACCAATCATTTTACTGAAATTTAACTAACCAATCCTAACATATTGTAACGTGATTATTTAACCAATTATATCCCACCACCTTAATTAGTTTACACCCAGCAAAATTAATTATATAACAGACCGAAACAATCAAAGAACCAGACAGAGATTATACAGACAAACAATAGGGAAATGGGGACTACAGGGGGAGAACAACTAAGAAATGAGGATTTCACATCCCAGCTATTGATAAGTGAGTTCTTGCCAGACAGGATGCTATCAAACTAAGTTTCCTTTTACATCTTCTAGGCACTTCCCTTTCTCTGGAGGCGATAGGCATTATCAGGACAGGATTGTATCCTAACAGCCCAATAGTACCTTATTTCAATGTGACTAGCTTGGAATGTGAGGATGTGACCGTTCGCTTCCCAGTTTATGGCTGCCTCTGTTGCTTAGCCAAAAGCCTTAGCCTAAGCACAGGGCCTCAGACTGTCACAGTAAGAGAAGGCTCTTACACCGGCAGACAGTGATTTTGATTCTTTCTTTTATACCTCTATAACTAGCCAAGTGATAAGAATACACCTAAATTCTTAGAGTATAGGCCTTTACAGACAGGCCTGAATATCCTAACACAGTTCTCTTTTCAATGGGATACAGAGCTCTCAGTCCTTCAATCCAAGACATAGTTTGTGTCAGGCATCTTGGAGCCACGTATTTTTTCTTTTACATTGGCCTCAGAAGGGGAAAATTTAGTTTCACTATTACTCCCCCTTGCAGCTATGAACTCTCTCTCTCCTGTGGGTAGTAAATGGATATTGATTTTCTTCGTAACTGAAATACCTCCTTATTACTTTGATTAAACTGCAGATCTTCCTTTAAGACCTAAGAATTGGAAATTGATGAGATAGAGGATCTACATTACAAAATTGTTTTGGTTTTTGTATTTGTGAAATTGTAATTCAAGCTCTGAATATGATTCTTGCCTTTGTTACCTCTTCCCCACAGACAAAATTGGCATTTAGAACTAATGAAAAGATTGTGATTATATTTTTTTAAAAATTTTCTGTGTTAATAGTCCTATTGCTTCAGTTTTTGTATTCCACTTTTGTCAAAATTCTGGCAGCATACCCTGGAACGCTGATAGACTGAATGCTGATAGCATTAATCAACAAAAAAATTCAAAAAGTTTTAATAGGACAAATTCAATACTTTGTGCGTGCAATTTTCCTCAAAAATGAACATGAGCCTTTATTCAGCACGAAGTGAAATTATTCACATCCTAAGAGATTTTCTTATTGTTGAGCCTTATGTTATAATTGTGTAAATAAAAAATGTGATATGGTAATACACTATGAATAAGATTATAAATATGTAGCTTATAAACAGAATTTTGAATAAACTTAGTTTTTAGAGAGAATACTGTTAACGTTCTACAAAATAATATTTTCTGTCTACTGACAGTAAGTGAAATGTCGGTGGATGAGGAATTAATAGGACCAAAAAGGATGCTTTTAAAAAACACTTAAAAGTTTTGAGTTGCTGTTTGTCTTCATTTGAACTATCTATGGTATTTTTGTGTCCACGCCTTACCACGGCATTAGAACGCCTCACAATCTTTAACGTATTTATTCTCACAGCATCCATGGTAGCCTGGGAAGTACTATTATCCCCATTTTACAGATGGGAAACTGAAGCATAGAGAGATTAAGTGACTTGCTAAAGGACACATAGGAAGTATGTTGCAGAGCAGGAATTGAACCCAGTCTCCGGAGTCCCAAGCTAGTACACTAACTACAGGACTGGTCTTCCTCTCACAGGGTTGTAGTTCTCACTGTTGGATTGGAGTTCAAGTGATGAAAGATGGGACTTTCTTACTCAGTAGAGGTTCTCATTCCAAGTGATAGTTATTTATTTTAGAGCAGCTAGTGGCTAGGGCACTAGCTTGGGACTCAGGAGACTTGGGTTCAATTCCCAGCTCTGCCACTGTTTTGCAGGGTAACCTTGGGCAAGTCACTTCCCTCCACGTGCCTTAGTTTTCCTAGCTATGAAATGACGATGATGATACTGGCTTCCTGTGTGAAGCACTTTGATATCTATGGATGAGAAGTATTATAGAAGAGTGAGATAATTATTATTATTTGCTCCTATTAGCATGACAACACCCATACAGATATCAGAGAGTGAACTGATCTCAAGAGGGCTCTGACACATTCAGTGAAAGTATTAATTAAGTTGTAGCCGTGTCGCTCCCAGGATATTAGAGAGACAAGTAGGGTGAGGAAATACCTTTCATAAGCTTGTGTCCCTCATGAAGTTGGTCCAATAAAAGATATTACTTCACCCACCTTGTCTCTCTAACTAAGTCTAGCAAGGCAGTAGCAAAAAATACAGACATATTTTACTAGTAAACTGAGGCAATTGCTCCAGAAGTCAATGACATTCTTTTAACAAGGAACCGCACAATGCCATTTTTACAGTCATCTTTCAGACTGGAACTACATCTTAGGAATCCTTAATCAGTTGATCAGAACCAAGACAGCACCATATTGGTGATGCAACACATTAATTACACTTTTTTTGAGGTCAGGAGATTTGGTCCAACACATGAAAGTGAGGGAATAGAATCATAGAAGATTTGGCTTGGAAGAGACCTCAGGAGGTCATCTAGTCCAATCCCCTGCTCAAAGCAGGACCAACCCCAACTAAATCATCCCAGCCAGGGCTTTGTCAAGCTGGGTCTTAAAAACCTCTAAGGATGGAGATTCTACCACCTCCCTAGGTAATTCTTTCCAGTGCTTCTCCACCCTCCTAGTGAAATAGCGTT
Organism: Eretmochelys imbricata; assembly: GCF_965152235.1. NCBI lineage: Eukaryota > Metazoa > Chordata > Testudines > Cheloniidae > Eretmochelys > Eretmochelys imbricata. The sequence goes on from NC_135583.1 coordinate 34,529,666, forward strand.
TCCTAATATCCAACCTAGACCTCCCGCACTGCAACTTGAGACCATTACTCCTTGTTCTGTCATCCTCCACCACTGAGATCAGCCCAGCTCCATCCTCTTTGGAACCCCCCTTCAGGTAATTGAAGGCTGCTATCATAGCAGCACAGGGGCCCCAAAATAGTTCTCCTTCCCTGATGCATCTATGCCAATGCACCTCCCAGCTTCTGATTTTGCTTTTTCATTTCTAGCGGGAAACATTCAAAGGAATATCGGGGGGTCAGGTGTCTTTGAACGTCAGTGGGAGCTGGTGCCTGACTGCCCTTTGTGCCTTTGAAAATCTCCCTGCTCAAGATTACTAGAGGAGAACCTGCCAAACAAGCTGGGTTGGGTGGCAGGTTGCTGATGTGGGCAAATACGCAAGGGCAATATGACAAATAGCCAAATTCCTTTTCCAAATCATCTACTTATGGTTGTTTCCAGTAGATTAAAGCTGGTATTAGAAGTATCTACAAGAACAAGCCATGAGCTCTTTTTAAGATATTTTGCATTAGAAAGCCCAAATTAGTGATGAGCCCCAAATCCTGGTTCCATCCACCACTACACTTTGAAGAAGTTTGAATTGGAATCCAAACTCTGTATAATGCAGACTCAGCTACATAAAATATATTCACACCTACTGGTGTATCTTTCCAGGAAATAACTTATCAACATTTTCTGGAAAAAAAAATCTCCAGAAAATAAGCAGTTCAGAGCTAGCTGAATCTGAAAAACAAAACAGAAAGCCTAATTCCAGGAAATAGACTTCCCATTGCATACTGTATCTGGCTTACTGTAATAGCAAGTAAGATTCAGTGTTTAGTCAAGTGTGTGGGCACCTTGAATATGCCAGCAATCCATATGTCAACTTCATTGATTATCCCATTTTACTCACAACCACAGTCTATTCAGGTGCCAATGACAAAAACGGGACTTTGTTACAGCCTATTCATGAAGAGGTTCATTATTCACATCTTTCATGTGAATTCTTATTGCTTGCTTGGAATTAGTTTTATATTCAAATGATCTGTCTGGGCAAAATTTTCAGCCTCTAAAACTAGGAACCTCAATTCCTATTTAGGCGCCTAAATAGGTGCCCTCCACCCCAATTTTTATCGGTGCTGAGCACTCACGATTTCATTCAAAGTCAGCGGGAGCCACAAATGCTCTAAACCTTTGAAAATCAGGTCTCGTTTATTTAAGTGTCTACATATGGATTTAGGTGCCTTGCTTCAGGTGATTGAGTGTGGCAAATTTGGACTCTGTGTTCTCTGTGACATACAACATGAATTTCACACTCTAGGAATAGGCAACACCATGAAATAATTTAGTATTTGTTCATAGTCCCTCTAACACCCAAAGAATTTAATAAAATTACCCAGTCTATCCATTCTAGATGTATTAATCATTAATTAGTCATAGGATAATTTTGTAAAACAAGGAGTCAGGACTCTTAGGGTATGTCTACACCTTAATGTGAGCCCAGGATTAGTAGAACTCAAGTTAGCAGACTCTGGTTTTGTTAACCTAGAGCTTGAGCATATTCACTCATTTGTAACCCCAGGTTAGGAATTGTTGAACCCTGAATCCCACCCTGGGATTCCAGCATTTATACTGCAGTTTATTGTCCTGAGTCCAACCACCCATATCCCAGACTTCCTAGCAACCTCCCAAAATGTGGCCGCTCTAGCCCTTTGTTCTTGGGACAGTGTGGGAAACCTTTACTGTCCACCATATGTGACTGTCCAGAGGACAAAAAATTGGCCTGTGGGATTGTGGCATACTTTGGGTAGACTCCCAGAGCATAAGTCCAGCAGGGAGGCATCAACACTGCAAAACAATAAGGCTTGAACACTAGGTCCTGGCTTGAGTGAGGCTTGGACCCTCCACCCCCCGAGGGGTCCTGGGACCATGGGTACAAGTCCCAGTTAGCACAATTATTGTGCAGACAAGAGGGGGATTCGTTCTGAGCCTAAGTTTGAACGCTGGGCTTGCATTGCAGTGTAGATATACCTTTTGGGATCTCTTCCTGATGCTGCCACTAATTCTCTGTTACCTCGACAAAACCATTTAACGGTAAAAATTTCAAAAGTGCCTAAGAGTCAGGTTTTTTAGTATATTAGGCAGCTAAAGATGCAGATAGTCACCAAATGGGATTTTCAAAGTGTCAGTGACTTCAGTAGGAATTTGGTATCTAAGTAGTTTTGAAAATGCCACTCAGCATTAACTCCATTTAAAATTCTTTCCCTATGTGCCTCCATTAATTTATTATTCAAATAGGTGCAAGACCACAAGGCTGTTGTGAGTTTTAATGACTGATTGTTAAATGCTTTTAAATTCTCATGTAAAAGATACCATGTGATGCAAAATATAATTTTGAATTTAATAATATTTATGGAGGATTAAATGAACCATGCCATCTCTGAAAGATTCAACAAAACAAAGCAATGAAATATGTACACACACACATTTATGAGATTTCACCCTTACACAGTGGACACTTTTAAAATGTTCAATCTAATTCTAGTGATTCCAACTTTTTATTAGTTTGTTTTGAAAAAATAATGAAAAATATTCCAGATTCATCATAATACACAAAGTAAATAAAGAGGTTTTAAGATAAAGGGTTCGGGGGAAGGGGAAGCAACACATCTATCTTCAGGATCTGCAGTAATCATAGACCTCTAAAATGCAGCCCAAGTTGCTTTGAATTGTTCAGGCATTTCCCTTCTGCAGAATGCCAGTCATTAGTCAGCTCTGAGGTCAGCCATGTCACTGAGCTAGGCTGGATTCCAAATGTTAAGTTATAGCCAATATCTCCAGAACTGGGAATATCTCTAACAGAATGAACTCTAACTATAACCTCTATATAGTTACTGCTTATTCAGTCTTATCTAGTTTAGTAAAGTTCTAGCAGATTGCAACACCAACCTAACATATTGTACATTTATTAATTAGCTTAGGAGTCCAGAGAATGAACTTTGCCTGGAAAGTCTGATAATTTTTGCATGTCCCCAAAATATTAAACACTGAATGAATGTGGAATTTAAAACCAGTGGTAGAAAAAACTGGCTGCTCCCTATATTTACTGTTCATGAATCTTTGATGAAGCATGCCCTGCTACTTGTGATTATTTGAGAATAAAAAACATTTATGGTTTCATCAAAAGCCACTGAAGTCTTCCTGTTAGCTTTGTTCTGCTGTGGATCAGTCCCTTAGGCCTTGATTCATCAAGATACTTAAAAGTGTGCCTACATTTAAACGTGCCAGCAGTTCCATTGACTTCAGTCTTTCTGGATTTGGGGTTTTAGGTGCTGAGAATCGTCAACTCCTGGATTTCACTGGGTATTATGGGAGCTTTGCACTCTGCACCTAGCAGAATTGAGGCCTCTGTTAGTGATTGTGATGTGAAGTGTGACTCCTGGGGATCACTTTTCTTATGGCTTCTACACCACTGACAGTTTTCTTACTGTAACTATAAAGAAAACATTAAAAGAATTAACCTCGGCATAGGATTGTCATATCTGTCCCCTACCTAGACGTTATCACTGGGTTTATTCTAACTATATGTAACTGCACTGAGCTACTTGTTTCCCTCTGCTACTATCATATCCTGCTGGCTTTGTCAGCAAGCCAATAATCTCAAAAAGTGAGCTCTCTTACCTCTCATTGCCTACCAGTGATGAAACAGTGATGCTGAGAGAGCAGGGGATGGAAATCTGATACTAATGACACATATTGGAGAGTGTGGCATTGTGTGGGCTGTAGAATGCAAACTTGTCAGACTGACTGCAGGCCAAACCATTTGCCAACATCACCCCCACAGTGGGCTAAATGACTAAAGTGCAAATTTATGGGGAAATGAATGGGTTTCCTGCTGTAATGGTACAAAGTCTCTCCACAGTGCTATGGTGCACGTAGCCAGAGCTGATCAATAAAACCCCAGACAAACAGCGACTATATGTTCATCAATTAAAATCATTACCCCTTTTGGCTATGGATAAACTTTGTTTGAAACCATTGCATGTTTACATCGTCAGCATATCCTTGTGCAGAGTGATTTGATTTTGGAGCTGCAGAGTGGTCCAGTGGCTAAGTCACTAAATGGGAATTCTGGAGACCTGGATTCTATTCCTGGTTCTGCCAGTGACCTGCTCTGTGACATTGGGCACTGCGCCTCTCTGTGCCTCAGTGTCCCCCTACAGCTCTTTGTTTGTCTTGATGATTTTGATTTACACTTTCAGTGTGGGGACTGTGTCTTACTAGGTTTCTTTGTACAGTACCTAGCAAAATGGGGTTCTGATCTCAGTTGGCGTTTCCAGGTACTACAGTAATATAAATAATTAATAACAACAATTACTTCTCTTTTGGGGGGCGGGAGATTCTGCAGGAGATGCACAGATAGGCATGTTTCCTTTTTGCATCCTATATAAATAAAATTTAAGGGCCACTTCAGATATTTGATCCCCAGGATTCAGCTTCCTAAGAAAAGGAGTATTTGTGGCACCTTAGAGACTAACCAATTTATTTGAGCGTAAGCTTTCGTGAGCTACAGCTCACTTCCTAAGAATCATTCATAGCAGTGGTTCTCAGCCAAAGGTCCACGTATTCCTGGGGGTCCACAGGAGATACCTCAACTCATATAGGCATTTGTCTAGTTTTACAACAGGCTACATAAAAAGCACTAGCGAAGTCAGTACAAACTAAAATTTCATACTGACAAAATGAGAAAGTCAGCAATTTTTCAGTAATAGTGTTCTGCGACACTTTTGTATTTTTATCATAGAATCATAGGACTGAAAGTGACCTTGAGAGGTCGTCTAGTCCAGTCCCCTGCACTCATGGCAGGATTAAGTATTATCTAAACCGTCCCTGACAGATGTTTGTCTAACTTGCACTTAAAAATCTCCAGTGATGGAGATTCCACAGCCTCCCTAGACAATTTATTCCAGGGCTTAACCACCCTGACAGGTAGGAAGTTTTTCCTAATGCCAACCTTAACCACCCTTGCTGCAATTTAAGCCCATTACTTCTTGTCCTATCCTCGGAGGTTAATAAGAACAATTTTTATCCCTCCAAGTCCTCCTTTTAGCAATCTTTTATGTACTTGAAAACTATTATCATGTCTCCCCTCAATCTTCTCTTCTCCAGACTAAACAAACCCAATTTTTAAAATCTTTCATTATAGGTCATGTTTTCTCAACCTTTAATCATATATGTTGCTCTCCTCTGTCCTTCTCCAATTGTCCACATCATTCCTGAAATGTGGTGCCCAAAACTGGACACAATACTCCAGTTGAGGCCAAATCAGTGCAGAGCAGAAGAATTACTTCTCGTGTCTTGCTTACAACACTCCAGCTTATTCATCCCAGAGTGATGTGTGCTTTTTTTGCAACCGTGTTACACTGTTGGCTCATAGTTAGCTCCACTATGACTCCCAGATTGCTTTTTGCAGTACTCCTTCCTAGGCAGTCCTATTTTGTATGTGTGCAACTGATTGTACCTTCCTAAATGGAGTACTTTGCATTTTTCCTTATTGAATTTCATCCTATTTACTTCAGACCATTTCTTCACTTTTGTCCAGATCTTTTTGAATTTTAATCCTATCCTCCAAAGCACTTGAAACCCCTCCCAGCTTGGTATCTCCACAAGTGTACTCTCTATACCACTATCTAAATCACTGATGAAGATATTGAATAGAACCAGACCCAGAACTGATATTCCCTTCCAGCTTGACTGTGAACCATGGATAACTACTCTCAGGGAACAATTTTCCAACCAGTTATATACCCACCTTATAGTAGCTCCATCTAGGTGGTTTTTCCCTAGTTTGTTTATGAGAAGGTCATGCAAGGCAGTATCAAAGCCTTACTAAAGTCAAGATATACCAAATCTGCTGCTTCCCATCTATCCAGAAGGCTTGTTACCCTGTCAAAGAAAGCTACTAGGTTGGTTTGACATGATTTGTTCTTGACAAATAAATCCATGCTGACTGTTACTTATCACCTTATTGATTGCTTGATTCTTTGCTCCATTATGTTTTCGGGTACTGAAATTAAGCTAGCTGGTCTGATTTTGTAAGCAACTAGTTTTTAAGTGAGGTGAAACTTGAAGTACCCAAGACAAATCAGACACCTGAAAGAAGTACAGTAGTCTGGAAAGGTTGAGAACAATTGATTCATAGTATTCTAGGAATTTTTACAATATATTTTGCATATTGTATATGAACAAAAGATGATCTCCAAATGCCCCAGTTCTGCTACCTTGTGACTTTAGGTAAGTCACTTAACAGTTTCTTGAAGAAGGTTTGGATCTGGGTTTAAATTATCTTCTGGTCCATACCTTTCTATATGTAGTCAAGAAGTTTCATTCTATCTTGAAAATTACAGTGCCATCAATTTTATTATTATTATTATTTTATTTTATTAATAATAATAACCAAATCTTCTCAGATTCAAAAAAGGGTGTCAAAAATATTATTCATTGCAATGTCTCCTAACGTCCAGGTTCTAAAAAAGGCCCAACTGCATAAGTACTGGAATATTTAAAATGTCACGGCGTTTACTGGTCCCAGTGTAGAAATTTTACAAGAGAACCTTTTCTCTTTAGATTACAAGGCCCATTTTGTCAGACTCCAAGATTCAGATAAATATTCTACTTTTACTGGCTTATCAAAATGGAACCTGCTGTGGTGCAACCATTTGAAGCTGTTAAAAGTCAACCATCGCTTCCCAAATGATTAAATCAAAATGACCTATTTCAATAGGTTAAGATGTTTCCAATTGATACATATCTTGCAATTATCCAGTGTATTGAATTTCTTCTTCCTCTATTACTCTTATTGAAATTCAGTTACCGTCAGTGCAACTTACCTTTCACATATGTGTACTTGTACGCCCAAACTTTGGAGAAGGTTGGATACACTGGGACCTCACATCTCCCTTGTTTGAAAGTATTTAATACAACATTTAAACTCAAATCTTTAGCCTTCAGTATCACTTTGCTGATTACATGTACCTGATATTGGTGAGATATTTTCCAATAAAATGCCCTTGCTATGCAAATACTTTATTCTGAACGAGGCAACATCCTGGTGGTGACTGATTTTTCTAACAAATATTTGATGTAATATATTTTCCTATCTGATCATTATGGGTTGCTCAGTTTTTAAACATTGTTCTGAGCAAAACTTGATCTTGTCCAAAAAAATCTCTGGAATTCCTGATCTTGATACCTTCCTGCAAAGGTATACTAGGTACTAATTTTTTTGTAAATATTTGTTCAGAGTGATGTACCTCATCTGTTGTTCCGTTCATACGTGGACAGAATGGCAAAATGATGACATTCTTAGGATTTACTAAGTGTACTGAGCAGCTTGTCTTTCTCAAGTGTTCTTTGGGTTCTTAATGCAGTTTACAGATTGTCATTTTCAATCATAAATGCATTGTTTTTGCCAGAACAATAGTATTTGATTAATTAGCTCCTGTTATTAGCTGATGAGGACTAACATAGGCAACAGAGACAGAGCTAAGCACATTCAAGACCCACCACCAAATGAAGCCGATTCAACCGAGGGAGTGAAGGTATAACTTGTGCTTATAAAAAGCAAAAGGAAATACGAATGAACATTATTGGATAAAGGCTGGAAAAGGTTTAGAAAAATTATTTTTTTCCTGTTAAGACCGCCGTCTGGAATGCCATATCTTTTAAACCATATAATCACACAGAAATGGATAATAATCCCATCCACCCCCACAAATATCAATTATTGTCCTTGCTGATATTCATAAATGTTTTACCTAGACCATCTTTGAATATCTGCAGCAATGGAGTTTCACAGATGAAAAGGTTGTTCCATAGTCAGACTACTCGTACTGCAAAATGTGTTTTGGGTTTGTTTTTGTTTGTTTGTTTCCCCCTCCTCCCCCGTATCTGAGGCTGAATTACTCCTTGCACAACTTCATGTAATTGCTCCTAGTTTGCCCTCCCTGCAGCACCTGGAACAATTCTTCCTCCTCAATTATGCAGATGTCCTATAAATGACCATTGACAAGTTCAGAAATCAGGAGAGTGATGCTCTGGAACTTACTGGCTCTCAAGGCCTCCCCTTACTTGTCTTGCCAGAGCCCACACAGAATTGATTTCTGTTGGTTATATTCATATTATTGAACAGCATAAAATATAGGTCCTGATTCAGAGCTATGCTGTGGCTTACTCCCACACGGTGAAAGGGTCTTACATCAACCAGATTTCCCAGCCGAGGATCCTCCTACACTAGTGGGCTTTTTATAATTAGATAATGTTTGCAAGGCACTTATCAAATGAAAGCTATTAGAGAGAAGCTAAGTGTTACTATTTGTTTCAATGTCCTTAACAACTTCAAAGGGACTTTTCAATGGAGAGAGAAAAAGAAAGATGTCTCTTAAATATACTTGACAATCACATAGGCAAAGTTAACTGCTAATAAGTACGAACTAGTGAGTTGAGCTATTAAATTCTAGAAATATGAGAAATGCTGAAAAGAACCTCAAATACAATATTTTAGTGTAAAGGGAATCTAATTGGGTCACACTTCTTCTCTCGGGTAGGATATGCCAGGAGTTGCTTTTTTTCTAACACAGCAGGGTGACAGGACTAGATGCATAAACTGCTGCACTGCAGAGAAGTGTGAAGTATTCATAATAATATGAAATGCGACTCAAAGCTCAATGTTTTACACATTTCAATGTGAGCTTGAACACTGGACTCTTGTCTTGGAAATATCTGCTGAGAATGCACTATTTCCTACCGCTAATGGACGCCTTTTCAATGGAAAATGGGCCAGCTTTCAAATAAAAAAAAATGACCCATTTTAAGCATAAATAGGCCTATTTTTCCAGTTAAGTCAGCTTACAAAACATGCAATAAGACATGATTTTGCAAGTTTTCTATGCAATAATAGCCATTTTTTCAAAATAATGAAGAAAGCTAAATTTGCAGGGGGCAGTGGGGGGTGGGGTTTCCAATACAGCCTGAAAAGAAACAACTGAACATTTTTAAAATGAAATTCTCTGAATTTTGCCCAGCCTTATACTTATACCCAGGATCATTCCCTGAGTCATGGATACTGCAGTGATATTGCTGTATGTACAATTATATACCGTCCTGGAGCCTTAAAATCCCAGTAGGGGATTTTCTGCCGTCCATAATGAACTGCATGCAATAACATTTAGTTTCTATGTAAAAGGGCACACACCTCTTGCAGGATAGGTGGGATTTTAAGGCTTAATAGCTGAAGGTTTTCTACAAAACTATGTTTTCAGTGTTTAGCATCTTTCCTAGTTTGGGCTGCCTGAATGGCAAGATTCTTACTGAACCATGGTATTGACCAGTTGCCTTTGGAACCTTTCCTGGTGGCCTGCAGATGTTTTGAGAACCAAAACATGGGTGCTTTGGGGTTTGGCAAGGGAAAATCCCCATGAAAGGCTGTCTTTTTTATAAAATGGGCTGCACAGTGTGTAATTTGGAGGACCCCGGCAGTGAGCTCTTAGCTGCAAAGAGGCTGTCTTGGGAGCTTGGCTTGTTAAGTGATAGTCAAAGAGGCTTTTTTAATTTTAAATGGCAGGGGGTTAATTGCTGGGGGACAAATTGTGTTCCAGGCGCTACAGTTCTGCTGCGTGAGGCAGTGATGGTATTTGGAGGGGTTGGGGGATGCATTTGTTTTCTCTGCAGCATGGAACTCAGCACCAATTGGCTCCCTTTATGACAGCACTCCAGATACATGTCTGAACACAGCTATTGAGCATGCAAGTTATTCCTACTACATAACATTAAAGGTGACTACAGCACCTCTCCATCTTTGTTCTCCATGGACAATGCAACACCTATGGTTGATAGATAGATGGTCCCACACGAGACCATCATACAAGTAGGGAAGATACTCATTTTAAGAAGGGCCCATTCCTGCCTTCAGTGAAGTCAGTGACCCCCCCACTTGGTAAGGCACCTCCCATCTTTTCATGTGCTGTTTATTTATACCTGCCTACTGTATTTTTCACTCCATGCATCTGATGAAGTGGGTTATAGCCCATGAAAGCTTATGCCCAAATAAATGTGTTAGTCTCTAAGGGGCCACAAGGACTCCTCATTGTTTTTACTGATACAGACTAACACAGCTACCCCTTTGAAACCTGTTAAAATGGTTTATGAGTTCAATGGGAGCAGGTTTAGGCACCGAATAGTAATTCCATTTGATGATATATAACAATAACCTTTTGTCTGGCAAGCCACCATCTATGCTTCCATGCCCAGCACAAAAGGTGAATTGAGAACACTGTGGATGCCCCAGTGCGGAATTCACTCTGGGCCCCATTTTGGCTTTTAAGTTATGGCCAGCATTGGAAAGGTGGGATGGGATGGGACTTGAGAACGGGTTGTGCTGCAGCACGAGCATGGAGACCTGCTGCTCTCTAGTTCTTTGATGGGTAGGTACTCAGATGATGAGCATGGCATAAAAACTGGATGGTTAGATAGATCTAATGCGCTAATGTCACCATATCTAATTCTTTTGTGCAAAGATATTTCTTTCCTACTTCTATTACTTCTGAATATTTGGATTACCATTTAAAATACTATGTGCAGAAGACATTAGGCTTAATACAATAAAGTGTGAGTTTATATCCGGTATGTGACTTTAGGATTTAATTATATAACTATCATAACATTAACGCATCATGTGACTAAATATTGGTGCATTGAAGTGAAACTCTACCCATAAAACCTGGGAATATTTTAATTTCTGTCCCATTTCACCATACAGTTGAATAATTGTGTAGCTTATACACTGTTCACAAACATAAACCCATTATATCTTGCTTCATATTGTATTTTAGATAAAATTTGCCATCCCAGTCCCTGGAGCCCAGGGGAGAGCCACACTCTCTCAGTAAAGCAGTAACTCAAATAAATGTTTGGCCTATATTGTATCAGACCAAATTGTATTTTGTTGTTGTTGCTCTTGATGTCTGAAGTAGAGGAAACTGAATTTTTGATCTCTCAATTTTTTTTTCCAGACGATGGAAAACCCTAAGTATGAGCTTATTATAGAAGCGAAGGACATGGCTGGTCTTGATGTGGGATTAACTGGCACAGCAACAGCTACCATTGTTATCGATGACAAAAATGATCACCCACCAGAATTCACCAAGAAAGAGGTAAGAATTTGCCAGTTTTCTTCTATTAATCTTTGCATCCAATTGTACTTAGTTCTGTTTCTGAATATAAAATAGCATTATTTTATGAGGGAGGGGAACACTTACAGTCGGCTTTATTTCAGCTTCTTTGACCCACCTTTTCTAGGGCCACCCTCACACGAGGCATGCAGGCCATTCCTAAACAGGGCTGCTTGGAAATCTTGGTAGCTACCCCATGCACCTCCCTCAGATCCCTGCGACCATCTTGCCAAGACCTTAGGCGCATACGCCAAGGCAAAGTCATGGAGGAGCGGAAGCTACCGTAAACCTGTCGTCCGCCCTTTAGACCACTGATCCAGAATCCAAAGGCCAGAGCGAGTTTGGACGTTCAGTGACAGAGGTTGTAGCTTCTGCCAGAGAGCAACCTAGACAGAGCTGCTAACTGCCTATCACTTCAGCATGAGCACCTTTTCTATCTGGGTGAGATCCTTAGCCTTTCTTCAACCAAGAAGTATGCACAAGGCAGTGGAGGATGGAGTTTAACATCATGCCCAGGACAAACTTTTATCTGAAAAGCGGTGATCAAAAGCATTTGTTTTCTTACCTTGTATATCTTCTTAAGCAAAACATGACCTGAAGAAGAGCTCTGTGTAAGCGTGAAAGCTTGTCTCTTTCACAAGCAGAAGTTGGTCCAATAAAAGATATTACCTAACCCACCTTGCTTATGCAAAACCAGTCAGTTTTGGCTTACATGGATTTCAGGAAACTGATACACAGGAAACAAAACTCAGAGCACTGCAGGATCCTCGGACAGTGTTCTGGCTCTTTGGACAGAGTCCCCGGTCTCTGAACCCTTCAGCATTTTCTCCCCTCTTGAAGTTTGCTCATTGTACCCTACTGCTTTTGGGCTCAGGTTGACATAATTTCCCTGGGGGATATATCTAATAAATTCTCCCTCCCTTACATCAGTACACTTCCATACACCATTTAATATAATTTCCAAACACAACCAAACCCCAAACATTATAACATAAAGTACTGCACAGAAATGGGCTGCAGGCGATGATAATATCTAAATTAAGCCTATTTCCCTCCTTTCTCCCGTAGCGGGGAGTCCCATCACTGTAAACCTAGCTCTGGGTCATATGATAATATGACACTCAGCTGAAATCAACATGTTTTGTCAAGAAGCCAATGAATTTCAGCACTTTCCCTTTGAGACCTGCCAGCTTTCAGAGTTTGGTAATGAAACTCTGGTCCTGATGCCTTTTAAATTTCACCTGTTCTGTGTGATAATTTTCTGCCCCACAAGATGAATTCTGTTGAACAATACTGAGTGCCTGGAAGAAAACAAACAAACACAAAAGACATCACCTGTCTGTAGAACAATGGCATTTTAAGCTTCTATCCCTGTCATGACAAAGCTCTCTGGCTTCAGACAAACCATTCCCCAAATCCTTCCCTTTCTGCCCCCCACCTCTGTTGTCCAAAAAGGGCAAAAGATTCCTAGGAGCATTGGTTAATTTCACCAGTTAGTTTGACACCCAAAACCACCTGTTTTCAGATTTGGCTATAAAAGTTTCACAAAGTTCTGCAGTTTACAGGAATATTTCCAGATTGTAGGAAGTGAACACTAGAGATGCTGAATGTAATATAACTTTGAAAGGGAGGGGGGAATTGTATTATTAAACGATTATTTTCTCCTTGCTGCTGTTTGTTTTTTCCCCTGTTTAATTTTATCCACTTGGCAGTGTTTCATTTTCAAAAGAGTGATAGCAATTTCACTCTAATTATTATTCTGTCAGCAACTGAAGATTGAGGGACCAGACTGAAAAACAAGGATTCAGAACAGCTTTTCTTGGCAGTAAAAATGTGGTCCTAAATGCCAACAACACTAGCTGCTTTCAGCAGGGTGCTTTTACCAGAGCACCACTAAACAATACCACAAACAGTTTCTAGGGCCTGATCCAAATCTTATTGAAGTGAAAAGGAGCCTTTTCTTTAATTTATAGTGGCTTTTGATCAGGCTGTTAATCCTGTTAGAATTATTTCCTTGGATCAGGCCCTTAACCCTGTAAGAGCTATTTCATTAGGACTTTTAGTTAAAATAGGTATATAATGTTGTATAACCATAGGCTCCCCATTGATAGTTATAAGTACACAAGAAGACTCAACATGATAAAAATAGGAAGCCATTCTATTCAACATTGCTACCAATTAGGCTTTCACATGCCTACTTCCCTGAATTTCTACCATTTCCCTCAATCCTCCTCTTCTCCAGAATTAACTACATGTCTGTCTTGAAATCATTTTTATGGTTTGCTTTAATAATCTTCTTTGGTAGTTTAGGCCAACATTTCCAACTGAATGAACAGTCTGTTTCTGAGAAGTTCTGAACACCTACACATTCCATATAAGTCAGTGGGACCTAATCTCAATGAAAACCCGACCATTTGCCTTTATAACTATAAATTTAGGCAGCTAACTTTAGTCACTCAGGTTTGAAAAGTTTGGCTTTAGATTATATGTTTGTTACTCTATCTGAAATGCTTTTCCCTGATTTCCCTATTTAGTCCTATTGTCCTCATTTTTATTTTTTGCAATGTATCCTGGTTTGATCCCTTTCATTATAGTTTAAAATAGTAGCTTATAATCAAAAATCCTCTGCTTTGGTAAAGCTGAGTGCTGAAAACAAGCACAATCCTGGGATTTTTCAACCTGCTGCCTTCAGGATTTCAAGTCAGTAAATGTCGCCAGTGGACAGGATGGCTCATAAAAATATTTGTAATTCATAAGTCAGACGCTTTCATTTGTAGATCAGATTTACTGCTCAGATGCAGTCCATATTTAATAGTTCTTGAAAGTATTTTTTTCCTTCCGAATTCAGTGGCTTTTGGTGGCCTCTTTCCAGTTTCTAGCAATGTCCCATCCCATCAAGCAACACCACATTTATATCTACTAGTCAGTCTTAAAAACCAGGCGTGAAATGGCAACAAAGAGTCCCTGGTTCAGAAAAGCACGTAAGCGTGTGCTTGCTGTTAAGGATGTGCAGAACGTTCATTAACTTGAGACAGGGTGGAACTGAAGTACCTGCCCAAGTCCCCGCAAGCCTGCTCTCGCAAATCTAAGCCAGAAACCAAACCGCACTTCTCACCCGTGTGATTCCTCTGCAAGTGCCTGGGGTGGGTAGTGTGAAGATGTTTGCATGGCTGCTGCCTGTGGTATACTTATTCTGTGTATAAAGACACCGCTGACACAATAATGTTTAAAAGAAGAGAAAGGAAAAAAGAAAAGATAGCTTCTACAGGATAGCTTTTGAGGCAGAAAGCTCAAATACAATAAATGATTTGATTTAGAAGTGCTATCATCTTTTATTTACTTTGAGATTGGCTGCTTTATATGGGTTCTTTTAGTATTGATGTATTTTTTTTTCAAACTATCTCCCTTCTGTTTAAAGATATTTTCTAACAGTCCCCTTTCTCTTTCATGAAGCAAATACATATTTAGTGGCCTGCTTTATCTTCTCACAATATAATTTCTACTGAAAATAGCTTTTGCTTTTATTTTTCATGGTGTTATGAAGGTAGCTCTATTAAGTTATGTTTTAAATGTTCACTTTCCATTGGTGAATTATGAGGGCCAGATTCACTGCTGGTCTGACACAATGGAAGTCACTAGAGTTATACCATAGATGCATCTGGTTGGGAATGTTGTTTGTTGTGTACCTAATAAAAAGTCTGGACACTGCATTAGTGCAATGCTAGGTTCTCCAGTGTAGGTACAAAGTGGAAGATTGTACAGTGTTCCTTAAAATGTTTTCAATTTTTATTATCTTGCTGTCTCACTGGAAGTCCAGTGATTTTTATTGCTTTCCCCCAAGTTGGAAACCAGTGTTTACATTCCTGTTTCTGAGATGTGGTAGATCACTTAACAGATATTTTCTGTAAATCCCCAGTGCAAAATAACCTCAGCTTTGTTTGAGTCTGTCTGTTCATTAAAGGTGATTTTTATGTTTTGATGCCTGAGGCATCTCTTCCCTTTCCCCCTGCCCCCTGATAAACTCTGATTTTACAGTATATGTCACAAATAGTGGTTTTGTAACTATTCTTGAATAGTGATACTTTTGCAATTACTCCTTAAGAGCCAATTTTTGGACAACTATTCAAATCACATTTAAACTGGGTTTTGTTCAGTAGTCTTACTGTAAACTGGCTGGACAGATTCATCGTCATAGAATCATAGATTAGGGTTGGAAAAGACCTCAGGAGGTCATGTAGTCCAACCCCCCTGCTCAAAGCAGGACCAACCCCAAATAAATCATCCCAGCCAGGGTTTTGTCAAGCAGGGCCTTAAAACCTCTAAGGATGGAGATTCCACCATCCTCCTAGTGAAATAGTTTTTTCTAGTATCCAACTTAGACCTCCCCCCGCAACTTGAGACCATTGCTCCTTGTTCTCTCATCTGCCACCACTGAGAACAGCCTATTTCCTTCCTCTTTGGAACCCCCCTTCAGGTAGTTGAAGACTGCTATCAAATCCTCCCTCCCTCTTCTCTTCTGCAGACTAAATAAGTCCATTTCCCTCAGCTTCTCCTCATAAGTCACATGCCCCAGCCCCCTAATCATTTTTGTTGCCCTCTGCTGGACTCTCTCCAATTTGTCCACATCCTTTCTGTAGTGGGGGCCCAAAACTGGACGCAATACTCCAGAAGTGGCCTCACCAGTGCTGAACACAGGAGAATAATCACTTCCCTGGATCTGCTGGCAATGCGCCTACTAGCGAAGCTCAATATGCCGTTAGCCTTCTTGGCAACAAGGCACACCGTTGATTCATATCCAGCTTCTCATCCACTGTAATCCCCAGGTCCTTTTCTGAAGAACTGCCACTTAGCCATTCGGTCCCCAGCATGTAGAAGTGCCTGGGATTCTTCCATCCTAAGTGCAAGACTCTGCACTTTTCCTTGTTGAACCTCATCAGATTTCTTTTGGCCCAATCTTCCAATTTGTCTAGGTCACTCTGGACCCTATCCCTACCCTCCAGCATATCTTCCTCTCTCCCCATCTTAGTGGCATCTGGGAATTTGCTGAGGGTGCAATCCATCCCATTATCATTAATGAAGATGTTGAAGAAAACCGGCCCCAGGACTGACCCCTGGGGCACTCTGCTTGATACCGGCTGCCAACTAGACATTGAGCTGTTGATCACTGCCCGTTGAGCCCGACGATCTAGCCAGCTTTCTATCCACCTTATCGTCCATTCATCCAATCTATACTACTTTAACTTCTTCAGCCTCTACTGTGCATACAGTGTTGCAGTAGCCACCACAGTCATTTTCTCCCCGCTCCTGGGGTGTTTTAGCCAGTAAATCTGATAGATGAAATTCTTTTGGCTCCTCCCGTGGCTCCTCCCTAAATGCCGTATGATGTGGATGCTGATTCCTCAGACAGAGAACTGTGCCCTCCAGCTGCCGTCATGGCCTTAATGTTTATGGAGGGCAGAGGCAGCATGTTGGTGTTTGCCCTAATGGTGTTTTTAGGGCTCAGTTATGCAAGGTGCTGACCATCCTGGCCCTGATCCAGAAAAGTGCTCCCATTGAATTCAGTAGGACAAGTCAAGTCCTTGCAATTAAGCATGTGCCAAATACTTCAATGGATTGGGTTCTGACTGCCCAGCACTTGGTGAGATCAAGCCAAAAATGAAAATGCTTATGAATCAGTAATCCAGCCTCAAAATACAGCTATCTTAAAGTATGCGACCTATTCTATTTGATGTATGTCCTTATACCTTGCTGATCACTATTGTATCTGAGCGGTAGTGGCAGACACTCAAGAAATGTAGGCCCAAAATATAGCTATTCAACAGCAAACTCTCAAACTCCTCTGCATATGTAACCCACACACCTTCTGGGTGTGGTGTTCTGTCCCGTCTAGTGGCACCGAGACCACTCAGAGAGAGAGTAAAATGAGTTTGCTGTAGAAGCCTTAGCTAACAGCCAGACAGTTTTTGGCTCTTGTAGTAGAGGCTCATGCACTATGCTTCAGAGGTCCCAGGTTCGATCCCGCCTGCCGATGACTGGGGTCTGTTGGTGTTACACATACTTTCCATAGGTTTCTCTAACTGCAATTTAAATGCCTAAAAATAGCATTTTGCAGGTAAATGGTATTTGGTCTTGACCGGAAACTTAAGGATAAAATTTCAGAAGTTTCTTCCAAAATGTTCAAACAAGGTAGCAGATGTGTACACAAGACCTTTAACTGCTCGCCAGTTTCATAGGTGATTGCCCATATGCACAATACTGGTGCATATAGATAGAAGCGCTTGCGGATTTTGTGGTGATTTTTTTCCTGGGAGCTCTGAAACACTGTGACTCTGCTTGTTTAATATTAGTGGATTTTTTTTTTAAAAAAAAGGAATTTGGAGAGTTATTACTGTACACAAAGATATATTTCTGTGTCATGAAGAACATTTGGCCTTTTTTCCCCAAGAAAGTTAAGATATGGGGCTCAACTTTTGTGTCGTACCAAGGGAGCGTCAGTCTGAAAGTAAATAATGAACCAAAGGGAAGCGCAGGAATAGATCATTTTGGAAAATCTGACAACTTCCTTGCCTACTGTAGGATATTCAAACAGCTTGGCAATGCATTACTTAGGCTGAGTGATTGCTAATGGTGCTGGGAGTTATTTATATACTCAGTGCATTCAGAAAATACATGATTTTTTTTCTGAGCCACTTTGTAACAGTTGGTGACAGAGCACTGCATCGCGTTGTGTACCTGCGATGCATGCATGCGAGCCTACGGTTCACGTCCCTGTTGGTAGTGTGTGATAAGGGGCTAGCGGTGAAACATCTGCTACAAAGCTATAAGCAGGCTAATTCATCTCTGTAATATCTTTGTTCTAACATCATTGATTCTGGCAAGAGGTCAGCCTGCTGCTGCCCAGAGAGTCAGTAGAGGAAATATCAAGGAGCGTTGCCCCAGCTTGTTCCACCGCAGAAGTGGTGTTAAGGGTTTGTTCTCCCTCTCCTAAGAAAATAGGGTGTAGAAGCCACCTCCCATGGATCCCAAGGAATCAACAGATGTCCCTGTGCTTCTGCAGTAGTGTGATTCCATTGGAACCACATTGCCAAGGCTTTCCTCTGCCTTCTGCAGTCTCGGGCACCTTCTTAAAGGAAGGGCACTCCCTGGGAAGGCTGCATTAGCTTTCCTTCATAAGCTCTGGGGTGGGTGGGGGGAACAATGTGCTGCTGACCACCCAGTATCCATCCTGTCCCCCCACAGGGTTCTGGAAACAGCAAGGTGCCCTCTGCAGGACCTTGGAGAGAGCTGGCATCTGCCGTGAGGTTACCGCCCACGACCACTTGCATATGGCAGAGGGAAAATCCACACAGAGACCTTGTGGGGATAATTTATATAGAAGTTTTGGCCAAGTGGGGATCAGTCCTCTTTGCTCTCCTCCATATATTATCTCTCTCTCTCTCCCTTCCAATACCCCCTTCAATCTACTCAATTTCCAGAATGTTAAATCATTTAAACACTCAGAGTTCTATGGCATCAGGGGACTCAACTTTGGAATTGACTGTCTTTAGAATAAATTGTCCGTGTTAAAAAAAAAATAAAGGGAGAGATTTCTATATCCCTTCCCAACTCATGCACAAACACAAATAAAGTAAATCTCTCCTTAACTTTACTGAAACATTCCCACTGTGACAAATCCTTGTTAACTAAACTGAGCCTCCAAGAGAGAGATTTGGTCACACCTTGGATTAAAGGTGTGATTAAAGATCCATTTATAAATAGGTTATAAAGAGTTAATAAATGATTAATGTTTTCATAAATGATTAATCAATTGTCATAGACTCCACTAAGTCAATCAGTTGCTTATAACCATGATTTATAACCGTTCATAATTATGTGCTTATGGTAATGCACTGGTGAGAGTGTGTTACATGTCTCCCTCCATCACTGATCTACAGAGTATATCAGTCTTGTAGAGCTCTACTCAGAAAGCCTGGTTCTTTAGCTCAAGCTTTAGATATTCATGCTTTCAGCTCTGGAAGTTTCTTCCTCAATCTCTGATGTCAGCCAAGATGGAAGCCATCACACTTATAACCTGTTGTGACACATACAACTCATCTCTATAACATGCTTGTGGCATCCACAAATCATGTATTAACCTTTTAATAAACCATTTATAAGTGAAAAGGAGTACTTGTGGCATCTTAGAGACTAACCAATTTATCTGAGCATAAGCTTTCGTGAGCTACAGCTCACTTCATCGATGAAGTGAGCTGTAGCTCACGAAAGCTTATGCTCAAATAAATTGGTTAGTCTCTAAGGTGTCACAAGTACTCCTTTTCTTTTTGTGAATACAGACTAACACGGCTGCTACTCTGAAACCATTTATAAGTGGAACCTTAATATAAAATGTGGCTGATTATTTGATATATCTCTTTGAAGAAACCACAAAATAACCTTCCATATGGTGTCTCAAGTCTCCTTATATCCCATTTTGCTGGATAGATGTCGTGGAGCTCAGGATGGATTCATGACATGGTCCCTTGGTATCTTGCTAACTAGTTTAGTTGTCTGCTCAGAATGGATTGAAAACCCAGTCTGGCGGTTAGGACGATGGACAGGGAGTTGGGAATCTTGGGGTTTTTTACACAGTTCGGGATAAACCAAGTCAATTCATTTCTCTGTGTCTCCATTTACTCATTGGTTAAATGGATAGGATAGCATTTCAAGTAAAAGATGAAGTTAAATGAAATATATCAGTATCATTATCATTATTGTTCCCGCAGTGTTAATAAATATGATAGAGATAATGGATTATAATTAAATTCTCTCCACAGAAATGCTTTAGATTGGGGAAAAAATACACTCTGAACCATGACATTATCGGGTTCTAGGTCTGTTGCGGGGGGAGGTCTATGACTTTGATCAGATTTGCTCAGTTGACAAATGAAAAAAGCATCATTTTGCAAAACGCAGTTCAGATCTAAAAATCAAGCCTGGTGCATGTTGTCAACAGTAATAAAGATTCTGCAGGTCAAATTCTGCCTTTAATCACACCCATGCAAACCCATTCTCTTTGGGGGCAGGGAAGAAAAGGAGAAGAAAGAAGGAGGGGAAGGTTGTGCTGGTAAGTAAGGCTCTGTATTTGGAACCTAGCAATTCTGTGGGTGATAAGGGAGATGGAATGGAATCCAGGACCCTCTCCCTCCATTATGTTCACTTGTCAGGGACTACAGGAGTATAAAAAACAATCAGGTGTGGCTCTGAATACACACATGGAGCAAGTCAGTGGAGTAAGGAGGTGCCATTTTTATGCAGTCACTTTTCATAATGTAATTCCACTTTGGCTCCCATCTTTGGGTCCAACCAAGCTGCTCTCAAAGCAGGACCCAAAGGGACAAGGAGTGGTAGAAGTCTACCCTTCCTTATTCTACCCTGATCTCCATGACTTCTGGGGATCCTTGTGAGCACTGGGCATGTCAGAAAACCCCCTCCTAGAACATCATGGCCTACCAAAGTTTGCTTTTATGTTGACTTTAGTCCCTGACATTTAATACTTATAATCTGTTGGAAGGAAAAATATAGGTAAAATTGTCAAATGTTGATCTCCTGGCTGCCATGAGTAGGCAGGATTGTTAATGGGGCAGGCATGTTGACGGCTCAGAATGTAATTCCTTTTCTTTTTCTTTTCATAATTTTTTGCTGGTTTTACCTGTGCTGCAAATATTTTTACAAGCCCTTTGTGCAACAAATGTGTCGAACACAAAGGAGATTAGGTAGTCCCATAATTGGTTTATTTGTGTTCTTTCATGTCTATGCCTGGGGCAAAGCTGCAGATGTATACGTGGTGTTGTAGCTAGATTCCATTTACAAAGTGCCTATTAGTTTAGTTTACAAAGTGCCTATTAGTCACATTGAGAGCTGTTTATCAGATCCCTGTGTAAGGAAAGTAACACCTAAATTGTGATTAACATATTTTCTCTAAATTAAGTATGCATGCATTATAAACTCAATGCAAAACAAAAAGAGAAAATTCCTACATTTATTTTAAATTAATGTTAGTAGTCTGATTCAAACTATAGTATTTGTTGTCATGTTTAATATTTAGCCTTTTCTGTGGAGTAAGTATTGAAGTCCAAAGAATTAAGGGTTTTCCTAATTTGCATGCTGATCTCTAGTGCAGTTGACAGGCCATTGGATAAAATTTTCAAGAGCATCTACGTGACTTAGGAGTCTAACTCTCATTTTCAAAAGTGACTTCGGCACTTACAGCCAGATTTCCAAAGGTATTTAGGCACCTCACTATGCATGGGCCTAGTGGGATTTTCAAGAGCAACCTTGGTGTTGAATTCCCTTTGGAGTCAGGAGGAGTTGAAAATGGCCCCTACCTATGAGGAATGCTCCGTGCCATACAAGATTGAGCCCATAATGAGCACAGTGACAAACATTCAGCTATAGTGGCCCAAAGTCAATACCACAGTTAATTCTTTGACCACAGTCAATACTTATTCTATGCATTAAGTAAAACAAAGAGGAACATAGTGTAAAATCGCATTTGGAAAAGATCAGTGCTTTTCGTATTCCTCCAAATTCATATGTATACACAATAATTTGTATTCATGTGGCTTTCCATTAGCTATCTGTATAACTGGTATCAGCACTTTGTTCAGGAATTTCTGCAAATTATGTTCAACATGGAATCCATCCACTTATCACAGAATTAGAGCAGAATATACTGCATCGCAGTAGGCAGCAGAGTTTTACATTTATCTCCACTTTTGAAGGGTGAGTTCATTGCTTTGTTTCTCTCCACCAAGGTCATGAAATACACGAAGTCGTCTATTTAATCTACAGATAAACTCATTTCAGTGGTACAAGAAACAACACAGTGCATGCTTTTTTTATCTGAAAGCAGACAAAAAACACTTGTATAAATACAGGAAGGACTCTAAGAAGAGAAATGATCGTTCAAACCGTATTAAATTGGGAGGTGAGGGACAGACACAAAAGCACTTCACTGCTTCTCCAGATGTGTTTCTCTCTCTGCACTCCTTATAATTTGAGTCAATGCACATAAAAACCTTGTATTCTTGTGAGTCCTTTTTCAAAAGGACTATTTTACCTTCCTGTCCTTTGTCTAGTTTCCTTCGTTAGCCATGTTCAGCTGATTTGAGAAGTCCTGATATGAATGTCTGAGTCCTTGTCTTTGCTAACCATTTGGTTATGCTCGGGAGGTCAACAACAACTCAGTGGTAAAAACAGCAATTCTCACTACAGCTGGTAGTTCTCACCACTAAACCATTCCAATGCTGAATATCCCCTGAAGACTTCTTCCATCTGCTTCAACTAAGAGCAAATATCCAAACAAAAAGCCATAAATCCACAATTTATTGCTCTTTTCTCCAAGAACTGAAGCTTCATATGCTTCCTCAACATGGTCTGTGAAGTGTGAACTTTGCCATAGGTATTAAATTTGGATTTAGAAAGGAAACAGTTAGCAGTAACAGTTTTGAAAACAATCAAGCAGAAATATATTTGGGAAGATAATTTGCGAGTAGATTTTTTTAAAAAAAAAGTAAAGGAAATTAAGAACAGTCAACCAGACAAGCATAAGCTAAAGGGACTGGCCAGAGTCCAGGGCTGCCTCTCCATGTCTGATTCAATACCATCTTATATTTAGCGCTCATTACTAGGGCTGGTCAAAAATTTTCCATTTAAACATTTTTCCATTTGAAATTTGGATTTTTTATTAAATTTAAAATTTTTCCTGAAAACTATCTGCTTTCTGTGGGAAATTTTGATTTTTGATTGAAAAACTGAACACCTGAAAAGGGAAGTATTTTGGCGGAAAACCATAATACAGTCAAACCTCAGAGTTACAAACACCTCGGGAATGGAGGTTGTTCGTAACTCTGAAATGTTCATAACTGAACAAAATGTTGTGGATGTTCTTTGAAAAGTTTACAAGTGAACACTGATTTAATATTAACACAGCTTTGAAACTTTACTATACAGAAGAAAAATGCTGTTTTTAACCCTCTTAATTTAAATGAAACAAGCACAGAAAGTTTCCTTACCTTGTCAAATCTTTTATTTTTTTTAAACTTTCCCTTTATTTTTTAGTAGTTTACATTTAACACACTATTATACTGGACTTTTTTTCTTTTCTTCTTTTTTTTTTTTTTTGGTCTCTGCTGCTGCCAGATTAAGTACTTGCAGTTCCAAATGAGGTGTGTGGTTGACTGGTCAGTTTGTAACTCTGGTGTTTGTACGAGGTTCTACTGTATTTCAATTTGAATATACTGCTGCAGTGCCCTCTGGGAGTTATAATTCTAGTTGCTTTATGTCCCCATTCTCTGCTATTTTCTGGGCTCTCTGACCAAACAACATCTCACATGATGCACCATGATTAGGGACTCATAATGTACCTTCTCTATTCTCCAAGAGTGGAGGATGTGGCTTATGATGGAAGATGGAGTCTGAGAAGATGTAGCCTGACCTGGCCTATAGAGGACAATGAAAGTGTGAGGCACCCAAACTCCAACTCCAGTGGGCACCACAGCCTCGTTTCTGAATTGAGATATTTAGGTTTTCAGCCAGAGTTTCAGTATTCTAATTTTTGCCAAAAAAATCAAAATTAAAGACAGGGAGGAAAAAAATCTGATTGGCTCTACCTGTTGCATATTTGAGATCCACAGATGGAAAGTACTATATTTTGAGGCCCATAAACTGCCGTGACCTCTCTGTGGAGAGAGACATGGCCCTCCACACGGCCCTGTTAACGTCAATGGTTCGGTGTGCAGGTGCAGAAGTTTTCCCATGCAGAGGTCGTTGTAGGTTTGTGGCCTAAGTGTTTATTATATTATTCTTATAATTGGGAGTAAGGACTGTGGGATCAATAAGTGGAATAGGTGGCAAAGGCAAATTGTTAAGTACTCTATTGGCTTTGAGATATTGCCAGCAAAACTATTTTATAGCTTAATGGAAACACTTGTTATACACTGATGTACTGAAAAGGTTATGATTCCCTGTCTCTAAGTGCATCTCCAAAATGTGGAATCTGCACTAAACAAAAATGCTAAGAACTCTATCTTTATTTGACACTGTCATGGCTGATTTTATTAGATTTTATTATTTATTAGTGGAATTGTTAGATATGTGGCAAAATATCACACTAATCCCATGAGTTAAGAAACCCATACAACCTAAAAACCTCCAGCATCTGTAAGAATTTCTCTTCATCAGTGGGATTAAACAAGATAACCCACTATAGATCTTAACATATTCAATTTGCGCCAGACAAAACCCTATTTAACAGCAATATGTGCTAGTTATCTTAGTACTTGTAGTTTATATGACCAGAAAGGGGTTATGAAACTGCAGAACGTTCATACAAAAATAACAGTTATCTGACTCCTTAGGTCATTGCTCCAGAGAGATTTTTTTTTTTAATTTATTTTTGTGATCAGTTTTTCAATTTCTTCACTGACAAGTCAATCAGCAACACAAAAACTGATTTGGCTACTGCAAAATTTGCTAAGCAGCTGTGTGTGTGAATCAAAGTGTCAGGATTATTTAGACAAAATATCTTTTTTCCATCTGCTCTGGAACATTAAAATAGTGAACTGATAAAAATCAACATGCTAAAAAGAGCCATACATTTACTCAAGCAAAACTGTTGGTAAATGTCTAAGAAACAATCCCATTTGCAAGGCAATAAAGTTCTGTACGGCTGATCATCTATTGAACATACTGGAATGAAAATGTTGTCGATTGGTTTAACAACCAAACCAAACCAAACCAAAAAAAAAAACAACAAAAAAAACCAAGCAGGTTTGGAGTTACATCAAGAATTCTTTGCAATTATGGTATCTTTTGAGAAAGATGATTCAGCAAAGTAATTTATTCAGATCCGTGTATGTTATTTCCATGTCTTGTTTGCCTTTGAGTCCCAGATGCTTATTTCTTAAAGGGTAGTCCTTTTCTCTAACCGGCTGTCTGAGTCACTTAATACTTATTTGTTTGTACAAATGTTTTCCCTATGTTCCCAGGCCATATGTCATGGGGGGAAAAAGCGTAATCCCATGCTGTGCACAGCCCAGACTTTACAGCACTGTGCACCCATGTTCACCCTCCCATCCTAGGCTTTGGCTGCCTGAATTCTGAAATGTCATTACCCTCCCGACCCAAGGCTGAGTGATGCTGTTTCTGCTCCATCACTTCCTTCCTCCTCTCATCTTTCAGGTTGTAGTATTTTAGGCTTAACCTGTGGGGGCTTCCATTTGCAGGATCAAGTTTTTCTCTTCCTCCTTTCCTGGAGGGTTGAAATCTGGGCTCTCTTGTTTAACAGATTCCATTGGTTGGCCAAGTGTGTCCTCTGTGCTAATAGCTATGCTCCTCCCTGTTGGGGAGGTAATTTGCATCATCACAGACACTAGTTTGTTTACTAGTTTTCAAATTCATCTTTACCAATTCCAAGGCTGGACTCTGTCTTAAAGACCATCCATTTTTACTAGCACGTCAGGGTTCTGATGTCCTTCCATTACCAATCTCTGCTTCCAGATGGAACCAGATGTACTCTAATCCACTAAGAGACTACAAGACATATCCAAAGTCTCTAGAGGTGAGAGTTTGCCTGCCACCCCCTGCATTCTCAAGACAGTAACTGCACAGCTGTTCTGCTCTGCAGATTCAGCTACCCAATCTCCTCTCTGAACCTCAGACACAAACTGTTCACTTAAAAGAATCAGCATGGAGACATTCATGTTCCAACAAGATTATCTCTCCAAAATGCTGGCTATGCAACAGGGGCGGCAGGTTTGTATAATTTTTGGTGGTGCCCAGAATGGGTCCAAGTCCTGCCCTCCACCCCACCTGCATATTGTTGCACATAACAAAATTAATGGGGTGGGGCCGAAGGGTTTGGTGTGTGGGAGGGGGCTCAGGGCTGGGTCAGAGGGTTTGGGTGTGGGCGTGAGGGTGAAGGCTCGGGCTGGGGATGAGGGGTTTGGGGTGTGGGAGGGGCTCAGGGGTGGGTCAGAGGGTGCAGGGGGGGGGTTAGGGTTTTGGGAGGGGCTCAGGGCTAAGGCAGAGGGTTGGGGTGCGGGGCTGCGGGGTGGGACCGGGGATGAGGGGTCCACAGTACAGGAGGGGGCTCAAGGCTGGGGCACAGGGGGATGCTCCAGGGCAGCAGGCGGGGCCAGGGGAGAGACCTGGCCCTGAACATTGGTGGATCCAGGCCCCCATGGCCTGAATTTGCTGGAGCAAGGGCACCACGGGCCCATATAACTCGCCGCACCTGCTAAGCACGCTCACTTGGTTATAGGGCTGTTCAAACTCCCTCACAATTTTCACTCCATCTGAAACCTCCTTTAAGCTATCCACACTGGATCTGTCTAAAGCAAGGTCAGTGGATCCATACACATCTGAAAGACAGTTAGGAACTGAAAAGTCTCTCAACAAATAAACTGTTGCTTTCTGCAGACAGTGATTCATACTGAACTAACTCAATCAAATCACTTCCACACCCCTCCGGTGCTGCAAGCTGCTTGCAAAATCCACAATGAGGCTGTTTTCCCTTTTCAGGAGCTTCTCTGAACAGCAATTCAACTTGCATACAAGATGTGCCTCTGCCCTCCCGAGCTGGGACTTGAATGTAAGGATCAGCCATAGCCTTAACTAATGAAACATAATTTTGCTGTACCGCAACAATTTTTTCCTGTGTTTCATCCAATTTCAGAGCCACCTCAAACAAATTCTCAGCTGGCCTAAGCTGAGAGACACTCCCTGTTTGTTCACAACCTCCCTTACTGTCACCAGTCAGGCTGTCTTTCCGAACAGACAACTAGGAGAGAGGGACAGCTTCTTAACAAGCAAGTTGCCCCTCACAACAGACAAACAATTGGAGATATCCTCTCCCTTGCCCTGGCACTCGCTGCTGAGTATGGACAAATACTTGGAGAATGGGATCGATAAAGGCTTGGGAATATTCCCCTCCTTGCCACTACTCTCCACACTGCTAACAGGTAATACAGATTAAACACATCCATATCTTCCTTGTGGGTGGATTATGATATTCACTTGACTAAACATAGCTTTATTGTCATTTCCACCCATTGTAAGGAATCTTTAACCCTTAACAGTCTCAATTTCAAATTTTGAATAGCAGGGGTTCTGAACCAAAACTTAATTGGCCTGGTTCTGTGGATCCTGCCAACTATGCCAAATGTCACCATGCCTCAGTGAGTCACAGCTGAGGATACCAGATTCAGGACAAACTGCTGAGAAATAGGGCAGACTCACCCCAGACTGGTGCTTATTTTATCAGTAGATTATACCAAGCCTGCAACAAAAATAAACTTCTGTCTCACCTCACTGGTTTAACAAGAAGTCAAAAATGCAGTCTCCTTAGGCATCCCAGCCCTTATTTCACTACCAAGACACTAGAATTTATGATGAGCGGTCATTGAATACCAATTTTATCAAACAAAGGATTCTTCTGATCTCAAGAGATCAGCCACACCGCCAAGTCAATATGTAACGCAGATCTTACCCAACAATCACACTATTGCCAATCCTTTACTAACTAAAATCTAAAGGTTTATTAATGAAAGAAAAGATGAAGAGACTTAAAAATGGTTCAGAGATTATATTCATATAATCATTGCAATGTTCTTATATCAGGTTTATAGCCGTGATTAAATAAACTGCTGGCCTGTAAAGTCTCCGATAACTTCCTAAAGATTGGAAGGTCTTCAGTCTGTAGATTAGAAAGTGCTCCCTTTAGTTGAAGTCTGTAGTCCAGAGAATCAGAGCAGGAAAGAGGCAACATGAAGATGATTCAAGAGTCTTTTATACCATCTGCCAGGTGCTTGGAATTTCACTGTTCCAAAACAAAGCTCACAGCACTGTTTGTGGAAAATTACAGGCACAAGATGGAGTCCAGGGTCACGTGAGCAAGTCACATGCCCTTACATGGCTTGCTGACCCACAGGGGCAGCCATTGGCCTCTTGGAGTCTAAGGTGTCTGCGGAAATACTTGCTGGGCCATTGTGAGAGTTAATTGCCTTTAATGGGCCATCCACACAAAGCTGTCTGGTTTCAATGTAGATTTTATCTGCTGGGTGTTACCACAAGAACACATTTGGGATACAGATATATAGTGCCAATATTTATAAGTTCAGATACAGTGATGATACATACATTTAAACAGGATAAACATATTTAGCAAATCATAACTCTTCCATTGACACCTTACACGATATACTTTGTGCAAGACTTGTTGCAATTGCCTAACTGTGGCAATATTAATGATATAAATGGTCATATTTCAATCATGCAGCATCACATGTTACCATCTTCTTGATATCTTGCCTTCCTTTTTCCATGTGTCTGAATCTGAGGTCTCCCATCTTCATGGAGGAGGGTTCCTCCTAACTCCCTCATCATTAAATAACTCCTCCCTGGCTCTTGTCTCTCCACCTTCAAGCATGGTGTTTACTCCAAACTATATAAAACCTTTTCTAAACCCCACCTACTTTCTAATTCTTTTTCTTCATCTGCAAGACCCTGACTGTGGCATCTAGTCCCAGGACCTACCTATTTCCCAGCTTCCTTTAGAGCCCCCTCCATTCTGGTTTCCATCCTCTCTACTCCATCGAATCTCACTTCACCAAAATAGCTAATGACCTCTTCCTGCTTAAGCTTAAGGGCCTCTCCTCCATCTTTATTCTTATCAAGGTCTCTGCTGTCTTTATTGCCTCATCCACCCTGTTCTCCTAAAGACCTAAGTTTTTGAGACTCTATCTTCCTATCCTTCTTCTGCCTCACTGACCACTACGTCGGTGTTACCTTTGGTGGAGTATCATCTTTCCTCTCCCTGCTGATGTCTCCTGGGAGACCATTATTCATAGCCTCCTTTCCTCACTGTCCAGTTATCTCCAAAAAGAGTTGTCATGGCTTCGATTACCAGCCGTATGCTGATAGTTCTCAGAACCCCAGCTACTCTCTCTCCCTCTCCCTCTCTGTCCCGGCTCAAATCACTCCCAGGTATCTCACTGTTTCCTTAAATTTAAACATGTCTAAAATTGAACCTCTCATCTTTCCTCCTAAACCATCAATCCTCCTCACTTTGTTTATCTGCAGTGGCCACTCCCATTCACTCAGGCATAGAATGCTCACCTAATTTACATGCATATGTCCAGGCACTAACTTGCATATACACATGGTTACATTAGTACATAGTTCCTTTCTTTGTTACTAATAACACCTCAGATAATGATAAATGATAGAACTGTACAAACCCTTTTTTAAAAAATTTACATTTATGATTTCTGTTTACTTTTTGCACTTCATTCAGCATGGATAATGAAAATAGACAAGTCAGTTTCACTTTTGTCTACAGTCAGTTTCATTTTCTGATTCTACCGCAATGTGCATGAGAAAAATTAACACTGCAGATGAATGTATTAATCCAAATATGCTACTGATTTTATTGAAATATTACCCCCCAAAAAATCAAAGAAAACATTTCTGAGGGATCAGTTCAATGGGACAACTCATGTGCATAAGTGTGTGTGAGATCATATTTGCAAGTGACAGTTTAGGCATGTGCATATGCAAATCCTGGTTTTGTGCAGGCATACCGATAGATGTACATGGTCACAGGTGTGTGCCTACCTAAAACTGAGGCCCATGCCTTTCAATCTTAAAATGTCCCTTTAAATTGAATTTTCTGCTGCAGGTTGAATTGAAATTTCAAGGATTAGTATTTGGGGTATTTTATTTGTTTGTTGGTAACCAAACAAGCGACATAACAAAGAGAGAGAGAGCACTGTACTTGGCTAATTGATTATTATACTCCCAGCTGGGGGGGCGGGGGGGGGAGTGCTTATTTGAAGACATGTGAAGGGCATGTTTACTAAGTTAGTAGTTCTGACCTTTTCAAAGTTTCCAGCTTAAATAATAATTGAAGTCATGAGTAATAAATCCAGCTTGTCTTGCAGATGTTGAACTCTCCTAAGTCCTTTTACATCTGCTGCCTGATATTAGTGGTAGAAACTGTTTTATCATACCCCATGCTGGGGCTGTCGGGTAGACTCTAGGAACTGTTTTTTTTCCTCCAGCCATATGATTAAAATGCAGCTCCGATCAATAAATCTGTATGGTTTCTGTCAATGGTAAGTGTTTGCCTGGGGCCTTGTGCCCCAGAGATATTTATTTTCTTCTATTCTTCAGTATTCATTGGGGAATTCACCAGTTCCAGTAAGTCTTGTTTACCTAGACTACCTGTTGAGATTGTTTTCTGACAACCTGCTGGAGCTGTGGTGAGAAATATATACATATGTTTAAAATATATATATGGCTAATGCAAAATGTAAGGCAGTAACGCAACTGTCTTCCAATATTGGGATCAGACATAGCCACTAGAAAAATCTTTGCTTTTGGAAGATTAAATGCTTAAGCATGCAGTCTAGATTCATTTGCTGTGGTAGTAGGAGGCAAGGCAGAATGGATTACAGGAACAGCTCACAGCTTCTGACGTCCAGCTTTGGCTTTTTTCACATGGTTGTAGGGCTGTCAGTGTTTCCTCTTTCCCTTTTCCCACACGTAGACTTTATCAGTTGATCAATGGAATAATACACGAACACCTAACCAATTTCAAAAGCTCCTTTCCCACTCCTTCTCCCCCTGCCCCTGATAACAATTGTATGCTTAACAACACTTCTTCAAGTAGTTAAGGGAAAATGTAATGATACCTCCAACTGGGCTTTTTAAGCAAACATGACATCTACTATTGAAACGTTAATTTATCATTTCCCATGAGTCATCAGTTTTGAAAAAGAAAACACTGGATTTAAAAGGTGTTGTCTGCTGAAGCCCAGCTTGATTATATCTTAAATTCACATGCCATTATCATCTCTGTAAAGCATAATAATTGCACAAAAGCAATGATCTAATTGTGCCCTACTCAGAACACTTTGCATGTCTCTCATTTGGATTATCAGTGGGTGGGAGACAAGGGTAATATGACATGCTCCTCCCTGATTTTGGAAAAATTTGCTATACACTTCTAACCACCAATGCAGCTGAGAAAGAACACCTTGTTTGTTACATTGAAGACACACTTCAAATAACAGCAGAAATCTGCTATTGTTGGTGAGTACAAAAAAGACTAGGCTTTAGTCAGCAGACATGAATCTAGCCAGCTGAATGTTGCACACCTGTATTTTTTATTTGAGAACGGTGCTGCATTTTTTGTCAACAGACTTACACAGAGAGTTATTTCAGAGTAGCAGCCGTGTTAGTCTGTATTCGCAAAAAGTAAAGGAGTACTTGTGGCACCTTAGAGACTAACCAATTTATTTGAGCATGAGCTTTCGTGAGCCACAGCTCACTTCATCAGATGCATACTGTGGAAACTGCAGCAGACTTTTACCAGCAGGACAGTGGGGTGGGAGGAGGTATTGTTTCATATTCTCTGTGTATATATAAAGTCTGCTGCAGTTTCCACGGTATGCATCTGATGAAGTGAGCTGTGGCTCACGAAAGCTCATGCTCAAATAAATTGGTTAGTCTCTAAGGTGCCACAAGGACTCCTTTTCTTTTTACAGAGAGTTATAGGTTACACGGTCAAGATGTTGGAAGATCCTTTTTGGACTCTTTTTCAATAGGTCAAAAGACATTGAGTTTTCCCTTCTTAATTGCCAGAAGGCCAAACTATAGATGGATGCTCTCTTATTCCATGAATTTATTTTTTTCTAAAATTCATAGAGTATGGGCTGCATTACAGATGTTAATGGTACTATTATAGGGTCATAATTTAAAAATTGCAAAGGGCTGCAGCAACATGTCATTCCCCCACTTTATTAAAATGAATGAACAGATGTACAATTTATTTCTGCTGAACTATCATCTAAATTCATAAGCTATTTCTCATGTGTCTAAAATCCTTGTTGGCTTCCCATTTTCTTTGCTTTAGAAAAAAAATTACGCTCTCACATTTATCACTCTGGGGATATAAACGGGAAGTGTACTCTTCACTCCAATCACTTCAGACTAATATCCTTGACATAGTTTAAACCCCATCTCTTCAAGGCTATTCAGCAAAAGCCAAGCAACAGAACACCCAGGATCCAATTGTAAATCTCCCTGCCCCACATGTTCAAGACTGAGAAATTGAGTTACCTGAGATTATCTGTTCTCTCTGACAGAATGAGGTGGTACACAACTGCATTTAATCTGTTAGGCTGGCACCTGTAATGACAGTGAAGGGTATACAATTAATAGCAAGTTTGTTTCCATAGCAGCCAATTTTGGGGAAACCCAGGAAGGGGCAAATGATGTACCATAATGTGGCGATGGTATAGATATTAATCTTTGTAACTAAATTTGCACTTAATAGGAGCATTTTTGATTGGCCTCAGTAATTAATGATGCTTTTTATTTATATAGCACCAGACTGCACTGCCATTGTAGGTGCTCCATGGAAGCAATAAACAAACAAAACAAGACGACACACAGATTTAAGGACTAAAAATCATAGTCATGAAGAGCATTAAACAAATCCATTGCCATGGGAAAAATTAGTATCAAAATTCCAGACCATTTACTGTCAATATATCATCCGTCTTACTTGTTTGGCAAGGTTGGCAGGCAACATTTTGCACTTGTTCACAATGTGCCTCTGAGGTTCTGGCCACATTTCCATTGCAAATCCTATTTTCTAAGGGTTTATGTTGCAAGAGAGCAGTAAAAATGTGCTACAGGCTGCAAGTTATATCAGAGTTCTCGGCCTGTGAATGTGGTTTTTTTTTTTTTTTTTTTTTTATTTTATAAAAATCGTTTTGGCAAGGCCAGAGGAGTACAGAATGTGAAACAATCTGCTTTATTCACTTTGTAACTGATCCATAATTTAAACACTGCATTGCAGGAGAGGTTAGGAATATCACCTAGTTTTTGTTGTTTTTAAAGGAACACACAAAAATGAGCACAATTTCCTACAGAAAATGAATTTTACACATGTGCAATACTCACTTTCCATCCAGCATTCCCTTCCAGTTGATTGGTGGTCTGTGGATAATGGAGACAGTGCAGCAGTCTATCCTATAAGATAAGTCTTGATGCATCTGTTTAAATATAGGCTCAGTAAAGTCAGTGGGGCTAAGCATGTGCTCAAAGTTATGCATATGTGTAAGTGCTTTGCTGGAAAAAAAAAAGCCATAGATCATATTAGTCCAAAAATAATTCCCATTTCATTCGAAATGGAGGACTGGATACTGGAGGGAACCTGAGAAATATCAAAACCTTAAAGTTTGGACATGCTTAGAAAGATTGTTAGGGCTCAGTGTCTTCTGAGATAATGCAATATATGAAATTCTGGACACTCAGTTAAATGGCTAAGTCTCTCTTTATGTGTTGACTTTAGAGTTCTGGTCTACAAGAGAAGATAAATCATCTACTCCTTGTATTTGGAAATATTAATTCATCCAGTGTGAGTGTATAAATGCACCCAGACACCATAGTGGTGGGTGTCTTATATGTATGAGATAAACAAATAGAGACATTCAAAGCCTCATAAATCTTAGCAACAAAGGGATAAAAGTAACCTATTTCTTGGCTACAACCTCATGATATTTCCGATTGGTCCTGCCAGAAGTAAAAGAATGTTCTACTATATAAAGTACCATCCTCCAAATGAGATGTTGGTTGCCTTTTATATTAAGGTTACCTTTTATGAATGTAATATTTGTATTACCGTAGCACCTAGGAACCCTAATCATGGGCTAGGATCCCATGGGCTAGGTGCTGTACAAACTCAGTCCCTAGAGCCCGTAAACCCTCAGGGTTTACCATATCATAGATTAATGTTGTAAGCATGTTACAGATATGAGTAGAATGTGTTGTAGATGGTGATAAGCACAACAGCAAATGGCCTTAGAATGGTTAAAGGCAAGGACAATAAGCAACCTATTAATCTGATCAAAGCTATACATATTATGAGAGAGATGTCTTTACATATGCATATTGTTAGTCAATAACGTGCCAGTAAATGGGGATCAAGAATATGAAGCTCCCTTCGTGGGTATGGCTAGTTGGAAATTTTCTGTTGATATTTTGTTTTACAGAAAATGCAGTTTCTACAGTGTCAATTTTTTTAAATTTTACACAAGTTTTCCCAATTTTCTTCCCCTTCAGTTGAACTTGTACAGTGGTCTTGGGAGATGTAGTCCAGCCAGGGAGCCTGGCCCGTAGAGGAAAATGGGGCATGAAACACCTGATCTATAGCTCCTGTGAGACATCGCGGTGGCTGCAGTTCAATGTTGAAACAATGTTTTGATTTTGTTCAACAAACTGGAATGAAATGTTTTGACATTCCAAATCTAACGTTTTAGGAACTTTCCATTCTGCCAACAATTTTGATAGTTTTACTTTTTGGCTAGAGTTGAGCCAAAAACAAATATTAAAATATCGTACCTGCCTACAGGAAAGAAATTCCAGTTTTTGACCAGCTCTATTCCCGTAGGACTAATGGAACTTCTTCTTGTGCGCAGCAATTTATGGGCAATTCTTAACAATTGAGCTCAGTTGTGACTTTTGGCAAAATCTCTACTTTGGAGGTGGTGCCAAGACACACCAGCCCATGAGGAGTTGGGGGACATATGATGCTGCCGGAAGCACAATCTCTTCCAAATTTCCCCTGCATATATGCCCTGGTACCATCCCTTAGGATGTTGCAGCCTGCTCCCCTCTCCTACTCAGACAACTCTGTTAGCCAGTGCACTGAAGGGGAGGGAGCACGGTTCTGCCTCTTCTTTGTCCCTCCCTGCTGCTGTTGGAATACTTTGCACCCACAAGAGTGCTAGGTGGAAGCCTGTAAATATACTAAAGAGAGCATAGGGACTGTAACTGTGGCTGAATTATGTATCAGAGACACAAGCTACTTCTTCCCCCACACCTCATTCCAAGTGGCCCCTCACAGTCTGTCCCAGCATGATTGTTTGAATATCTCACTCCCCTCCCTTTCAATTCAGGCTTGAGAGGGTTTTTTCCTTTGCATATTCATGGCAGTAGAGTATACTTTCAGCTAAGAAAAGAAATGTTGAAAATATAACTCTATCTCATCTTTCATCTGCAGCTGGAAAAGCAAATGTGCTTTTTGCAGTCAATCCCTATTTCTATAATGGACAGAACCAAAACCCCAGATCAGAACACTGCTGAATTTGTGTGTGGGTGGGGGGGGAAAGGGGGGGCAATCTGAGACCTGGATTCACATTTTGTGGTTCAGTCCTATTTATTTATTCATTGGCATGGAGCCTTTTCCTTTCTTGGAGTTCAAGCTACAAGCTTCATTAAAGACAATACACATATGATCATTCATAAAGTCAAACCTTCTGAATGATGCTATACAATCGTGAAAAGGTTTATTATTATGGGGTCCTATTCTAGTCTATATATGCTCTTATATTGTGGGTACCATTGCCACAATACCTGAGTGCTTTGCAGTTGTACGTTGTGACATAACTAACATCTATCAAGTATGGTTTTTCTTTCTCTTATCTCTCCTCGGGGAGAATTGTATGTGCAGTAGCATTCTGTTTTTGTAGGGTTTTTTTGGTGTTGTGTTTTTTCTTCTGTAGGTAAGACTCAGGGTTTAATGTATAGGTGGTTTTCTTGGTTTTCGTTATATAAACAGGCTGAGGGAATTTCATGTTCATGAAAGTGTGAGACTCTTAGCACTGCCTAGTCCTACATAGAATAGGCAGGCACTCGGCTTCCTTGACAGTGTTCTTCACATATTGCTGCTAATGCACCTAACTCATGACGTGCAGTTACCCTGCAGTTCCTGTTCTGGACTTCTCTTGAGCTGAGAGAGCCTGACATATTTGTCAAATTTTGTACAGAGGGCAGATACCCACAGGTATCTAGGATGAGACCCATCAAACAAATAGTCACTTCAGAGACACCTTCGTTAGAATATTTTACACGTGTATAGCACTTTTCATCCCAATGGACCTCAAAGTACTGTACAGATTGTGGGACAGATTAATTTCCATTGACTTAAGGTAGTATAAATTGCAACTCTGCAACTGTAGGAAGAAAGGAATTTATTTCCAAGGTGGGGGACAGTGATTCCACTGCCCCCCAACCTTTGGGGTTCTGCCCCGGGCAGCAGTTTTAATTTCCATAGGAGTCTTGCTAGTAGACACTTCTAAGGACATCCCCTATTCAGAACATCTCCAAGCTGTCCTGGTCACAACAGATCCCCAACCAGCAGTACCCTTTTCAGGGCAGTACTGAAATCTTTAGGCCCCCTTAGCAGACAGAGGAAGTTACAGATACATTGAGCATCCCAAATGTTGCAATTTTACGTGTCAGGGGTCCTGTACCTTATGGGGAAAGAAGCCAGCATGAGTTGCAGGAAATTAGGTCCGACATCTTTCTTGCTATCTGTGCTATCTATTTATTATAGATACTCATCTCTCACAACTAAAATTGTGCATCCGATGAAGGGAGCTGTAGCTCACGAAAGCTTATGCTCAAATAAATTTGTTAGTTTCTAAGGTGCCACAAATACTCCTTTTCTTTTTGTGAATACAGACTAACACGGCTGCTACTCTGAAACTAAAATTCAGTCCATCTCAGGGGTGTCAGTAACAGGTTGGTGTAATGGCAGAAGCAATACTCTCCAACAGCTAAGGAACAAGAAATGGAGAATTCCTGATGCATTGACAGATGTGAATTTTGGCTAGTCAAAATGGAAAATTATCCAGATAGAATTGAGCAAAACTGCTTCCTATTCTTGTAAGAAGTGCCAGGGACCCCTTATGGAACAGAATTAGTTAAGGGATCCATTCTACATCTCATGCCAAACATAGTACTTGTTGGAACATGGCACTCCCAATCATCCTGCTCTGGAGCTGAGTGATGAACTTTGTTTTTCAGTTCTCTGCCAATTCTGAAACAAACAAACAAACAAAAGTGTGGATGAAATAATCATTGGGCATGAGCCATTGAGTGAGAATAACCCTCTAGCCTGGTGGTTAGCACATTCATCTGTTGGAGGAGAGACCTGGGTTCAGTCCCTAGTCCAATGGACATTTACTTATTTATACAAAGAAGAGACTGTGGGAGGCCGATCCCCTGATTGTTAGGGCACTCACCTGGGAGGGTGGAGACCTGTGTTCAGGGTCCAGCTCCAGGGTGGAGATTTGAACTTTGGTCTCCTGCATCCTAGGTAAGTACTGTAACCACTAGGCTATTGGGTAAAAGGTCACTACCCATGGTTTTGTGAACGGTACCTGAATCTAACCCCCAAAATGGACATGTCAAAACGGTTTAGACATTTCTCAGTGTTTTTTCCTTTTGACCAAAATAATTCTCCAAATTCAATACAGATTAACTAAATATTTTGGCTGTCCCAAATCTGCATTTCTCTGTGAAAAAAATGGTTGGGAGAAAAGATGTTCACTTAGCACTATAATACTGGAGCCGTTAGTAAACTACCCAAGCCCACCTCTGAGCATGAACTAAACTGCCACGATTTCTGAAACCTCCTACCACGGAATAACGTCTGTCCCTAGGTTATTGGTCAAACTCCCTTTGCTTGAGAGACATCTAAAATTAGACTCAACAAAGCAATAAAACACACTCACATACAATGTCCGGCAAAGTTCTTTCCAAGCCCATTCTAGAATGTGCTAGCAGAAAAAACCCAACCTTAACAGCAAAGTGCTTTTTTGTCTCTCAGTGAGACAGTTCCTTCTCCTCCCCACACAGAAGCTCCTGGTTTTATGAGTGAAAATATCATGAGTAATTGAAGTTGAAAACCCCACTAGAATATCAAATTAGAAATTAAGCTAAAATGCTCATCAGCCAAAGCATAGGAATTCAGAAAAAAAATTCCTAATGCAGTGGTAGAAATACATTTCTCTAACTGCTTCACTAACTAAATTGATTGAATTAAATGTGCTCTGTGGTGCTAGCTAACCTTTGACCCCTGGTTACTTAGAATAATCAGGAAGCTAATTATCTTGGCACGAGCTGAGCTCCAAATGATCAGAAATACTGTAGTGTTCAGAGAGCCTAAACCAGCATTAATCAGGATGTCATCAAGGTTTGATTATAAATCCTAAAGATCAGAAGACTGATAAAACACTGCTTAATATGCTGAAAATTATATATCTATATATTAACCACCAAGCCGAACACCTGAAAATTATTACTTTCTTAGGAAGTGTTGGAGTCAGGTGTCTGTGCTTTCAAACATCCCACTGTTCAGTAATAAATGTACCGATCCGCATCAGCACAAAAGCCGCATTAGCCAGATTAAAAAAGATTTTGTTCTAACGTCAAATAGATTTTGATTTTCCTGTTGGGGTTTCTGGCTCCACTGAAATCATTCTTCATGTTTCACCTCCCTCGTTATGAGCTTATTCAGAGGCAAGAACTGGCATAGTTTTCTGCCTACCTGCTAATGCAGCAGTATTCTCACTTTCAAAGGGAGAAAGAACTGCTGGCTGCAGAGTATCATATAACTATATACAGAAATAAAGTGATGGTTATTGTCCCTTAACATCATTTGCCAAAGAACTGGCAGGCTCAGTTGGAAGTGCTCCATATGGGACTGTGCCTTACGATCCAAAATATTTATTAATGGGGTCATTTGCATGGTTTTGCTTGGGAAAGGTTCAGAATGTACTTATCTGTGGGGATGTGTTTGTTATTAATAGTTTGCAACAATACTAAGAATAAAGATAGATTTACAGATGAAGGAAGGGAAGAACCATTCAAAAGCAGGAATAGCATAACTGTTTAGTAAGCAAGTTTTCTTCATACAAGTCCTGATCCAATGTCATAGAGTTTAAGGCCAGAAAGGACCACCAGATCATCTAACTTGACCTCCTGTGTATCACAAGCCATCAATATCACCCGCACGCTAAACCCAAAACTAGACCTAATGTACATTGAGGCCTGTGAACAGAGGACACACATGCCCACCACCTGCATTGATGCAAATAGGCTTTGGGTAGGCCTCATGGTCCTTCCAATGCTTGTCACCCTGACCTACAAGTATAACATCCCCTTTTATTCTCAGCAATGCGTAAATATTGGCTATTGTATTAAACTGAGAGAGATAAAAAGCCTCGTCAGTCCTTTGGTACTTACGTCTACAAGTATCTGTAGTACGCTGGATAGTTTTAGATAGATTTTGATGTGAAAGTATGTAAGTAATTATGTCATTCTGGAGCTACGCTCTTTGTTCATGTTTATGTATAAGCACTCAAGTGATTATTTCTCCATCCACATCAAAACATGTGCTGGGTAGGTGTTGGGGGAAAAAAAGCGATTGTGTTCTATTAGGCTGTGTGTCTTCTGAACGCACTGTTAAGAAAATGTAAATTACGGGCAAGAAGACGAAAGTGCATTGAATGCTCCCTCTGCACACATTGCAAAGAAAAAACAATACCACAAAAGTCACTCAGAAAGGAGATGTTTAGCTTTCATTTTTCACTATATACTTTTCTTTCAAGTACAGATGAAATGAGCATCTAAGAAAGGAGCTGGACAGTGGGGGATGGAGAATACAGGTTCCCTTAAAACAGAAAAGAGAGACTCCATTTAGCATATCTTTACTTTCTTCCTGACCTACCTCTCTTTTACTCAACCTCAGCTAGTACATCCATTCACTCCATGCTTCAATCACTCCCCATCACAGCACTTTCCAGTCGACAATTAATTCTCACACACTTTCACCTTGTGCATGCACCATCTGCAAGAGAACTCCTTGCAAACTCTGCTTTGAACACTGCCGTCACAGTGCTATACAAGAAGGCTCGCATCACTCTGAAGTCACAAGGTTGCTGAGATTCCATTACATCTATTATTGCTTCTCCTTTTTGACCTTGGGAAGGGAGTCTTTTTGTGCTGACGGAGTTGCAGACCCATAGACCAACTGTTCCCTATTAGCGTAATGATAGCACTGTGTTCTTCAGACTGTTAGCAAT
The DNA here is from genome assembly GCF_965152235.1 of Eretmochelys imbricata. Classification (NCBI taxonomy): domain Eukaryota; kingdom Metazoa; phylum Chordata; order Testudines; family Cheloniidae; genus Eretmochelys; species Eretmochelys imbricata. The sequence goes on from NC_135583.1 coordinate 34,569,873, forward strand.
ACGATAAAAAGTACCTTCCCATGAGAAGAAAAGAAAAGAAAGAAATCACTAATCATGAAAGTTCTCTTACTATGATACTTAAATGGTTCTCCTTATATTATGGCACTTTCATATACCACTGCTATTTCCATTCAGTGAATGCTGCACAAACAGGAGATATGACAGATAGTTTGATGGAAACTCATGGACTTCCTCTCTGAGATTCTGCGTATGATAGACTTTATTCATCAGCTTGAGAAAAGAGAGTCTTCTGCTTGCCTGGAAGAGTTGTTACGTGCAGACAGTGTGAAATACTGTACCTCTGGCCAGAATTTCCATCCCCTTCACCTCCCACTTCCCCTAGAAAATGGATACTAGCTAGAAGTTTCAGTTTCAAAATTAAAACAAATTTTGTATTATTGCACATAAAGCTACCTCCTTCCATCTGCACCTCCTGGCACACCATGAAACTTTCCCTAGTGCTTAACTGACTCCAAAAAAGAGTTTTCAGACTGGGCCAATTTCATACATATCTCTGCTGGAGGGGTTTGTAAATCTAGGGCATCTCACCCACATGAGTTGGCACTCTCTGAAATGCCAGAAGTTTGGGGAATTGATTAAGTTTCATTGCTAAAATATTCTAGTGATACAAGTTGTTCTGATGCATGTAGCGTGCTCGCCAAGGACCACAGGAAGAGGCTTAACCACTGTTGAAACATCTGCTGCTGGCAGCACGGATTGTGATCAGCTGCAAGTTAGCACTGTGAATAATCATCTTCACTGGGAAATTGGTTCTTTAACATCTGAGAGGTCCTGTCAGTGCAAAAAGTGACAAGATATTAGATAGGATGCTTAGGCTTCTTATCTTATTATTCAGCTTCTTTTTCTCATCTATCCCAAGGATTCTGCCTTGGGGAAGATCTCACTTACATTGTAATTTCTATTCCATGGTGAGAGCTCTGTGCAACATTGCAACTTCTCAGCAGGATTAAAATGCACTTTCATCTTGCAGTGTCAAAGGGATCATAGTGTTTTTTGCTGCATCACTCAAAGTGTGCAACAGCTTTACAAAGTCCAAGGCTGTACTACAATTTCCTTGGATTTTGCAGGGTATTGCATAGTTTGGGGGAATTGTTAAAACATGATTCAGTCCTATCTATGCTACAGAATCAAATTGTGCTTTAGCCTGTATTGTAAACCTGGTTACAAATAGTCTTTCCAACATGGTGGTAATTAAAACGTAGATGGGATCTAGGCCAGAAGAATCAATAAACCTGTTCATTGTTCAATGAGGCCAAAAAGATCTTGCCTCGCTTATATAAAATATGGAGGTGTACATGGGCACTATTAACCATGAGAGCAATTACCAATTGGAACAATTTTCCAAGGGGTGTGGTAAAATACTGCTGTCTTGGAGGCTTTAAATCTGAATCGGATGTTTTTCAAAATACACACTAGTTCAACCATAAATTGTGTGGCTCAATGCTGGTAGAGTTCTAAAAGCCAGGTGGTCAGACTAGGTTATCCTAATTGTCCCTTCTGGCCTCAGAGTTTATGAATAATTTGACCCAATGTATATGGCTTAGACAGATCTTTCTCAATACTTAGCATAATAGATATGAATATTTTTTCCTGTTTGATTTCTAGGATGAAGTCACACAGGAGAAACAGACCAAAAATGTCCTGTACTTTATTTTTGTTGTCAATGTGTTAGTAGCAAGTACATGTACTATGTGACTGTGTTTGGGACTCCACAGTGAAGAGTTAAAGAAAATAGCAACAAATTATCCTTTCATCAAGTAATAATTTCCTTTTCAGTTCTGAATGATCATCAGCTTGAAGTTCTTTACCAGTCATGTTGAAATTATTACATCTCCTATGTTTGGAAGAGTGCATTTCTTGACATTTTATTTTCTATCCAGATCTGTACTCAGTCCTAATACATTTTAAGTCTAGCAACATACTTATTAATATATTTAGAAGTACAATACTTATCTTTCAAAGCTCAAATCCACAAAATAGGGGTGGCAAGCCGATTTATGTTTTTAAAAAGCAACAGATGCAATTTAATCCATTCAGAAATTATGGGTTCACAGAACATTAACTACTGACTGTGGCAGTAGTTATACATATGACCTTTATCAAACTAGAATTTTAGCTGGCAAAGTTTGCTCCCTGGTCACATTCAGAAATAGTCTTTTGTTTGTTCTTTCTTTCATTGATTTGTCATTATACACCCATACAGAAACACAATGTATTGGTATGTATATAAAAACAGCCATTAGATGTTCCCTTCGCATGCTCTGGGCACTCCTTCCAAAACATAATCTTCACAACAACAAAAAATTGCATTATATCACTTAAGTCCACGGCAAATGCCCCCACTCCTCACCTTCCACGTAATCAATAAAATCAGCATGGATGCATTTCCTTTACCATAGCCAGGAGGAGATCATCGACCAAGGACACTTGGGCAGATTCTCTCTCAATCCCCTAAATCTCAAGTCCTTCCATTAAATCGACATTCCTCTGCTACAATATGCAGACCACAATCTTAGCCTGCTTTTTCTTTTCAATCATCATTCATATGCAGTATTAGCAATATTAAAATGCCTCAGAGTTTCTCCGTAAGGGGGAACAAATTCTGCACTTCAATTCCTACTGCAGTCGGTAGGAATTGTAACCATTTAATAGCAAAAAAAAAAAAAAAAAAAAAAGTACAAATGCATTCAAAATGATGATGATCAATTTCATATCTTCAGGAAGATCTTTCCTAATGTACTGTTCAATTATTTTCTATGATCTCTTCCTTCCTCCTTGAGAATATTCTGTATTAAGAAGAAAATAAGGAAGCAGCTAGAAGAAATATTATCAGTTTATAAGAAATAAAGTACCCAACAGCCTGAACTATTACAGTAAAACAGTGAAAATTACTGAAGGCTACTCAAGTGATTTACGTTTTGCACTCTCCTCTTTAACAGGATATTGCATCTAGTTTACATCATCAAATCCTGGTCATGTAATAATAATAGCTTACATTTTCATAGCACCTCTCATCTAAATGCTTCCCGACGTGCTTCATATATTAATGTACAAACTGTGCAAGGAGAACCTTAAATATACTACTGTAATACAGCTGCCCCTAGGGTGAAGAACAGCAACTGTCTGTGTGAGCACAGTGAAGGCTCCACACCATTTAAAGACAGTAAATGTCTTAAAAAAAACCCCACAAAACAACAAAACAGGAGAGAGTTATGAAGGGAGAATATAATTTTCCAAGCTGCAATTTGGCAAGGTCACAGGGTTAACAACAGCCTTATTCTCATGAAAAGGTCAGTAAATCTTTAATTGTCACAGCAGGTCATGTCCTTTGTTTTACATTGCACTCTGTGCCCCCTAACACCATGCCAGGACATTTGATCACTGTTGGACTCAGAAGGAAGAGTGATCAAATCACTTTGTGAAGCACACATATGTTAATTGAAAATTTCTATCCAGGCTCTTATCTGGCAAGCTTGAGACATCTGATGGGATCATATTCATAATGCCAGGTGATTTGGCTTATCATTGGCTAGAAAGTCTGGCTTGTGTCTCCAAGTGAATTCCACTATAAATGTCAGCAATTGACATTCATGAGATTCTCCCTGCTGGGTTCTTTGACACAGCAAACCTGTATGATTACACCAAAGATCCATGTATCCTGGGAAGTATGCTAGTCATAATGCCATAGAAAACCCACTAGCCTCTTACCAAACAAATGCATAAATACTGTATATGCATATCTCATGGCTGCCACTGAATAGCAGCACGGAAAGATAAAAAATATAAAATACGGTACTTTAATAAACCTAATTTGCAAAAACCTGTGTATCTAGAACTCGTGTTTTAAATACAAGGGATTGTGGGAAAGAATAGATGTGAGGTGGTTCTAACGGGTGGTGGTGGGGAATATAGCGGATTGACTTCCCTCTGGGAGCTCTCTCTACATCCTCTTATGGAGCTATGTGTATTAATGTATCTCATCATTTTTCATCAGTCATGAGATCTAGCAAGGAAAACAAACACCACGATGATAACACACACAACACCTTCAATGGAATGGTGTTCTGATTAATGAAAACTGACTTGCAGTTTTAATGTGGTGGTTCTTGAGTGGGGCCGACAGTGTGTGGAATCCTAATGAGCCTTGATGTACAGATCATCAATTCAAGCACGTTTTTCTCACATTGCATTTGCTGTTTACTGCAGCTCTTTACTTCAGGCTGGGTTGGTGTCCTAGTCTAAGGCAGAATTTGCTCAATGGCCTTACAAAAGGGCATATCTTCATGCTCATGCTCATTGTCTGGATGCTAATCACCCACGGTACCCCAGGTCATTTATTATTATGTATCATATGGACACATCATAAATAAAATCTCACCTATTACAGAAACTTTGCTACAATTTTGGCCAAGAAGACAATTTTCAGATCGTTTAAGGTAGAGTGTGGAGTTTTGATCAAGGGCTAGTATTTAAATTTGCTGATGCTGCAGTCCCGTTAGCTGATCTCTTAAGATTTCAGCTCCAAATGGTGGAACTCCCCTGAGATCTGTTGTTCCTCTGATATTTTTTCCATCTTGAACTGTACCGAATCAGTAAAATTAGGCCCTTTCTGCTTTGGAACCAAAACTTTAAATTTTATTGTTTTATCATCCTTTTTTTTATAACTTAGAACGGCCTTCCCAGTTCCAGGGCAAGGGAGTTAGATTTGAATGTTTGGTTTGAGCCCATTTCTAGAAATAAGGCACACAACTCTTTAGAATGAGTTAAACTTAGAGCCAAATCCTCAGCTGTAATAAAGGAGCATAGATAGCTCCATTGACTTCCTATGGCAACTTACACCAGCTGAGCATCTGTCTCAAGGTGTTCTGTTTATAAATCGTTTTGTTTTTAATGTGGGTGCTGATGGCAGCCGTTTAAATAAAGTTCTGAACTCATCTATTTTATTCTTAATTTATAGTGGTGCTTTGGGGATGTGCGAATATTTAAAATGAGTAAAATCAATTAACTCGCGATCTAATTATAGGTGTTAGCCACTGTGGGGGTTTTTAGAGCATAGCAGTAGCTTTTCCCTATTCAGCACCCTGCCTTCAGAGTGTAAATCTTGCATTTTGAGAGATGAGGAACCTATCACTCTGTTTCCCCCATTTCCAAAACTAGCTTGAGCTCTGAGTTCATTTTTTTAACCCTTCCTTTTTCTGCTTATGGTTTTTAAAGGGGAACCATTGTTACTACAACATTTTTTTCTAGTCACTGGGGAATTTGTTCTGTGTATAAAAGGGCCCTCCAGACTAGAATGACACCAGAGGTTGTCCTCTGTATAACATGTACTGTACTTTTTTCCATAGTAAGAATTTCTCTCTCTCTGCTCCTTCTTTCACACTCTCATATGAGTGATAAGAGTCTTCAGATTATCCATGTACTAAATTGCAGAGCCAATGTGATAATTTATCATGCACATTTGATCACTTTGCTTCCTAATCCATCTTCCCTGGATTTAGTCTAAGAGCTTGTCTATATGGGGAAAAACCCACAGTAGCTGATGGGCATGAGCTGGTGCATGTAACTACTCCGCACTAACACCCGATGTGAATGCTTTTTCCGCGCACTAAGGGTACCTTTGAGCACATTAGCTTAATGCACTTTGGAAGTATGCTAAACTAATTTGCCTGGGGGCACACTTTAGTGCACAGTCAGTGTCCTAACAGGGAGTGAGTCTGCAGTAGCTAAAATGCTTTAAATTTACACCCTAGCTTACTGTGTCTTAACTTCCCCATGTAGACAAGCCCTAACATTCCAGACTCTAAGCAGCTTCAAATAATCACTTGCTTTGATGGTCATCTAAAGTGCTTGTAAATTGCAGGACAGCTATGGTTAATATAACTTGAAGGTTGGAGTTATCGGGTTTAACATTGTTGCCTTTTCCAGGGAAGTTTCAGTTCCTTGACCTGCTGGTATCATAAGTTCTGAAGGTTTCTGGCCACACCAGGTCTAAGTGCCCTTTTCTGAATTGCTAACTCACTGTCATTGAAGCCACTGGGTGTTCTGCCTGAAAAAGGAGTAGGTAAGAGGTGCCGATTGCATAGGAGAACCATCCTCCTAAGATATTTAAGATATTCTTAAATCAAATGTCCTTAAACTGACTTTCATGTTCCATGAACTGGCTGAAAAACCTTAGAACCTCTGCCAGCCTTTCCATCAGAGTCCGGCATCATAACTGGGCTGTTCTTCTATATTTACCTTAAGGGCTAGATCTTCAAAAGGACTCCGCTCTGAATTAGGCACCTAATGACACATGTCCACATTTTCAAAGTGCTCAGCACCCACCAGCTCTTTGTATTCTTAGTGAGAGCTGTAGGGGAGTACTGAGTGCATATGAAAAATCTGTCCACTTGATTCAGGGGTGGCGTTTTCAAAAACACCTATGTGAATTAGGAGCATGAGTCAAAATTCCTCCATTGGGCCTTGACCCTGCCTTTGTTGATGTCAATGGCAAAGCTCCCATTGATTTTAATGGTACAGGATCATGGCCTAGGGACTTAAATAGGAGCTGAGATCTCTTGAAATCTGGCCATCTATTTAGGTGTCTAAATGGGAGGTGTTGGGTCCTGAACACCTTTGAAAATCTGGCCTTTGCAGTGCATGGCTAGTAATTGTATAGAACCAAGACTGAGAAAAAGCTTAAAATGTTGAATGTGCTGATCTCTTCATTTTTTTTTTAAGTAAAAGATGTCAATAATAGTAAATGCTCATCTTGCTACTGAGTTGTGGCTGGAGTGGGTCTGGGAGAAGTGGAAGCACGCTGAGAGTGGGAGCGGGGGCATGAAATCTCAACTAGGAGCAACGAGGGCCATGTGCCACATGCGTCCTAGTCTTCTCCCTCTACCTCCCTTGCCTTCAATATGTGTATGGGGCAGTTGTTTCTTTCCCCTTCCCTTCTCCCCACCCCCCGTACTGCAGGACTTAGGAAGGGAAAAGCTATTGTATGCTGCCTCTCGGCACTGGAGAATGACCTGCTTACTGCTGCAGCCATTGGTCAGTGGTGTGTGATAATAGGAGGGGAAAATTGGAGGGAAGGGAAAGTGACTGCTGTTTGCTGCCCAGGCAAATAGCTATTTTTGGCCTCCCTTTACAGTGGCCATGGGGACTGCTATCCATGCTGAGGGGGTCTGCACCAATGTCTTGCACATCTTAGAGCACCCTCATCTTATCTCTGCTATCACCAGCATGAAGGAGGGAAGTGGGCTGGGATGCTAATTTTCAGGCAGGCCTGAGTGTGTAATGGGCCCGTGGTGTTGATACCCACCCTCAGGTTTATAGTCTACATGGGCCACTGGTGCCAGTTGCGACCCACCTCTAAGAAATCATGAGGCAGCGTGATATTAGGTTAGAAAAAGGTCTGGTTTTAGGTCCCTGTGACCCAGTGGACTGCCTGGGCATTGATCCTGAGTACAGCAATGCATGGTGAGAGGATATGCCTCCTTGTCTTGCACAGCCTGTTGCTGTCCTCAACGTATCTCTGGTATGAAGGAAGGAGGCTGGGCAGGACTCTTGCTTCCTGTCAGGGTCCCTGGGCAGGCCAGATGGCATAAAGGGGGCATGGCCTTTACACTCACCCTCATGTTTGCTGCCCCTGGGGCCATTAGTTTGCCAGTTGAAGTCTGTACTGGAACAACCTGGCTGGGTAGTGTGCGGTTGTGTTAACCCAGTTTGTTAATAGTTTTAAATAAAGTTCAGACCTCCATATTTAACCATACTCCAGTGTATGTTTCCCATTGTTCCTGGGTCAACATCCGATAAATTTTGCAGGGCTGCAGAACTTAAACTGTTAACAGACTGGAGAGGGATCACTTGCTAATTGAACAAATCAGTCATGGGACTGAACTTGGAAAGCTGATTTCAACAGGTGCTTCACACTTCTGAGATTCAGGCCCTAAATGCTACAAGAAATGGTGGATTCTTTCAAAATATGAGACCCGAACAAGTGTGCTTTGTAAGTTACAGCACTTTTCTATGTGGTGTGGAGCACCTTCTTGGTAACCACAGCTCCATTATATCTGAGGTTCTTAATATTGTATTTTCTTTTGATCCATTTGAAGTCAAGTTAACATATTGTTAAACTATTATTTCACGTTAATTAAGCTGTAAATGAGCTTAATGATCTGCCTGAACTGAAGCTCAATAACAACCTATGTATTAACTCCCAAAATCAAAAGAATCTTTAAATTCCTTGCCAACTGTACTGAAGACAATAGAAACAGATAATCAATAATGTTGCCCTTCTTAGAAAATCAAGTCTGAAGCTGAAGAGCTTGAAATAAATGAATTTTAATTCATGCACTCAGATTCTCCAGATACATTCAAAAATGGCTTGAGAACCTAAGTCAAGTATGTTGGAAGAAATAAAAAAGAGGACATGAAGACAGAAAAAAACACAGTTGCCTCCCCTATATTTTAGTATAGGGGATCAAATTGTACCTACAAGTAACCAGAAAGCAAAGTCTGTATTGTAATAAGATTATAGTTTAGATCTTCTATCTTGGGTAATATTTGGAAATCCCTGTAACCTCTTCAAATGTTCTGTTATTATGGGGGAGTGAGGTTGTCATAAATATAAAGGGAAGGCTAACCACCTTTAAATCCCTCCTGGCCAGAGGAAAAACCCTTTCACCTGTAAAGGGTTAAGACGCTAAAGATAACCTTGCTGGCACCTGACCAAAATGACCAATGAGGAGACAAATACTTTCAAAGCTGGAGGTGGGGGGAGAAAAAAGGGTTCTCTCTGTCCATGTGTTGCTTTTGCTGGGACCAGAGCAAGAATGCAGGTCAGAAATCCAATCTAGTTAGATATGCATTAGATTCTGTTTTGTTTAAATGGCTGATAAAATAAGTTATGCTGAATGGAATGTATATTCCTGTTTTTGTGTCGTTTTGTAACTTAAGGTTTAGCCTAGAGGGATTCTCTATGTTTTGAATCTGATTACCCTGTAAGGTATTTACCATCCTGATTTTAAAGAGGTGATTCTTTTACTTTTTCTTTAATTAAAATTCTTCTTTTAAGAACCTGATTGCTTTTTCCTTGTTCTTAAGATCCAAGGGTTTGGGTCTGTGTTCACCTATGCAAATTGGTGAGGATTTTTATCAAATCTTCCCCAGGAAAGGGGGTGTAGGGTTTCGGGGGATTTGGGGGAGAAAGACGTTTCCAAGTGAGCTCTTTCCTGGTTATATTTGTTAGATACTTGGTGGTGGCAGCAATAAAGTCCAGGGACAAAAGGTAAAATAGTTTGTACCTTGGGGAAGTTTTATCCTAAGCTGGAAAAGTAAGCTTAGGGTTTTTTTTCATGCGGTTCCCCTCATCTGTACCTGAGAGTTCAGAGTGGGGAAGGAACCTTGACATGGTGGCAGAGCAGGGATTAACTTGAAATCATTTTGAGATCAATTTGAGATTTTTTGAAACAGAAGCACAGATTTTAAAAAAGGACATTTTTCCCCCCTTTGGGCTGCTGGAAAGCAGGTTTTAAGCTGAAAGCAGTTAGAGGGTTTTTTTGTCTCTGCTTAGGGGCCAGAGCAGAGACAAAAGGGAATTGTCTTTTGTGAGCTGGAGTTTTCTCTACCTAAAGGCAGGGTAGTTAACCTCCTGCAGGGAAATTCACAAGTCTTCACAGACCTGAAGTTTTTTTGTTTGTTTGTTTGTTTGTTTTTACCTAAGAGCAACTAGAGGGGTTTTGTGTCTATTTGCCTGGAGAAAAAGGTGTTAGGTTTTTGTTTTTTTAAAGGATTATTCTGTAGGCTGACAATCACTATAAGAGAACATAAGTATCCGGTTACAGTACAACCTATTTTTTTTGACAAGCCAAGTTTTTTTTGTTTTGTTTTGTTGTTTTCTTTCTAACTCTCGGGTGTAAAGTTAGTTAAAAACAGAGAGGCTAACATGACAGAAACCAAGGCACAACACAAACTGGAGTTAACCAGACTGGAGGCAGCAAAAGGGGCAGAAAAAGCCCTAGAAGCTACCCACAGGAGAGCTATGGAGGCAAAGGACAAAGAAATGGAGTCAAAGGACAAAAAAATGGAGGCAAGGGGAAAAGAACTGGAGGAGAAGGAAAAAGAGAGGAAGCATGCACTGGAGATGGAGAAGGTAAGGGCTGAGCGGAATCTACTGGATAACCCTAACAATCCTTCCCCAACAATCCACAAATGGGAGCGACTGTGTCCACAGTATGATGAATCCAGTGATATTGCTGAATATTTTCTCACCTTTGACAGACTGTGCACACTCCATAAAATTCCTGAAGCTCACAAGATGACTACATTGGTCGCAAAATTGACTGGAAGAGCTCTGGACATATTCAATAAGATGCCTATTGATGAGGCTTCTGATTATAATAAGTTCAAGGATTTGGTTTTAAAGCAATTTCAAATTACATCTGAAACGTACAGAGTAAAATTTTGAACCCTTAAGAGAGGGCCTGGACTTATGTGGCTTATCTAAACCAGATGAAGGATCTGTTAGATAAATGGGTCCAAGGAAGGGGTGTCAGTAGCTTTGACGGAATGTGCGATTTGATAGCTCAGGAGCAATTCCTGAATATGTCCAAGGAGGAAATAAAACAGTGTTTATGGTATAAGAAAATGGACTCAGCAGAAAGTCTTGCTTCTTATGCTGATCGATATGAGCAGTCCCAGACCATCAGAGAGGTGGGGCAAGCCAGAACAAAATGGGTGGAGGGAGGAGAGAGGAACAATCCTGGTCACAGTTGGAGCAGATACCAGAAGGGACACCCTCAGACCACACCCTACTACCAGGGGCAGCCCAAGGCCCCAACTACACACCAAGGAATACTCCAGGCACCTTATTGTCCTGCCACACCATTCTCCAGCAACCCACCTTGCCCCAGTGACCCGTCAGCTGGATGATGTTTTAAATGTAACGAGCCGGGGCATGTGAAGGCCAACTGCCCCAAGAAGCCCAACAGATTACAGTTCATTGCACCGGAATCACACCAGAGTCCTCAGGCCCAGATACCTCCCAGATACCCTTGGAGCGGAGGGAAACTGTGAGTGTGGGCAGGAAGAAGGTCACCACGTGGAGGGACACCAGAACGCAAGTGTCGGCTATCCATGCTTCCTTAGTGGACCCCAATTTAATTGACCCAGAGATCCAAGTGACAATTCAACCCTTCAAGTCCAACTCTTTCAATTTGCCTACTGCCAAGTTGCCGGTCCAGTACAAGGGCTGGTCAGGAACGTGAACTTTTGCAGACTATGATGATTATCCCATCCCCATGCTGTTGGGGGAAGACTTGGCCAATCATGTGAAACTAGCCAAGAGGGTGGGAATGGTCATCCGCAGCCAGGCTAAGCAAGCTGTCATGCCTAGCTCTGTTCCAGAAACTTCTACCAGGACCTGGTCAGAGGTGATGGAACCAGACCCCATGCCAGCGTCTGTAACAGCAGTAGTGGATCCAGTCCCAGATACCCAGATAGAGCCAGTCCCAGAACCGGAACTGGTGGAACAACCAGCACCAGACCCATTGCCAGCACTGAATCCAGTACTTGCAACCCCAACACCAAAGGGCCCCACTGAACCAGCAGCAGCCAATAACCCTACACAAGAGGCTCAGCCGGAGCCTGAAACCCAACATAGTGCACCAGCGGAGAGCGGTTCACAGTCAGCAGAAACAGCCCCATCCCCTACATCGCTTCCAGAGGGACCAAGCGTAGGTCCACACTCCAATGAGGAACTGATGTCTCCAACATCAGGGGAATAGTTCCAGACTGAACAGGAAGCAGATGAACACCTCCAGAGAGCTTGGACGGTAGCACAGAACAACCCACTGCCTCTCAGCTCTTCTAATCAATCCAGATTTGTTGCAGAAAGAGGACTTTTATACAAGGAAACTCTCTGGTGGACACCAGGAAGACTGGCATCCTCAGAGACGGTTGGTAGTTCCAACTAAGTACCGGGTCAAGCTCTTGAGCTTAGCCCATGATCATCCTAGTGGCCATGCTGGGGTGAACAGGACCAAAGACCGGTTGGGGAGGTCATTCTACTGCGGGGTAATTGGCAAGGATGTTTCTACCTATGTCCGGTCTTGTGAGGTATGCCAAAGAGTGGGAAAACCCCAAGACCAGGTCAAAGCCCCACTCCAGCCACTCCCCATCATTGAAGTTCCATTTCAGTGAGTAGCTGTGGATATTCTGGGTCCTTTTCCGAAAAAGACACCCAGAGGAAAGCAGTACATACTGACTTTCATGGATTTTGCCACCCGATGGCCGGAAGCAGTAGCTCTAAGCAACACCAGGGCTAAAAGTATGTGTCAGGCACTAGCAGACATTTTTGCCAGGGTAGGTTGGCCCTCCGACATCCTCACAGATGCAGGAACTAATTTCCTGGCAGGAACTATGGAAAGCCTTTGGGAAGCTCATGGGGTGAATCACTTGGTTGCCAGCCCTTACCATCATCAAACAAATGGCCTGGTGGAAAAATTTAATGGGACTTTGGGGGCCATGATACGTAAATTCATAAATGAGCACTCCAATGACTGGGACCTAGTGTTGCAGCAGTTGCTCTTTGCCTACAGAGCTGTACCACATCCCAGTTTAGGGTTTTCACCATTTGAACTTGTATATGGCAGCGAGGTTAAGGGCCATTACAATTGGTGAAGCAGCAATGGGAGGGGTTTGGACCTTCCCCAGGAACTAACATTCTGGACTTTGTAACCAACCTACAAAACACCCTCCAAACCTCTTTAGCCCTTGCTAAAGAAAACCTAAAGGATGCTCAAAAAGAGCAAAAAGCCTGGTATGATAAACATGCCAGAGAGTGTTCCTTCAAAGTAGGGGACCAGGTCATGGTCTTAAAGGTGCTCCACGCCCATAAAATGGAAGCATCGTGGAAAGGGCCATTCACGGTCGAGGAGCGCCTGGGAGCTGTTAATTATCTCATCACATTCCCCACCTCCAACTGAAAGCCTAAGGTGTACCATATTAATTCTCTAAAGCCCTTTTATTCCAGAGAATTAAAGGTTTGTCAGTTTACAGCCCAGGGAGACGATGACGCTGAGTGGCCTGAAGGTGTCTACTATGAAGGGAAAAGTGCTGCTGGCGTGGAAGAGGTGAACCTCTCCATGACCCTTGGGCATATGCAGCGACAGCAGATCAAGGAGCTGTGCACTAGCTATGCGCTGACGTTCTCAGCCACCCCAGGACTGACTGAACGGGCATACCACTCCATTGACACAGGTAATGCTCGCCCAATTAAAGTCCAACCTTACCGGGTGTCTCCTCAAGCTAAAACTGCTAAAGAACGGGAGATCCAGGATATGCTACAGATGGGGGTAATCCGCCCCTCTGGCAATGCATGGGCATCTCCAGTGGTTCTAGTTCCCAAACCAGATGGGGAGATACGTTTTTGCATGGACTACCGTAAGCTAAATGCTGTAACTCGCCCAGACAAGTATCCAGTGCTATGCACAGATGAACTATTAGAGAAACTGGGACGGGCCCAGTTCATCTCTACCTTGGACTTAACCCAGGGGTACTGGCAGGTACCACTAGATGAATCCGCCAACGAAAGGTCAGCCTGCACCACACATGTCGGGCTGTATGAATTTAATGTACTCCCTTTCAGGCTGGGGAATGCACCCGCCACCTTCCAAAGACTTGTAGATGGTCTCCTAGCGGGATTAGGTAATATGCAGTCACCTACCTTGACGATGTGGCCATATTTTCGGATTCCTGGGCAGAACACCTGGAACATCTACAAAAAGTCTTCGAGCTCATAAGGGAGGTAGGACTAACTGTTAAGGCTAAGAAGTGTCAAATAGTCCTAAACAGAATGACTTACCTTGGACACCAGGTGGGTCAAGGAACTATCAACCCCCTACAGGTCAAAGTGGATGCTATCCAAAAGTGGCCTGTCCCAAAGTCAAAGAAACAGGTCCAATCCTTCTTAGGCTTGGCCAGATATTACAGGCGATTTGTACCGCAATACAGCCAAATCGCCGCCCCACTGACAGACCTAACCAAAAAGAAACAGCCAAATGCTGTTCAGTGGACCGAAGAGTGTCAGAAGGCCTTTAACTAGCTTAAAGCAACACTCATGTCTGACCCTGTGCTAAGGCCCCAGACTTTGACAAACCGTTCCTAGTAACCACAGATGCGTCCGAGCGTGGTGTGGGAGCAATTTTAATGCAGGAAGGACCGGATCAAGAATTCCACCCTGTAGTGTTTTTCAGCAAGAAACTGTCTGAGAGGAAAAGCAACTGGTCAGTCATTAAAAAGGAATGTTACGCCATTGTCTACACTCTGGCAAAGCTACGCCCGTATGTTTGGGGACGGCATTTCCACCTGCAAACCAACCATGCTGCACTACGGTGGCTTCATACCGCCACGGGAAATAACAAAAAACTTATTCAGTGGAGTTTAGCTCTCCAAGATTTTGATTTAGACATCCAACATATCTCAGGAGCTTCTAACAAAGTGGCTGATGCACTCTCCTGTGAAAGTTTCCCAGAATCAATTGGTAAAATCATCCTTGAGATGTGGAAAATATTGTTAGTCTTTATATACTTGGTAGTATATTTAGAGGTGCATGTGTCTTATTAACTCTGTTTTCTCCTAGAGCTCCAGGAAGAAATCACAGCCAGCGTTTCACCCTATCTGTGATTTCGGGGGCGTGTCATAAATATAAAGGGAAGGCTAACCACCTTTAAATCCCTCCTGGCCAAAAGAAAAACCCTTTCACCTGTAAAGGGTTAAGAAGCTAAAGATAACCTCGCTGGCACCTGACCAAAATGACCAATGAGGAGACAAGATACTTTCAAAGCTGGAGGCGGGGGGGGGGAACAGGGTTCTCTCTGTCTGTGTGTTGCTTTTGCTGGGACCAGAGCAGGAATGCAGGTCAGAACTCCTGTAAAGAGTTAATAAGCAATCTAGTTAGATATGCGTTAGATTCTGTTTTGTTTAAATGGCTGATAAAATAAGTTGTGCTGAATGGAATGTATATGCCTGTTTTTGTGTCTTTTTGTAACTTAAGGTTTAGCCTAGAGGATTCTCTGTGTTTTGAATCTGATTTCCCTGTAATATATTTACCATCCTGATTTTACAGAAGTGATTCTTTTACTGTTTCTTTAATTAAAATTCTTCTTTTAAGAACCTGATTCCTTTTTCCTTGTTCTTAAGATCCAAGGGTTTGGGTCTGTGTTCACCTATGCAAATTGGTGAGGATTTTTATCAAGCCTTCCCCAGGAAAGGGGGTGTAGGGCTTGGAGGGATTTTGGGGGGAAAGATGTTTCCAAGTGAGCTCTTTCCCGGTTATATTTGTTAGACACTTGGTGGTGGCAGCAATAAAGTCCAGGGACAAAAGGTAAAATAGTTTGTACCTTGGGGAAGTTTTAACCTAAGCTGGTAAAAATAAGCTTAGGGGGTTTTTCATGCAGGTCCCCTCATCTGTACCCTAGAGTTCAGAGTGGGGAAGAAACCTTGACAGAGGTTGATAAGATAGAGCAAAGGACTTCTCATCACGACTCCTTGGGCAAAAGTATTGACACCGCTAGAGATGCACAATGGATGAATTTTGTCCCTGGGAATAAAAAAACAGTATAGCCACTGACAAAGCAGGAACAGGCAAACCAGTTAGGGGAATGGGGGCTTCTTACATTAGTGAAGTTTGCAGGCTGGGGCCATTGAGGGGGTTAATCCTGAGAGATGCTGAGATCTCCCAGCTCCTAATGATCTAAAATTGAGCTGCAGGTGATCTGTAGTTCTCAAGGTTGGGCATTGAATCTATCTCTGAGCCTCAGTTTATCCATCCATAAAATCAATCTATCAAAATTCTTCCCCACCACAAAACCATGGAGAGATGTATTCATTAAATTAATTAATATAAAGTGCTTCAGCTGCCAGTGCTTTAGAATTGAGGAATATTATTGTGTCTGAAATTCATGTGCATCTGTGATGGTTTACCTAATATACCCCTGCTAAGTGAGAATAGTGTTCATATACAGTTTGACTGGATCATAATCAAGTTGTAGATTACCCAGGTAAGATTTGGTTAATTGACCTGTAAAATAGGGGCAACTTCCCATAATGACAGTTCTTCCCTCTGAAAAGAGAATGTAATGCATGATAGGTATGGGAACTAAGTAGTAAAATGAACCCTAATTATTCTATCACAGAGAAACTCATCAGAGAAAAAGCAAGTTAAGGGACACAAGTCAAATATTTTATTTATTTATGACCACTGTAATGAGCAATTAAGCGGGGGTTTGTTTGTAAAACATCAAAAGGCAAGAATCTTAAAAGAAGAATGAATCATGTTCCATCCACCCTCTTAGTTCTGAATATTTCTTTTTCTAGTAGTTGTGCACTTCTGCACCTCTGTGTATTATCTGCAGTGCATTAACTGAAGTTACTAGATGATTTTTTTTCTTCTTAGTCAAGTGCTTTCAAAGGGTGTTTTCTATCACATTGTTACTTATCTACAATCTATCAAGAACAGAAGCAGTGCAGTAATGATATAGTACCTTACTCTTCATGCTCCGGGAATGTATTATTTATGGCCTATGAAATTGAGTTTCACTCAAGTATTACATCTTTCTTCTGATGTAAATAATGAATGCTGTCTTGAATAAAAAAAATTGTGTGGTCATTACTAGAAAATAGTAACTATTATTATTGTTAATAGTACTAATAACAAATATTGTTTTAGTTCCAAGCCACCGTAAAAGAAGGAGTCACAGGAGTGATAGTGAATTTAACTGTTGAAGACCGAGATGACCCAGCAACAGGAGCCTGGAGAGCTGTGTACACCATTATCAATGGAAACCCAGGACAGAGTTTTGAAATCCATACCAACCCAAAGACCAATGAGGGGATGCTCTCTGTTGTCAAAGTAAGGACAATTTTCTTTTGTGTAATTTATTATTACTGTGAGGTGCATTACACATGAAAAGGACCAACTACTGGAATTCTCAAGTCGGTCGTATATTATTGGCTTGCAGTTCAGTTTAGGCCATACATGTCACTCCTTTTGTGTTACAATAACACAATAACCCTGCTTACTGGAAGTTAGTAGGTCTGCTACTATGCTAGAGTACATGCTGTAGTTTTGTCGTGTGGCTATATATACACAAAATATGAGACAGAGACCACACAACTTGTCTGTTGCTGAACTTTGACCAGACAGCAGGATGTATCCAATGATGGTGATGGAGGTGCTGTCCTTTGTGGCTAATTCTGTCACTTTTACAAGCTTGGATGAATGTTATATATGCTCTTCGCATCTGGTACTCTGATTTCTTGGTGTGTCTTACAGCCTTTAGACTACGAGATCTCAGCATTCCACACACTGCTGATCAAAGTAGAAAACGAAGACCCGCTGGTTCCAGACATAGCCTACGGCCCCAGTTCTACAGCAACAGTTCAGATCACTGTTCTGGATGTAAATGAAGGCCCTGTTTTCCACCCAGACCCAATGACGGTAACCAAACAAGAAAACAGCCCCATAGGCAGTGTTGTGTTAACAGTAAACGCCACAGATCCAGATACCTTGCAACACCAGACTATTCGGTGAGTGCAATATTCTAAGTCTACCAAAAAGTGAATATAAATGTCTGTTGTGCCTGAAGAGCTTGGCTGTTAGTACCACATTAAATTAAATTAATTTGGGATCTGGATAATAAGGAGTGAGGATTTCTTTTTCAGAATGAAGAGCTTCATTATCATGAAGACAAAGATCTACATTAGGCAGGTGGCAATAGTCTTCCAAGTATCAGGGGGTAGCCATGTTAGTCTGTATCCACAAAACCAACAAGGAGTCCAGTGGCACTTTAAAGACTAACAGATTTATTTGGACATAAGCTTTCGTGGGTAAAAACCACTTCTTCACTTGCCTGAAGTGTGGCACCCAGAACTGGACACAATACTCCATCTGAGACCTAACCTGAATAGAGTGGGACAACTACCTCCCTTGTCTTACATACAATACTCCTGTTAATACACCCCAGAATTATCTTAGTCGTTTTTGCAACTGCATCACATTGTTGATTCATGTTCAATTTGTGATTCACTATAACCCCCAAGATCCTTTTCAGCAGTAATATTACCTACGCAGTTATTCTCCATTTTGTAGTTGTGCATTTGATTTTTCCTTCCTAAATGCAGTACTTTGCACTTGTATTGATTGAATTTCATTCATACCAATTGTCCAGTTTACCAAGGTCCATTTGCATTTTTATCCGATCATCCAAAGTGCTTGCAACTCCTCCCAGCTTGGTGTTATCCATACATCTTATAAGCATACTCTCCACTCAATTATCCAAGTCATTAATGAAAATATTAAATAGTTTCAGACCCAGGACAGACACCTAAGGGAGCCTACAAGATTTGCTGTCCTAGTTTGACAGTGAACCAATCAACACTAATCTATAATTCCTCGTGTCCTCTTTGTTCCCTTTTTTAAAGATGGGTACTATGTTTGCTCTCCTCCAGTCCTCTGGGACCGCACCTGTCCTCCATGGGCTTCCTGAAGATAATTTCTAATGGTTGCAAGAATGTTTCAATTAGTTCCTTAATGCATCCTAGGGTGAATTTCATCAGGCCCTGCTGGCTTGAATACATCTGACTTATCTAAATACTCTTTAACCTGCTATTTCCCTGTTTTGGCTTGCGTTCCTTCCCTCTTGTTGTTAATATTAATTATGTTGAGCATCTGGTCACAATTAACCTTTTTAATGAAGACTGAAGCACAATAGGCATTAGGCCCCTCAGCCTTTACCTGTTATTAGCTCTCCATCCCCCTAAGAAGTGGGCCTACACTTTTCTTTGTCTTTTGCTTGCTCCTAGTGTATTTCTAGAACAAATTCTTATTGCCTTTTATGTCCCTTGTTAGATGTAACTCATTTTGTGTCTTGGCCTTTCTGATTTTGTCCCTACATGCTTGTGCTATTCTTTTGTATTCATCCAAAGTAAATTGTCCATATTTCCACTTTTTGTAAGATTTCTTTTTGATGTTCAGGTTATTAAAAAGCTCCTGATGGAGCCATATTCATTTCTTCCTATTCTTGCTGCCTTTCCTTCACATGAAGCTTGTTCTTGTTGTGTCTTCAATATTGTCTCTTTGCAAAACTGAACTCTTTTTCCCCCTTAGATATGCTCCCTTAGATATGGGACTTTACCTACCTGTTCTCTGAGTTTGTTCAAGTCTGCTTTTTTAAAGTTCATTTTCCTTATTGTTCTGTTCTGTTCTTCTTCCTTTCCTCAAAATCATGAAATCTATCATTTCATGATCACTTTCACTTAAATTGCCTTCCAAGATCAGATTCAAAGCCAGTTCCTCCCTGTTTGTCAGATCAAGTCTTAAATGGCTGTCCTTGGTTACTTCCTCCACCTTCTGAAACAATAAGTTGCCCCCAATACATTCTAAGAATTTACCAAAGATTTTGTGTTTTGCTGTATTTCTTATCCAACAGATGTCTGAGTAGTTAATGCCCCCCACCCCTCATTACTTACCAAATTTGGATATTTGTTGTTTGTTCTAGAAATGCCTCATCCATTTCCTCCTCCTGATTTGGTGGTCTCAAATAGACCCTTACCATGTTTTGTTTCCCCATTAATCTTCACCCAGAGACATTTAACTGGCCAGCCTTTCACCTCCTCCTGGACCTCAGAACAACTTTATATATTCTTGATGTATAAAGCAACACTTCCTCTTTTTTTCCGCTTCCTGTCCTTCCTGAGCAAGCGATACGGCTCTATAGCAATATTCTAGTTATGAGGTTTATCCCCCACCAAGTCTCAGTGATGCCAATTAAGTTACAATTTAACTTGTGTACTAAGCCTTCCAGTTCTTCCTGTTTATTCCCCATACCCCTTGCAGTTGCATGTAGACTTTTTAGATGTTAAGCAGATTCCCCCACTCTTTTCCATTTTGTTGCTTCTATGACACTATTGTCATTTTTCATTCCCTCCAGCTGCATCTTCTCGCCCTCTATCAAGGTCACCTTTTTATACCTACTGGTAGGCTTTTATCACTCGGCCCCTTTTGAGCCTAGTTTAAAGCCATCTTCTCTAGGTTGGGTAGTCAGTGTCCAAAAATACTCTTCCTCTTCTTGGTCAGGTGGACCTGATCTCTTCCCAGCAGTCCTCCTTTTCAGAATAGCACCCCATGGTCGAGGAAGGCAAAGACGTCCTGTCAACACCATCTGTACAGCTTTGCACTCATCTCCAGGGTGCATGTGTCTCTGCCTAGGCCCTTACCCTCAACTGGGAGAATGGAAGAGACGCTTATCTGCACCCCCACCTCCTTCACCCTTGCTCCCAGAGCCCTGTAGTCCATGATGATGTGCTCAGGATCAGACCTGACAGTATCTGCAAATTAAAGAAACAAACAAACAAAAAACAACCATTACCTCTCTGCCTTTTTCTGCTGAAGAACCCAGCAGGTTCACTCCCTTAGTCTTCCAGTGGCCTTCATCCCAGCAGCTAAATCTTACCAGCCACAGGGAACTTGTGTGCTTTTTAAAGCTTGGGCCCCACACGCACTCTCAAATGGAATGGGTCACTCACCCTTTCTCATTCAGCCACCATAATCTCTGGCCTAGTAAAAAAAAATTGCACTGCCCTCACTTCAAAGAGCCCCACTTGTATTCAGGTGTTAACCCACCTAACTGCAGGGCGATCTAGCCCAGACAGTCAGCAACTGAGCTTAGATTTCAACCACACCATACCACACAGCAAACCAGTAAACTAACCCAGAGTCCTACTAACCTGGATGACAAGATCCTAGCACAGAAAAGTGCTAATTTTTTCCCCACCAAAGTTAATTAATAGCAGGAAGACAGAAACCCCCTGAGATATTCAGCAGCTGGCTAACTCCCTTAGCTGTCTTCCTCTCACCAGCCACATGATGATGTCTTCTGTACTATAGAAATATAATTCCATACATATACTCTGTCTCTGAGGAACAGAGTTGGCTATTATTAAGTGCTGCCATCTTCTCATATTTAAAAATGGAGAATCAATTTTAAAGCTATTTTATGACATCTGATTGCTATTTTCTGGTCTGAATCTCTTGAGACCACAGCCTATATTAGGCAGCTTATGATGATGATCTACCAGTGTTCTGGGAAGGCTCGTGTGGAAAGAGGAAAATAATTTTTCCAGCCCAAAAAAGCAGATTATTTTTACAGTTAAAAACGGTTCCTGGAGTCTCTGGTGAACTGGATGAAAATTTAGAAAGAACACACAAGTCATACAATGATGTTAGTCTCAAAATCGTATTTTCTTTGAAATAACGTTAACTCTACCTTCCTGCATATCAGAGGAGGAGTTTCAATCAGATGCTTAGACACTTGAGCTGGATGAGGGAAGCAAAACTGGGTGGAGCGAGGATGTAGAATGCAGAAAGGAGGACCAGAGGCTGTAGCCTGGGGAGTCCCTCTACAGATCAGCTGCCTTGTCAGTTATTAAAGATTGAGAGGGTGCATGTGAGGAGAAAAATCAGTGAGCAGCCACTCTTTGTAATATGCTTCCCAGGAGAATTTCCAGTTAGAAATGGAGCCTTGTTGCAGGGCATTGAAAATGAATGGCAGAAAGGTGCCATAGAATAATGTAAGAGGGATTAAGAAACATTGTGCTCTGATTTCCCTATGGATTCTCTTGGGCAGTGCAGTCTGTGACGCCTTCTCCTGAGTCCTTACCGCATGAGGTTGCAAACACCATTTGCATGAAGGAAGAATGCAGTTTTGACTTTATGATAAACTTCATGGAGGTTTAGAAGTCATTTTTTACCCTTCTGTATTTCCTTTTTTCCATGAGAGGGAGCAACAAGGCCATGGATAAGCTCTGTAGCTCAAGCGGGGTTGGCCCGCTCCTGTATTCCTTGTTTATCGTACACTCCAGGCAAAGTCAATTGAATCTTTGAGTGCCCAGTGATTGCAGGGCAGGCACTTAGGCTGTACCAAAAGGGAGCTAGGTAAATTCATGGAGGAGAGGTCCATCAATGGCTATTGGCCAGGAGGGGCAGGGATGGTGTGTCCCTAGCCTCTGTTTGCCAGAAGCTGGGATTGGGTGACAGGGCATGGATCACTAGATGCTAACCTGTCTGTTCATTCCCTTTGGGGCACCTGCCATTGGCCACTGTCAGAGGACAGGATACTGGGCTCGATGAACCTTTGGTCTGACCCAGTGTGGCCATTCTTATGTTCTTATGTACCTGTAGAGACCACAATGCCAATCCATGTGTGGATTTGTCCATCATCACAAGAGTTGTTTAGAAGTGACTGGTCACTTCTTACGGAAAATGAGTCTATGGGTCATTAATGAAATTCAGTGTAAATAAGCATGTATCAGCATAGTGTTGTGAAGGACTGGACTGAGAGGTGGGGATTAAAATGATGTGAAGATGAATTTAAACAGGTAAGAGTACTCAACATTTAATGTAGGGGAGAAAGGTAACACATATAATTAAAGATTTCAATTCCCTGCATCATCTCAAAAACATCTAGTTAATAGACTATGAATATTTTGTTTTTCTGTATCAAGAGTACCTGTAAACGTTGTCACTTAAAAATCAGATTATCTGAAGGATAGATCTTAACTGATGTCATTTCCCCTGTTTTTTAAATGTATTTATTTATTGAATGCATTTTTAGCCATTCATTTCATTTTAGTCTTTGCTCCGGAGAATTCTTATTTCATTCACTATTGTCATAGCTTTCTGCTGATGGATGGAAAAGAGCTGTGGAATTTCTATCACGTCAGATTCAGCAATATGACCCTCACGTGCATTATTCAAAGCCTGACTCATGTAGAAAAAAAGTCCCATATTCCCTTTGGTGTTGGTATTGAGTTTAGCATATACAGGGCTAAATTTATTGACAGTTTTAAGTATTTTCATGGGAGCTATTTGATAAGAAAAGGCTCATTAATTATTTGCAATGTTTGATCTTGTTCTGCTAAGAGAGCAGCCCCAAGAGAATAGGGAGTATACGTGAAATGGGTTAAGAAAATCATGCAGTAGGTTTTTCTTATAATCCTGAATCTGTTATCTGTACTTCTGAACAAGACTTGCTGATTTTGCCAATTTTTTTAATGATTATGTTGGGAATGAAAATTATAGGTGGTATTAGTGGATCACTGGGAATTCTAGTTTGCTTTTCAAATAGCGTATGCAGGCAGCTAAACAGCATAAATCTTTTTGCAATCTACCACTAGTCAAAACCTGCAGCAGAGGACTCCTGAAATTCTGAATAATAATAGTTCATAAGCTAAATGAAAGGTTCCCAGAGCCCACAACTTAATGTGGACAATATTGGCACTGCCAAAAATTGGAATTTTCTTTTACCCAAAAGAGAGGTTTTCTTCTCTCATGCTGAACATCCAGAAAAAGCACAACAGTGAGGTAGAGGGCCGAGAGTGGATAGTGATCATATATGAGGAAGTATTTTACAAGACAAGGACTATTAATTTTATAAGGAGAAAAACAAATGGGAATATAACAGAGGTGTGGAAAATAGTGTGTGACTCAGAATAGGCTAATCAGGCTGTATATATCTTCTTTTTGATACAAGAAATAGAAAACACTGAACAAAATAAAAAATAGAGAAAAGGAAGGATTTTTCATGCAATGTAGTTAAGCAGTGGAACTCACTGCTGCTGGGTATTACTGAAGCAAATAGCTTATGAAGAGTCAATAAAGGATTAGACATTTATATGAAAGAGAAAAGCATTTGCAATTTAGCTAGGGTAAAATTACATGTATTGTGGAAAATGCTCTGTAGTTCTCACCAGTGGATGTACTGGTATAGTAAGGTCAAATTTTCAAGCAGGCACAATATGAAGTATACATTCACTAAGCCTTAGTGGACAAGTGCAAGTCTCAGTTTGTGTGTGCATGCCCACATCCCTGATCCATATGTGTCTGTGCGAACCGCATGCCCACATCCCTGATCCATGCATCCATTATTCCCAACAAAATACATATGTCAGTTGCAAAATGTATGTCTGTACAGATAGAGGTATGAGGAGTTTTGTTTACGTTACCCACCTTTGTTTTCAGTGTATTGCAACTAATGTATGAGACCATTCAGGGCCAAAAAGGTATTTTCAATTTGCTGTACCTACAATTAGGAGGTGCTGGTAGCTATTAGTAATGACCACTAACATAGTGTAACAACTACACTTTAAAAACCATGAATATAACATAAAGAAACATTTCTGTACCATGGTTCCAAATCAAACTGAATCTATTGTTTGAGCACCAAATATCTGAATCTGATTTAAATGACTTGTCTCTTTGGAAAACGTAGCTTGCCTTATAAAGATTCCTATAGGCATCTGTATTTTTGAGACAATTTTCCTTCTAGTTCTTCAGTCTGAAGTATTCAAAGACTCCAAGTATTTGCAAGAATCAAAACCCATATACCTGTAGGTCTAGATGTCAGTATGCATATGGTTAGCAGTGCACCTGCATTAACATTCAAGGGAAATTATTAGAGTTATAAACATCATACTGGGAACTAAAACTCACAACCATACACTTCAGGATCCAAGTCCAATTGTGCCCTTAGTTACATCTGATTAGATCTAGAGTAGTTTTAATTTCAAGCCAAGCCTTGGACAATCATGTCCTGATCTGGAGTCAATGAAAAGGCTCCCCTTGAGTACAGTGGGATTTGAATCAAGCCCTCAAAACAAGAACCGGTAGACAAAACCAACAGAGTTTTTCCCCATTTACACTAATGTAACTGAGAGCAAAATTTTGTCCCTCTGTGTTCACAGGGAGAAAGCAATGGAACCAGTTAACGTACAATTGAAATTCTAAGACTGATTAACCTATATTAACCTATATTTTCTTCTGAAGTATTCAGTTCCTTCTACAGCTTCCAACTTTTTATAACAATAATAATAAATAATAATAATAAATCCAGAAGCCCCCTTATTAATTATAATCCAACAACTTATTAATAGACTGATAATGAAGTTTCTCAAATTTGATTTCTTAATCAGGGATTACTGTTATTTTTGTGCCAGATTTAAGAGTTTAATTTTGGGTGCCTCTTTCCCACCTCTGAAATTTTAATCAGAAGTTTCAAGGGTATGTGTCAATGCAAAGTTAAAGGCCAAATTTAATAACATTTTCTACCTTGGGAAATTAAAAGAAGAGCTTTGCTTTCTGAAATCCATTATTAACAGTAGATCTTAATTAAACATAGTTACCAGTCTTAATAATTTGTCTGCATGGAGAGATCAAGTTTTGTCATTTCTTTGCTCTTTGGATTCAACAAGTTCCGGAATAACCATAGTTAGACTTCAAACTAAGTGTAAATAAGTTGTTTACTGCAGCGTACTTATAATTTTTAATTAAAGCAATGCTCTCTGGTTTCATGTTTTATCATGGCAATATATTTTTATTACCTACTCTGCTCTAGGATTTTTAATTATTTATGTAAGTATATTATTGCAACTTTCATTCTTGGTAAGTGATGTGACTGGTTGCTGTAGAAACATCTCCAGGAAAAAAAATAGTTTATGGAATACAGCATGTATAATTAATTAAATAACAACATTAAAATGGCCTTAATTCCTATCTGAAAGATGTATGTGAAGCTGGAGTGCTTAGAAATAGAACCCATGCTAGAATGAGGCTCATGGGAATGGAAACTTTGTCAAAATTATATGCAGTAATTTTGGCAACTCATCTGTAGTCAATCCCAGTTGATGCCATATAATATCAAGGATGTCTGAATAGATAGCTGAAGGCCCACTGTCATAGTTTGTACAGCACCTAACACAATGCGGTCCTGATTCATAACTTGGGCTCCTAAGTACAATAATACAAATGAATTAATAAATA
Source organism: Eretmochelys imbricata (assembly GCF_965152235.1). NCBI lineage: Eukaryota > Metazoa > Chordata > Testudines > Cheloniidae > Eretmochelys > Eretmochelys imbricata. The sequence continues at coordinate 34,595,752 of NC_135583.1, forward strand.
AGAAGAATATTGAGGAAGTCTCAGCTGCATTACGTTGAAAGGCAGTGTGGCTAATTTACAATAAATTTGACATGTTAACAATCTTAAGATCTGATTCTGATCTCACTTACAATGCGTTTGAAGTCAGTGGAAATACACCAATATGAAACCAGAATATCTCCAGTGGCTTTGGTGGTATGGCTCCTGATTTATACTAGTGGAATTGAGATCATAATCAGTACTTGCTGTTCATAGCATGATTTCCAAACAACAGCTGTCTATGTTGAAATGTAAAACAGACTTTGTTTTACTTCTTATACTGGACTTGAGCCTTAGAGCAAAACACTGACAAATTCTAATGGGGCTTCTTTCTTGAATAACAGACTATGAAAGTAATAATGCTGAGCCCTGGTCTACAAACTTATGTTGGTATAACTACGTCACTCAGGGATGTGGAAAACCCATCCCCCTACGCAGCACAGGGATATCAACCAAACTCCTGGTTGAGACAGTTCTAGGTCGATGGGAGGTCTTCTCTTGTTGACATCGCTACCGCCTCTCAGAGAGGTGAAGCCCTCCCGTTGGCACATATAACATCTTCACTAAGTGTTACACAGCTGCAGTGCTGTAAGTGTTGACAAGTCCTGAGTTTCTCAGACAATGAGTTAAAGAATGATACTCATTTCTTAATATCTTTGTTCAAAGTGCAGCCGGGCAGCGTAATTGGTGGTTACTTTTACAAGTGAGCCAGATTTGGCTCTGTTCCATCTTCAGAAACCTAGAGTCAGGGCCTAGTGCAATCCACTGAAGTCAGTGGAGATCCTCCAGAGTTATGCTGGTGTAAGTGAAAACTGCCATGTTTCATCTTTGAAAAGATGGAGTGGTTTCCTAAAGGCCTGTAAGATAGTGTTGAGACTACATTAAATGTGAAATCTGCAAGCTCGGTGAGTTCATCGTGACTCCCAAACATTGGAGAAACTAAGCAGAATTCAGTGGAATAAAGTAAGAAATGGTTTACATCTGTTATTCCCATTTGTGCTGCCAGTTACTAGTTTATATGTAGTGAAATCAGAAGCCATGCATCATTAAACTAATTCAAGAAATGTATTTCATTCTGTTCTGCAAGTTGGGTTTTTTCAAGCAAATCTGAGCACCCTATGTCCAAGAATGATGAGACTTCAAACAACATTCCTCGCCAACTGTTAAGGGATTAATTTTGCATACTCCGATGCATACTGAGTCTTTTTTAAGACACACTTTTATTGTAGGCACGGGTCAATAAACTTGCTTTAGGTTGCACTGCAGTCATTTTAAGGAAGTACTGTATAATGAGAGAGGGACAGCAAGTCTCAAGCTAAGAGTGCATGCTTATGAAGTAATACATGCAGTCCTTGTTAAATTTGTCTTCCAGAGTCAGAAAGCGTTGTTTTTGGACCCCTAACATCAGGAGATTGTTTTCCTTATACAGATAGAAAAATAGATCTTATTTTTAAAAATTAATGGCTGAGCCATACTCTCAGTATGCAGCACCAGGGTTTTTCATTTTAAGTTATACCCAAGAGCATCTTGAGTTAGCTCTGCAGCTGTATTTATGGCCTGTCCAAAATCCACACCCTGGGAATTCGGAGCGCATCTCTAAATCTGAAGATGATGTATACTGGGGAGTACAAACTGCTTTAAAAATAATGGAGATGGAGAGCGAAATCATGAAAACTTGGCCTAAGGTACAAGTAATTCCTATGCTCCCCTTCCTGCCAAGATCTTTGAAACACAAAGCATTGCCTCCAGAGAAGCTATTTGTAGCAGTGGAATCCAGAGACAGGGGAGTGGAAGAGGCTTGAATCACCTCATTCTGAAAGAAACAGTCCTGCCCATTCCTTCATGCTAGAGAGGAAATTCTTTCAGACCACCCTTCAGAACAGCATTTTCACTGAAAACCTTTTCTTGTATGTGGTTATAGTAGCAGTGTAAGTATAATGATAAGTGAGATGTATTGTGGTATTATTGTAATACTAATACTCAGAGAGGAGAAACTTTGAATGAAAGATTCATGTTCATTGCTCCTTGGTAATCTGAATGAACTGGCATGTGTCTTTCATTTATTAAGTGGTGAGATAAATATACAATTCTTTCCCTGTGTAACAAACTGTTTAGACTAACAGTAAAATGAGAAAAGGAGTGAAGATATTCAGATTGGAGCGGCTTCTAGAAAGGGACGGGTATGCTTGATTCTCTTTACATACCACTTTTACATGTATAACTGAAGTGGGGTTATGAGGCGTGAGAGGAAAATTGGGTCCAATATCTATCAGTGTTTCTCCTGTTCTGAGAATTATTTGCAGCTACAGGGCATTTGGCTGGCACTGCCTGGAGAGATCACACACTTTGAATTAACTGTGAGGAAAAGCTGGCAAGAGAATCTCTCTGGTGGAAACAAACTAGTGAAATGAAACTGAAGAGAATTAATGGCTGGAGTAAAATCCTTAGGATGGAGAGAATTTAAAAATCTGCCAGATCTGGAATTCAAGTCCTACCAGAGCTGTGAAAGGAGGCTGAAAATGACCACACAGGTGAGGAACCCGGACATGTCATCTGCACTTCACACACCACCACTACCACCAGACATTCTCCTCAACCTTAGAGCTGGACAAAGCGATAAGTTCCACCAGAGAGACGAATCTCACCCCAAGTGCATGAGAGTCTCTTTCCTGCAAGAGTGTAAAGGATTAAGCAGTCTTAATTAATCAGACAAATAAGAAGCCAGACTCTGAGGGTTAAATCATTGCAAGAAGGGAATGAATAATTTGTTGTGGAAACAAAGATTGCCCTGTGTTTATCAATGTACTGTCATGCCCTGAAAATGAGGCCGTGCTTCCTCACTCCCTGAAGCATTGTTGGGTACTCCTTTATGGATGTTCTGTGGGCTTGTAAGCCAGGGATAAAGGAAAGAAGATGAAGAACATACGATAGGCTTCTGTCTGCCACTTGCTGCAGAGATTCCAATGAAGATGAGCCAAAGCAGGAATAAATGCTGCTCTGGATCTCCTCCATGGATGCTTCTGACAAATCATGAGGGGAACCAGCTGATGGTACCATGGCTCTGGATGGAGCCACATTGGCAGTGGTGAGGGACAGTAGCAGAGGCAGGATTCATAGATCTGGAAGGTTCTTTCATAGACTGGGAACCTTCACATTATCTGAATTCCACAGGGCCTCAAGTCCCTTGTGGGAATATTTGGCAAGAGACTCCACATCTCCTCTCTGAGATGGCCTGCCCCTCCGTTCCACCCTTGCTGGTTTCTCCTCCATGGAAGGGGGTGATCAGACTCAGATACCCACTTGGCCTCTCTGTTTGTATCTTTAAAAACAACTGGCTTGAAGTTCTGAAGTTACCTCATGAGTAGCATGGAAGGAATTGAGAACAACATCTGCTCTAAGGATTAGAAGGATGCGTGAAAAAATTGCCCATGGCCAAAATGCAGTGCGGGCCAGATCCTGGGGTCCCACTGACCAGTGCTCAGCACAAGTCAAGGTGCGGTGGGGGTGCACCTTTGAGCTTCCCTAATCCTGGGCTGGCTCTGCACTGTGTGCAGATTAGAGCAGTCTTCAGTCTTACCCGGGCTCCAAACAACAGCAGCAGCAGAGGAGCTGATATGGCACCAGGCCTTTATGAGCACAAAGATTCCCCAGTTATGCCCCTTTTACCTTGGCCACACCCCATGCACTTGCTACAATGAGCACAGTTATGGTGCAGAAGCTACCACAGTGGCTCCTTGTCAGCCAAGGATCACCCAATGCTGAAGGGTAATCCTCCGGTGGTAGTTAAACTGGGTTTAGGGCAGTTTTCCAGCAGGATAGCAGCATAAAGCTGGCTTAGTGAACCAGAAGATCTGGCTCACAGTCTGCTTTCCTGTAAGCCCTGTGGATAAACGCTGCAGAGGGAGTTCTCTGCTTCCATCTGTTGGTGAAACAGTGTGAAGAACGGCCGCAGAGCTGCTTCATCTGCATAAGATATATACCCAGAACTCTAGGGGGACGAACGAGCTCCAGAGGGGAAAGAGCAATCTGTTCCCAGCTGTGAGTGAGCAGGGAGAATGTACAGCTACAGAGAGCTTCACTTACATCAACTTTCTAACCCAGAATTCTTCTAGAGCCACCATAATGGTACAATAGCTCAGAATTGGTTGGATAATAGAACTGGACTGAGCAAAGAGGGAAAGATCCCTATCTTATGGCAAGGAGTACACCTGTAATGGCAAGAACTCTGTTCAAGAGTGCTATATACTACTGTTTATCTCCAGAGGATCCTATGCTGTTGAAGGGACTTCACTGTGAGAGGTGATGCAGAGGTGGCTCCATGATGAGGTGCAATGCAGGAAGAGTTCTTCACTAAAGCCTCAGAGGACAGTAGCACTCTAGGGAGGACCCTTGTAACCAGCTACTAAATAAAGCTGAGATCATGATAGCTGGGTTAGGTGGTAGAGCCTCAGGACAGGACCAGGCAGGACTTCCAAAGGGACTGGAGACAGGCCTGCCTGAGCACACCTCAGGACCCTGGGACTATGCTACCCACTGACACCAAACTGTGAGTGGGGTTTAGCAGATGGGGCAGGGAGAAATGATGTGATAATAGACATGTGCCTATAGGACAGTCACACTGGTAGGCAGGGAAACAAGCTAACGGACTATTGCCAAAGTCTCTATGGAGGAATGTTTTACTTACCATTCATTTAGATATGGCATTGCTGTGTTTTCCCAGGTTGATGCTGTTTTCCTTTCCCCTCTACTAAAGTTGTCCTTGTTTCATATGCAGACTTAGTGCTTGTGAGTGGGGAAGTATTGCCTATTAAGCATGCCCACAGAAAGTGTTCGGTAATCCCAGAAATTCTGTGGGTGGGGGAGTTGAAGCTGCTGATCTTTTTTTAGGTTTAAGAGAGACCCTTAGCTATTTGAACTCAGCCCTTGTTGCTGCCAATAACACCTGGCAGAAGAGTTACATTCCTAAAATCTGAAATCGGCCTTACCTTGCCTATAAACGTATTTAATGTGTTATTAAAGTTACAGATGATAGACTTGAGAATGTGTTTGTTTTCATGTAATCAGAATGGCTATCAAAACCAATATAAACCTCCCCTGATATTTCCCTAAGAGCTCCAAATTCTTGATTAACAAGGATGAATGTAACATTTTAAGGGGAGTCTAATTAGACCCTCCCCCCTCCCCCACAAAACAGCATTATTTCACATAATGTGTCAGTGCAGAGAAATAAATTGCTCTGAACCATGAAATTATAGGGCACATTTTTCATGTCACTGACTAAACAATATTGCAGTTCTCCTAGAGCAGTGTTTCCCAAACTTGGGACGCCCCTTGTTCAGGGAAAGCCCCTGGCGGGCCGAGCCAGATTGTTTACCTGCCACGTCTGCAGGTTTGGCCAATCGCTGCTCCCACTGGCCGCGGTTCACCACTGCAGGCCAATGGGGGCTGCGGGAAGCGGCAGCCGGTACGTCCCTCGGCCCGCACCGCTTCCCGCAGCCCCCATTGGCCTGGAGCGGTGAACCGTGGCCAGTGGGAGCCACGATTGGCCAAACCTGAGGATGCGACAGGTAAACAATCCGGCCCGGCCCGCCAGGGGCTTTCCCTGAGCAAGCGGCGGCCCTAGTTTGGGAAATACTGTTCTAGAGAAAAAAAATAATGGGATATATAAGTCACAAGTTATGCCTATCGTGCAAGTTAGATCCTGATAATAACTCACTTTGTCATTATTTTATGACGGTTAAAGAATAGAAAGACACTGAGGTGAAAAGTATCTTGGTTATTATATATTTGGATATTAAATGTAGGGACATTGTGTGAGGTGGTTGGGTCACTATGAAACTGGTGGTATATACTGCAGTTAATAGTTCGTGTTTCATTTAATTCTGGAGTTCCACACAGCCAAATTATAGTTGAAAAGTTCTAAAACACTTCCACTGTGCTCTTAAGGAAAGGTGTTTGTGTGATAATAAGTATAGAAGATAACTCACGAGACCACTGTTATTGTAAAGCAAAGGCCAGGCTGTAATAGTAAAAACAAAAACCTGAACAAGAGCTTGCTGTAGGACATCCATACTGAATGAGACCAATGGTCTGTCTAGTGCAGAATACTGTTTCCAACAGTGGTCAGAGAAAAATGCAATAAGCCCTTTGTCATCGTTGTGTACCTCTCAACTGCCTTCTTTTGACCAGATCCATAATCAGAATTTTTATAACAGAAGAGTAGCTATTTTTCTGGTATTCGTGCTCTGGGTGCACAAAAGGCATGTTGGAATTCTTGCAGATCTCTTTGGCCTGGTTTGAAGATTCAAGAGATTCAGCTGGTGTCAATATACTTCAGATAAATGTGGGTTTGCTCATGTCTAGTATCCATGAGGTCAGGGTTGAAATTTTGGCCACTTGGAAAACAATGGCAAAACTCCCATTGAGTTCAGCGAGGCCGGGTCTCAGGTGTCTAGAAAAGAGCCGTTCCGAAATTCAGGTATTCCACAATGCTGCACACAGTACTATAGCTGCTAGTGTTGCAGGTGCTGATCAGCCATGAATCACCCTGATCTGGGCACTTCTCGGAATCAAGCGTCCCATCTTCTTTCAAAATCACATGTGGCTATTCTTAGATTGGAATTTAAGTTCCGCTAGGAAATGGGTAGAAGGTTTTAGCACTCATTTTTCACTGAACAGAGCTCTTTGAAGTTACTGTAATAGAAAAAATCTTGCAGAGTTGAATTGGAATTTTCCTATTAACTGAGTAATAAGGGGCCCAGTTTCCGTAAAATAGTTTTGGCATGTAAGTGAAATTATGCACTTTGTTAAGCAGTGGCAACTCTGCACTTCCACACTTGGCTCAAACAGAATTCACCCATGAATCAAACTTTCTGTGGGTTTATGACCAACTTTGCTGTGCACACAGAGACATAATCCATGAACACGTAGGTAATTAATATCCATGTGGTACATTGTTTGCAGAGTCATATGATAATGGTGTCTATTATGCACATCTGGCTAGTCATCCGCGTGTTCAGGGCCTATTAAACACTGGGGCCATTTCAAAAATTCAATTTTTTTTCAATCAACTCACCAGATAAATGCTGCATCCTTTCCCTTGCAAATATGATATTTCCTACATAATTCTGTCAGCGTAAACCCCAGGTTGGGTGAGATTCAGTCCTGAGCTAGTGATAGATTTGTTTTTAATACATAAAATGTTGCAGATTTAAAGTTTCTTACCTCATGACTCTGCAGGGCTATCAACAGGAACTTTATACTGTCAGAACAGGAGGCTTTCAGCTTCACAATGGAACACACAGCACTTGCTTCTGGCCCTGGAAGGATTGGAGTTACATCTTAAGTACTTTTAACAATTTTCCATAGCTTCCTTTGAGCCATGTAAAGTTGGAGTTGGGCTCTGGTAACTATGGTGTTTGACTTTATGGGGGAATGGATATAGAAAGAAATTCAATTCAATATTTACACCTCTTTAAAACATTCCTAAAATAGGTTTTCTGTAACAAATGTGGCACATACAGTGTCCCTCTTAAAATCTGCCCAAATTTGGCCAAATTATAAGGCTCTGAAAATTTCATTTTGCACATGGTCAGTCGAGGTGTGGTAGAGACTGGCAGCATTAGTCTCTAAAGATTCCATATGCACTGAGCATAGGAGATGTATGGGGATGGAGCGTGCCCAGTGCATAGGAGATGAATGAGGATGGGGTATGCTCCTATTTCAATGGACTGTGCAATGGACACTACATCTACAGAGCGACGGAGCATATGCCATCCCAGGGCTGCAGAGATATGGGCCTTTTCCTGCAATTGCTCCTCCAGGCTGCTTGGGCCTGCTGGGGTGCCAGACACTTAAATTACAATTGGGATGATGGCCTCTCCTGTGTTTTGAGTGCTCCTGCTGCTGGTGCTCAGGGAGTTTTGATGAAAAAGAAGGAAACAGCGTCCCTCAAATGCAGAGAAATGAGCAGAGCTAAGGACAGGAGCAAGAAGCGGTCGGGGTTGTGGACAGGCGAGGAGGGCATAGGAACCAGGAGGTGGGCTCTGGGACAGGACCTGAAGGGAGTTACAGTAATAGCAAAGGAAGAAAGAGAGAGGAGCTGATGCAGGTAGGGGAAGGATAGGAAAAAATTGGGGCAGAGATAGGAGGTTATTAAGGGCTGGATAGGAACCAAGCAGGAGTGTGGATAGAAGCAGAAGGGAACAGGGTAAGGCTGGGAGGAATGGGGGGAGAAGGGTTATAAAGCACACTCCCTTCCAGAACAGAAACTGGACCCAGGATTCCAGAGTTTCAACATTCCTCTGCTGTCTAACAAATAGCTGTGAAACCCACTGGGAAAGTGTGTGTCTCATTGCCCTCTAGTGGCTAGACCAACATAGAATACAACAGTCTTCTGCTACCTCTTACTCCTCTTACCTAATGGACTGTGTTGTGAATCTAATGGTTTCAGCACTGAAGATGGCCCCTGTGGTGGCCAGCAGGATTTCACTTGATAGTATTTCCATTTTTTTAATGTACTTTTAAAAAAAATAAAACCAAATTGCATTAAAAATGTTCAGAATAACATTAAAGTTGCAAAATCAAGCACTCAAAAGTTAGAAAATGCCAGGATTGAGGTTGATCTTGCAATTGTAACTGTGCTGTGAAGATATAAAGTGCTAGAAAAATACTACATACTCTAAAAACTCAGGCCCTAGGTGTCTTGAGTTGCGTACCTAAAATTAGCGGGCATTTTTGACAGCTTTGGCCTTAATGTCTTGAAGCCTCAGTTGTTCATGTATAAAACATGGACAATAATAGCCCCTCATTTCACAGGGGTGTTGTGAGCACAAATTCATTAATGTTTGTGAAGCAATCAGGTACTATGTTCAGACCAGAATAGAAAAGCCCATCGGGAAATTAATAATTTTGTATTCAGTGCAGGGTTTAATGTGCAGTAAACAAGGCTGGATATTTAATGATGAGGATAAAAAATAGAACTGAATAGTCACCCACTCAGTGAGCATCGTATATCCTGTGCACTGAATGAGGCAGGGTTCTTGTGAAATAAATAATAAGAGGTCCTGTAATTAAAGACTGTGTGAAATCCTAACCCCATAGAAGACAATGGAAGTTGTGCAGTTGACTCAGCTGGGACCAGGATTTCACCTTGTTTCATAAGGCATATGCAGAAAGGTGACAAATTAAAGTTGAACAGGCAGTCTTAATTCACTCATTTCCTATCATCTGAGTGCCTGATTTTGCTATGTTCTGTTAACACAGTAGAAATAGTATGTAGCATACTAATACATGCTTGCAATTACATATTCATAAAAGAAATAGTGTCAGATATCGCCATCCACCCCCTTCAACTCAGCTGTCAGTGATTAGTTAATTTCTTACAGGCATCACAACGGAGATAGCCTATCTATATTCATTACTGCACTGTATACTTAAGCTAACAAGTGAGACACTCTCAAACTTTGTAACTTCTAGAAGGATGCGAGAATCATAGAATCATAGAACTGGAAGGGACCTCAAGAGGTCATCTAGTCCAGTCCCTTGCACTTGTGGCAGGACTAATTATTCTAGACCATTCCTGACAGGTGTTTGTCTAACTTGCTCTTAAAAATGTCCAGTGATGGAGATTCCACAACCTCCCTAGGCAATTTATTCCAGTGCTTAAAGTCTTCAGTACCCACTCCCTTGCAAAGGATCATTTGCTTGTGAAAATATCCTGTCCTTTTTTTAAAAAAAAAACACATTTTTTGTTCAGAAATGCCTGTATATTATAGCTGTGGAATATACAAAGTGCCATGTTCTCAACCCACACCATGGGTAAAGCTTGTGCCCCTTTACCCATTGGCAAATCTAACAGAAATTAAATTATATTAGTATCCTTCTTCATTAATATTTAAACATGCAGCATCAAATTCAGTTTGTATATAAACCGGCAAAGTAATGGAAGTCACTCTAAACTTACACCAAGGTAACTGCCAGTAGAAATCTGGCCCTGACTACTTTTGTTCAACTTCTGGGAAGCAATATTTAATTTTCCTACAGGCCCAAAAGGGACAGCAGAATCAGAAAAAGCAATCTTTTCAGCACAACAAGCAATAACAAATATAACAAACTAGACTTGATAACATTATAAATAAAACAGCTAAAACATAGACACACAGAAACTTGAAAGATGGTAAGTGCTTGTCTTTTAGGGAGTGCATGAATTGTCTGAATATCTGGGAATCTCATCCAGATCAGAATTGGTAAATCACATTTTCCTTTTCAATTTTCATAATGAAAAAAGATAGTGAGTTAGACAAACAAAGACAACTGGTCTAAAGTCAGAGAAAAGATATGTCAGGACATTGTACATGTGGGCACCTACAATATTTAGAATAGAAACCTAGTGCAGTTTTCTGTACAGAATGTTGGGATGGACTTGGTCAGCTAAACATCTGATAGGATTTTGCCTACTTATTGTCACAATAAGAAAAAGGAGAAGAGAATTGGTTAAAAGCATTGGATGTCTGTGGCACAAGAAATGCAGCCTATATGGTGCACCATATCCCCAAAATTAGTCCCTATAATTCAGCTTCTTCCATTGTGTATTCCCCACTTTTTGTTATCAGATACAAATGAACATTTTTCCATTTTTGTTATATTTTGACTAAATTCTGGTGTGAGGTTTTCTAGAACCATATATCATCATGTCATCACGTCTTGCTGAATTTCTCACCTATGCTTACCTTCTGTTATTGCTGGCTACAAGGATAGAACGTATTCCTCAGGGCTACATAAATGCTTAAGTGCATCAAGATGGCTTTGTTTTCCACCAGATTTTCTCACTCACTTGATGCTTTTAAAGGGTGCATTGGGCAGTCATATATCATCCTCAAGGAACTAGAAGTCATTTTAGAGAAAAGGAGAGCTAGTACAAGTGTTGCTGCTAAAAATCCCAAATAACAAAATTTAAAATAAATGAACAAACAGAACCAAAAATTATCTTAATTCCTGGCACAGTGCCAGACTCTCATATTTTCAAGGGTTGGCATGACAGTGAATCTATTTCTATGGAAACAATCTTATTCATTTGCTGTCTTTCCACTTATTCATGAAGCACTTTGAGAATTACCAACTCCTCTGGATAAAGCCAGGTGATTAATCAAAGATCAGAAAACTTGGCAAGCACCTTTTGTGTAGTGATGACATGAAATCCACTTTATCATATTTGTCTGCCAGAAGATAATCAAGGCTGAGAACACACACAAATGATATGAATTTAAATATTGGGGCCTGTTTTTTATTAGGACATCATAGAATCTCAGGGTTGGAAGGGACCTCAAGAGGTCAACTAGACCAACTCCCTACTCAAAAGCAGGACCAATTTCCAATTTTTGCCCCAGATCCCTAAATGGCCCCCTCAAGGATTGAGCTCACAACCTTGGGTTTAGCAGCCCAATGCTCAAACCACTAACTATCTCTCCCCTCTGTTGTCAATATCAACCCAGCATTAATTTCCATGTACCTGCATGCACACTTTTCCAGCACTAACACTTATGCCACCAGGTGATAGAGTCCATCAGCTATGAGTGTAGGTGACAGAATCTCCATGCACATATCCCAGGAGGACAAATAGATTTTGTGCATGTAATCACATCCCCTGTACTTTTCCTGGGCAAGAATGTGTACACTCAAAAGTGAAGGACACAGTCTCCACATATAAGCTAACATGCTCCACTCTTCACCCCCACAGACCCACCACCCTGCCCATGCCCATGCCCCTGCCTGTGCACTAAACTCTGGAAAATCCAAACTTCACAACTTGTGTACCTGTTTCTACAGAACTCCAAACCAGTGTTCCCCTTATGCTTTGGGAAAGTTTGGATTCTAACTTGGAACTTTGCAGGCATGGGTCTGAGTAGCACCAACACATACAAATGCCATTATAGACATTGGTTCAGGAATTGTGCCTTTCAGCATTTAACAAAAACATATAACTTGGGTAGGGGGGCGGAAAATCCCACCAGCTATATATCATATGTAAACTTTTTATATTCACACAATGAGCAGGTTTCAAGTGTTTTGGGATTTGGTTCTTTTCAGACCACCAATCAGGGACCTAATGCTACTCCCACTGAAGTCAGTATTAGAACTGCCAGCCAAGCTGGAATGGGGCATGCCACAGAATCATTCTTAGTGTTACCTCCTAATGTGTTGCATTCACCTGCATGAAATCTATAAATGAAAAACTGAGCTATGTAGAATCTCTTTCTGAGTCAAGAGAATAGCATACTTATTCCACTTCCTCCTGCTGTATTGTCTGTTTCCCTTGTATATAGCTCATTCCTAGCAATGAGTCCCTTGTCAGTTCAGACAACTTAGACGTATTCCAGTTCAGTCAGCATTGGAAACTAATTCTATTGCAATTTTTGGCAACATCAGCTTCTTTACAGACTTTTCTTTTCAGTTATTACATGTTGTGTGTTAAGTTCTGTGCTTTCTACAGTTGCTTTTTTTGTTGTTGATTCTTGTTCTTTTGTCTGCGAAGCCAAGAAAAATAGGCGAATACAACAAAGTGTGCTGGGTCACTGAAATAAGTAACCATTTCTTATTTTTTTGCTCAGACTGCTGTTCCACTGCTTGCATTCCTAAAATTGTGTTTCCTCCTTAAGAAAAGTCTAATGGAATCACCTGGGAATTCCAAGTTATCTGGAATAGCTTGAAATACTTTATTTAGCCCTCAGAGCAAACTGCAGTAGCTTTATAGAAAATGGAGGTTTCACTGGTTGTTATGATATCCCTTCCATAGGCAATAATCACTCTGGTTGTCCTTGTCTGTTGTCAAACCCTGATCCAGTCATAGCTGATGCTTCAACCATATTTCCTCTTCAAGGGATAACTGTAGTTTCTGCTTTATCCAGGTTTAATCATGTTTAGCCCTCAGCTGCTCACTCTTCATTCTCCAGAACTTCTTCACTCCATCTTTGTTGACCTTGAATTGACAGACTGAACATAGATTACCTTCATAGCATCTCTGTTGTAGCTTTAACTAATGTCTTCTGCTGGTGTGGGGGACAGATGTTGTGATTCCATCACTTGCTTTCTAAGAAAGTTCCATTTTGTGAATATTTTCTCTTGCCCTGGATATGATCCCGGTTTTTTGTAGACTTCATGGAAATGCTAAATGAATGCTGTTTTCTAATACTTTTCCAGATCTCTGTGACATTAGGTAATGTTCACCTGTTTGCATTCAGCGCCGCTAACAGTCCCTTTCAGTTCAGAATTAAAATTTAAAAGATTTTGGTTTTATTGATTTTTTGGAGTGTGATTATTTAGTTAATAGACTTTTCTCCTTTCATTCACTCTCCCCTACCTCTTTTATAATTCATTCTCTTTTTTTGCACATTTCATACTTCAACAGATGGATGCACTGTATGTAAACACTTGTATGTGGTATTAAGAAGCTGAAATAACTTCACATTTTCCCCCAATCTCTTTTAAAAATGGTAAGGGGCATCATCTCCACAGTTGGAGTTATATATACATCATAATTTATACTTTTGCAGTTATATACATCATAATTAATACTTCTGTTTGAGACAATTTTCTTCCCATGAGTAACAGTAGTTCAGACTTCTTCTGGTAAATTATTTTGCTTCCCATGTAATACTCAGACCATATAAAGCAAGAAAAGGTTGAATTTGACTTCATTCATGTTTAATAGTCTTAGTTTCAGCACTATCCTTTGAGCAGTTGGTAGCATTTTACATACACTTCTCATGGGAACGAATGACTACCCAAGATGCAAGATGGAGAAAAATCAGGCCCTTAATACTTCTGAATGCCAAGAAACTTGAGAGTAGCTGGAGGATACAATACCAGTGATTCTGCCTGTTTATGCTCTGAAAGAGTTCACAGAATTTAAACATCACTTTCTTTCGCATTTGTTTCATTCACTAATGTTCTTCTCCTCTCGAAGAACATCTCAAGTTAATTGTCAAAGTGGCACGCATTTAAGCCACAAGACTCCATTTAGTGTCAGAGGAAATAATTCATCTAAATCCTCAGGAACTGCTTTTAAAAATGTTGCCCTTGATATTGTTTGCTTCTCTGACAGTGAGGGGAAAGATCTAAAACAGCTATAAACTTGATTTTTTTATCTGTGTACTCGCCAATCTCCAAGATAAAATAGTTTCCTTGTCTCCTAAATGTATGGCGGACTGTAATTATTTTGAAAAGTTCTGTGGCAAAAAGGGCAGTGGTAAATAACATAATAGGAAAAATGCAAGCCTGGCACAAAAGTAAAAAAAATGCCGTGTGTGTGTGTGGAACATGTACTAATTTCAGATAATCTCTACTGAATGAAGAGCATATTGCACAGATCTTAAATATGCATTATAATATATACCCCAATCCATAAATTGCACTTAAATGATTATTTACATTTAGTAGTTACCCTTTCATCTCCCAAATGGACTCATAGAAATATATTAATTCCCTTCTAATCTTGCCTCTCTGAGTCTGTTCTTGAGGTTAATGGAAATTTTGCCATGGACTTCTGTGGGAGCAGGACTGGACCTTCTAAGAGACCGTGGTAGAATTTAGGCTTTTACTGCAGCTCGTTTAAGGGATCTCATGCTGGTACCAACTGGATTTCTAGCAGCAAGTGCTGCTGACCTTCTGGAAGTTCTATTGATCCAAATGGAACAATACTTTGCAGTAGTGTGCCACGTCTCATTTCTTTTCTGCCTGCCCCCTGGAAAAAAAAAACCATAACTCCCTTTTCAGTCCTAGAATTTGTCATTTATTATTTATTTTATAGTGAGATTGTAGTTGTGAATCTGCTAGACTCGTATCAAAACTCCTCCATCTTTTAAGACTGCATGGCTCCTGACTAAAGGAATGGAAAACCAGCAAATGGACAGGTAGCAGGAAAAGCTGATCCAGCTGGAAGGATGGAAATAAATAATTGGCATGTGCAGAAGTTTGATAGAGTTTTACAGCCAAAACCTCCTCTAAGTGCTTCATAAAAGCACCTCCAGCTCTTCTTGTGTTGATTAGCTTCTGACACACAATTACTACAGTTAAAGCATTTTTACTGATTTGCATATGTCGACAAATCTTCCAACAGTAACATCCTGATTATGCTAGTGTGTTATTCCCAGATATGATGTATTATTCTTTGGCTGTAGGAATAATACAAATCGTCACAGCCTCTGGGCCTATTTAACCATAGCCCTAATTACTTCTAACTGAAAATTACATTTTGGAATGTAGAAATTTTTGGAAAGCCATATAATAAAGCTAATATAAAATATTTTGCACTATTATAGAATTCTTCAACAACCTGATGAGAACCACTATAGTATTTTAATTTGATTGGTCAACGTTGTTATTCTGCTTAGCACCTATTTCATGCAATCACTCTTCAGTTTCTTCCCTGAAGTTTATCAGTTATTTTCCTTCTTATTTTTGCACACAAGCAATAAATTAGTGACTCATATATTTCAGTAGCAAGGGACAGGCAAGCTGAATTTTGACTTTTTTTTTTTCTTTTTGCTGTGTTTTGATCATATTATACAGCATTGTGATGAAGGCTAGTTTTCTAAATCATTAACGTGACAAGTATCATAAATCTCTAACAAATAAATGTCCCCACTTTCATGGCATGGCATCATGCATAACAAAAGATGTCTACAGAATCTGTATGCAAAAGGAACAAAATAGGTTTCTACAGCCAGCTCAGCTCCAAGCCTGCAAACTGCTCCATGCAAGCATAGGGCTCAGCCCAGATGGAGCAGGTTACGTGGCTGGTGCTGTTACCAAGGGTTCTTTCAACCCAAAGCTCTTGGTAACTTTTACTCTGTGCAAGGTGGTGTCAGGAAATAAATCAGGGGAGACCAGACCGTCCGACCAATAGATGGCTGGCACAAACAGGGCAACACAAGAGTGCTTTCACTTAAAGCTAAACTTTACTTAGTCTCAAGCACTTACACACGTCCAAAAAAGGTTAGTAAAACACCCCCAACTCTTGATAATTACCAAAGCTGAGTATGGCTCTGGAGTGACACAGCGGCAGGCTTCCGGTGGCCAAATCTTCTATCTGCCAGTGGGGACTGCAAGATGTATCCAGAGGGAGAGTTCAAAAAGAGTCCAACTACCTCAAACTTTTCCCCCTTATTTATACATTAGTAATAGAATGACATGTCCCTTAAAGAAAACTTGTTAAATAAGCAGTTTCAATGGTCAAGCAAGAGGTTTCTTCTGATTATCGATTAACCAGGTGTGGGTTTTTCCAGAGTTTGCAGCCTTGAGGCCCCAATAGACATTCCTGGGGCACATCCTGCTCTTCTAAAATGCATGTATCAGCCATTTCAACACAATTCTGATCAGGAAGGACGTGGGGTCAAGCTGCCCTTTCTGTGGCACCCAAAGACCCCGCTCCTCTCCTGCCTTGGTTAAGCTAAGCCTGCTGACTTGGCTGCTTTTGGCAATAAGCCATCATGGTTTCAGGCTCTTTACTGGTTTGCCAAAGTCTCCCCGTACAGCGCATGAGCACCAAAAGTGGTGCTCTAGTTTATAAGCAAAGTGACCAATTTCCGTCATAGTGCATGAGTTAGAACAGTGTTAACATGTTTTTTTTCATTATGCTGTGTATAATTGATGTACCTGGCTCACTCTCATTCATGATCAAAATAGAAGCAGGAGCAAATATTGGGTGAATATTATTGATCTGTCATTGGCAATAAAGACCCCTTAAGCCAGTGGGAACCCTGTGTTAGGACAGCTACCACAGTGGTTTGAATTCCTAATCACAGTCCTTGAATTTTATTATCCCATCTGTTCTGCATAGAAGTGTCTGTTTTATAGGGAAATAAGGTGGGTGAGGTAATATCTTTATCAGACCAGCTTCTGTTGATAAAAGAGACAAACTTTTGAGCCATACAGAGTTCTTTGGGTCTGCGAAAGGTACTCAGAGTATCACAACTATATATAAAGTGGAACAGGTTGTTTAGCATAAATAGTTAACACTTACTCTAGTAGATGAATGTGAAGTGGCCCGTTAACACCCTTGCAGTAAAAGGACAAAAATTGAGGGTTAATGGGTTACAGATTGTTATAATAAGCCATAAATCCAGCATCTTTATTAAGACCATGGTTTTTAGGGTCTAGCAAAGTTATGAATTTAAGCTCCCGGGCTCACCTTTTGAAGGTGTTATGCAGGTTTCCTATGAGGAACGAGAGGTCAGATATAAAGTGATCATTTTGTGAAAAGGGTTTGCCCATCAGCGACATGGTAGTATTGTCTTTTATCATTTTTCTTTGTGAGTTCATTCAAGAGTGTAGGGATTGTCTGGTTTTACCATGTGGTTGTTATTAGGGCATTTAATGCACTGGATGAGGTACCCCACATGTGGTGATAGGCATGTGGAGGACTCAGTGATGTTGTAGGAGATATTGATCATTGTAGCAATGGAGATATGCCTGCAGGTTTTGCATCTGTTGTTCTGACAGGGTCTGGTGCTGCTTTGAGTTGGTGGGTCCTGGTCTGTGGGGAGCTTGCTTCTGATGAGCTTGACAAGGTTGGGGGCAGGTTGTTTGAGGGCCATAAGAGGGGGTTTGGGAAAGACTCAGTATTATTCATATACCAGTTTGCCAAGAGGGGGATTGAACATTTTCCTTGTGATTGGTCAACATTTTTTGAAATTTTTCCTGCCAAAAACAGATTTTGTCAAAAATGAAATTTTGGTCGGAAAATGTCATTTTGACCCTTCCTCCCACCCCCCCATTTTTACTTGAAATTTCAAAAATAAACACCATTTTTCTTTTTGTTGAATTGAGCCAAAATTATCATTTTCTTTTTGAAAACTGAAAAATATTCATAATTTCAGATTTTTGTTATTTCCCCTGTTTCCTTGTCCTTGAATTCAGAAACAAGAGTGATGTATAGGTTTTCTATTTTATTTCAAAATTCGGTTAGCACTGTCTTAATTTTTTTCTTCCAAAAAAAAAGGATTGTTCCATTTTGAATCCTGCAAAACAGAAACAACTTCAAAATTTCAAATATTTGTATGAAATTGTTTATACATTTTTCAACCAGCTTTACCTGTGGCCCTTGTTAGCATGGCCTTGACAAAACTAGCTGGAGAACATGGCATGAGGCATATGAATCTATGTGGTATTGATAAGATATTTGTTTTTAATCTGTATTTTCCATTCCTTCTGCCTCAAGCAGGAATGGTGGCTAAAGAGGAGATTTTCAAAGGAAAAAGTGGAAGCAAGGTGTCTAAATTCAAGGTCTTTGGGGAAAAGATCATCTTGTCATTCTGTGTTTATACTGCCCCTAGTAAAGTGTGGTCCTGATCCATGATTGCAGAGCTGACAGGCCACACAAGTGAACACCTCCTAAGCAATGTGTGATCTCCCCTGTCAAATCAGGGCTCCAGGATGGTTGTGTGTCCTGCTGAATGCTTCCCAGCACTCCTCAGAGGGTATTCTATTCTATTCAACGCGGGCCTGTGCCTCGAAAGAGCACACTGTTCCAAAAGCAATATCAACATGATACAATTTATATTGTACCTATAATGCAATTATGCTGCAGTCAATTTATAAATCCAACTAACCCAGTGGCACTCTCAACATTATCCCTTGGTAGCCAGAAAGGGCAATTTAAGTAAGCTTTATGTTGTTGTTACCAGTATATTTGTTCTTATTAAAGAATAGCGTATTTAGGTTAAATTTCCTAATTACATTTTAAGGCTATGGATTTAACAAAGAATCCACCAGAGCATGACCGCTTGAGCTTGTATCTTCAGAATTTGTGTGCACTACAGGAGGTGTTTTACTGTCTGCCGCACTGGTAGCATATAATAATAGGTTTGGTAAAAGCATTTCCATCCAAATACATACTTATGCATTTTGTATCATCAAACGTTTAATTAAAAAAGCTTGTCCACCACTCTTAGTTCCCCACCTGAACAACGTAAGTCAAATATGAGAAGAGTGAAAATATAATGGAGCAAACATGGCTTTTTAAATAACATATTTTGAAGGCTGCTGGTGGATTATTATTGGTGTTTTTAACCAAATGAGGGATTCAAGTTGTGTCCTGAGCTTGGTCCATAGACTAGAAGATGCTGGGGAAAAAAGAACCTTCTTTTTGAGTGGTTCTCCCCTGGCCAGCATCCCAGCAGAAACAACATGCATTTAGAATTCCTCGGCTGAAGGATTGTATAATTGTGATCCAGGTTTCAAAGTTAGCCAAGAAGGGTAAGGAAAATTGGTGAGAATATGTGGGATTATAATATGTAATTAAATAAACAACAACAACAAGCAAGTAAGGGAGAGGGATAGCTCAGTGGTTTGAGCATTGGCCTGCTAAACCCAGGGTTCTGAGTTTAATCCTTGAGGGGCCATTTAGCGATCTGGGGCAAAAACTGGGGATTGGTCCTGCTTTGAGCAGATGACCTCCTGAGGTCCCTTCCAACCCTATGATTCTATGGTTCTAAGTTATTTCATTGAGAAAATTGCTTACCATTCAGACGTAACATTTCCTATGAAAGATGTTTTGAAAGAAGTTAGCACCCAAGCTTCATGTGTAAGCACTTAAAGATGTATTAGCATGATGGGCTGTAATTGCTCCTTTGGAGAAGCAGAATCTTGCCACTGATTCACAAATTTAGGTACCTGTAAGAGGGCTCTGACGTGATGGAATGTAGAGGCTCCTGTCAAAAATCCTGATATTGTGAAGTTTCCAAGTGGGTCTTATGACCAACAGTCATACTATCATAAAAATCAAACACACTCAGATTTATACAATAGAGTTCCTACAGACTTCACGGATCAGTAATCCAGGTGGTGGTTCTTTTATGCAGTAGACCATATGCACAAGCCTTAAAAAGGATGCCAGTATGTTTACCATTACTACTCCTCATGGTAACCTGTCTATCTTGAACTGTGATTTTTGGGCCAAGTAGAAAAAATGCCTAAGCTTTGACTCATTAATGTTGCGTGCTAAAGCAATTGATCTGAGTATCATTCATAAAGTGAAATTTTCTGATTGCTTGTCATCCCTTGCATGTCATCCAAATGCTTTCTCATGTGGCTTATGTTACGTGGTTGAAATGGAGCACCCTGTGCAGTTAAAGACATAATGCAATCTTCCAGTTTTGTGTGTGTACTTGTAATGGTGTCCCCTCTAGTGGTTGGCCTACAAGGTGGATAATTGCCTACCACTACTGCCACCCAGAAGAGATCTCCATTAGCTCTGGCGGAAGAGGCCTGTGTGTATGAAGCTTAAGGACACCCAAATTTTAGTTTCAGCTCTCCAAATGTCTCATGGGTATGTGATTTAACCAGTAACTAAATCTGTTGTGTTGTATGAAGTCCATGGATTTGGTACAAACAGTACACTGAGCAGCCAATATGTCTATAAATAGAGCAAAATCTGCCTTTGCCACACTGATCAGTGAGCACATCAGAAAAGCATGAGGTCCATAAAATATGATGGGGTGAAGGAGTGTTGTTGAAAGAAATTTGGGTTATTGGGTTTAGCCAGTGCAGGTCAGCGGTGCACGTCCAGTTGCTGACAGCAGTGCTATACGTGAATGCACAAAGGGCAATATTGATACAATTTTTGTCCTCATTTCTGCTAACATATGGCCACTTAACTGTTGACATTGTATTGTTTTGGACAAATTTTATGTGAATTGCTAATAAATTATGAAAAAAGACTCAATTTGGATTTATTGTACACACAGACATGTACTTAGCAAAACAGCCTAAGCAATAGCAGACTATAAATTATCCTCAAATGATTCGTGCATCAGATTACACAGCATAATATATAATTAGATCATTCTGACAATACTGCAGCTCTTACTACGTGTGCTCATTTTAAAAAAAGGGACAAATGCAGGCATGGAAAAGTGAAGCAGAGAAAACAAGCTGTATCAGAGTCCATCAGTTGGCATTCACGCACTTTTTCTGACTACAGAGCAACAGAGGTAGACAACAGGGTATGAAACACCATAGTGGTCACATGCAGATTTATATCCAAGCATTATCAACTTAACAGCAAGCTACCAGCCTCTGAGTTCAGTACATAGGAGAGGATGTAAAAACATCCTGCTGTATGGATGTAGGAATAAAAGATGGAGCTGTTCAGGAGACATAAAGAAAAAAAAAATATATAGTCCCTTTTTTTATTTCTTAGGGGTTTTATGGCTTTTATGTATCCTAATGGGAAAGCACATCAGGCAGGGGTTTTGAAAGGCAATATGAAAGCCCTTTTGGATTACTGATTTTCCCCAGAACTGCTTACTAGTAGTATCCTGTCGACTAATGTGATAAAGTTACAATACGGGTCATATCCGTGGCTTCCATATTTCATCACTAATATTTCTGTTGAAATGGAGAATTCAGTTATTGTTAGTACTGTCTCATCTCTACTGGTACAGCACACACTCTGCATCATGCTAAACTGAGGGACCAAGAATCGGCTGTGCTATTGAACTGTATGGCACAGACAAGGTATGGACTTAAAGGACTGCAATAGAGAATTAAATTACAGTGGCTTTACATCTGGGCATGTAATGCAGTACAACCGGTCTATTCACTCATATTTTTTAGCACATTCACTTTATTCACCAAAGCTTGCTGGAAAATTGGAAAACTAAAAGGAGTGAGAGAGAGAGAGAAACTGTTCGTTTCCATTTATTCATTGAAATTTTCCAACCATCCCTGTTTTCTACACACTTTCTGACAATCATATTTTACTGGTGCAAATGTCAAAACTTCATGTAAGATTAATTATAAAAAGCCAAATTCTCATGTAAAACTATTCTTGTTGTTGTTATCATTTAAATCAATGGTGGGCAACCTACGGGCTGCATGCGGCCCATCAGGATAACCTGATTGAGGGCCGCGAGACATTTTGCTGACATTCACTGTCCGCAGGCATGGCCCCCTGCAGCTCCCAGTGGCTGCAGTTCGCTGTTCCTGGCTCATGGGAGCTGCAGGAAGCGGCGGGCTGTAGGGACGTGCTGGCCGTTGCTTTCCGCAGCTCCCATTGCCTGGGAAAGGCAAACCGCGGCCACTGGGAGCTGCGGGGGGCCATGCCTGCGGACAGTCAACGTCAGCAAAATGTCTCGTGGCCCACAATCTGATTACCCTGATGGGCTGCATGTAGCCCATGAGCTGCAGGTTGCCCACCACTGATTTCGATTGTGGTACATCTTAGTGCAAGGCAATGTACAAATACAGAACAAATTACAGTCTCTGGAAACAAGCAGGGAGAATTACAAATTACAGTCTCTGGAAACAAGCAGGGAGAACTGGAGGTCCTCGTGATGTCAAGGAATTATGACGTGATTGGAATAACAGAGACTTGGTGGGATAACTCACATGACTGGAGTACTGTCATGGATGGTTATAAACTGTTCAGGAAGGACAGGCAGGGCAGAAAAGGTGGGGGAGTAGCACTGTATGTAAGGGAGCAGTATGACTGCTCAGAGCTCCGGTACGAAACTGCAGAAAAACCTGAGTGTCTCTGGATTAAGTTTAGAAGTGTGAGCAACAAGAGTGATGTAGTGGTGGGAGTCTGCTATAGACCACCGGACCAGAGGGATGAGGTGGATGAGGCTTTCTTCCGGCAACTCGCAGAAGCTACTAGATCGCACGCCCTGGTTCTCATGGGTGACTTTAATTTTCCTTATATCTGCTGGGAGAGCAATACAGCGGTGCATAGACAATCCAGGAAGTTTTTGGAAAACGTAGGGGACAATTTCCTTGTGCAAGTGCTAGAGGAGCCAACTAGGGGGGAGCTTTTCTTGACCTGCTGCTCACAAACCGGGAAGAATTAGTGGGGGAAGCAAAAGTGGATGGGAATCTGGGAGGCAGTGACCATGAGTTGGTTGAGTTCAGGATCCTGACACAGGGAAGAAAGGTAAGCAGCAGGATATGGACCCTGGACTTCAGGAAAGCAGACTTCGACTCCTTCAGGGAACGGATGGGTAGGATCCCCTGGGGGACTAACATGAAGGGGAAAGGAGTCCAGGAGATCTGGCTGTATTTCAAGGAATCCCTGTTGAGGTTACAGGGACAAACCATCCCGATGTGTCAAAAGAATAGTAAATATGGCAGGCGACCAGCTTGGCTTAACGGTGAAATCCTAGCAGATCTTAAACATAAAAAAGAAGCTTACAAGAAGTGGAAGGTTGGACATATGACCAGGGAAGATTATAAAAATATTGCTCGGGCTTGTAGGAATGAAATCAGGAGGGCCAAATCGCACCTGGAGCTGCAGCTAGCAAGAGATGTCAAGAGTAACAAGAAGGGTTTCTTCAGGTATGTTGGCAACAAGAAGAAAGCCAAGGAAAGTGTGGGCCCCTTACTGAATGAGGGAGGCAACCTAGTGACAGAGGATGTGGAAAAAGCTAATGTACTCAATGCTTTTTTTGCCTCTGTCTTCACTAACAAGGTCAGCTCGCAGACTGCTGCGCTGGGCATCACAGCATGGGGAGTAGATGGCCAGCCCTCTGTGGAGAAAGAGGTGGTTAGGGACTATTTAGAAAAGCTAGACGTGCACAAGTCCATGGGGCTGGACGAGTTGCATCCGAGAGTGCTAAAGGAATTGGCGGCTGTGATTGCAGAGCCATTGGCCATTATCTTTGAAAACTCGTGGCGAACGGGGGAAGTCCCAGATGACTGGAAAAAGGCTAATGTAGTGCCAATCTTTAAAAAAGGGAAGAAGGAGGATCCTGGGAACTACAGGCCAGTCAGCCTCACCTCAGTCCCCGGAAAAATCATGGAGCAGGTCCTCAAAGAATCAATTCTGAAGCACTTAGAGGAGAGGAAAGTGATCAGGAACAGACAGCATGGATTCACCAAGGAAAGGTCATGCCTGACTAATCTAATTGCCTTCTGTGATGAGATTACTGGTTCTGTGGATGAAGGGAAAGCAGTGGATGTATTGTTTCTTGACTTTAGCAAAGCTTTTGACACGGTCTCCTACAGTATTCTTGTCAGCAAGTTAAAGAAGTGTGGGCTGGATGAATGCACTATAAGGTGGGTAGAAAGTTGGCTAGATTGTCGGGCTCAACGGGTAGTGATCAATGGTTCCATGTCTAGTTGGCAGCTGGTGTCAAGTGGAGTGCCCCAGGGGTCGGTCCTGTGGCCAGTTTTGTTCAATATCTTCATAAATGATCTGGAGGATGGTGTGGATTGCACTCTCAGCAAATTTGCGGATGATACTAAACTAGGAGGAGTGGTAGATATGCTGGAGGGCGGGGATAGGATACAGAGGGACCTAGACAAATTGGAGGATTGGGCCAAAAGAAATCTGATGAGGTTCAATAAGGATAAGTGCAGGGTCCTGCACTTAGGATGGAAGAACCCAATGCACCGCTACAGACTAGGGACCGAATGGCTAGGCAGCAGTTCTGTGGAAAAGGACCTAGGGGTGACAGTGGACGAGAAGCTGGATATGAGTCAGCAGTGTGCCCTTGTTGCCAAGAAGGCCAATGGCATTTTGGGATGTATAAGTAGGGGCATAGTGAGCAGATCGAGGGACGTGATCGTCCCCCTCTATTCGGCACTGGTGAGGTCTCATCTGGAGTACTGTGTCCAGTTTTGGGCCCACACTACAAGAAGGATGTGGATAAATTGGAGAGAGTCCAGCAAAGGGCAACAAAAATGATTAGGGGTCTGGAACACATGACTTATGAGGAGAGGCTGAGGGAGCTGGGATTGTTTAGCCTGCAGAAGAGAAGAATGAGGGGGGATTTGATAGCTGCTTTCAACTACCTGAGAGGTGGTTCCAGAGAGGATGGTTCTAGACTATTCTCAGTGGTAGAAGAGGACAAGACAAGGAGTAATGGTCTCAAGTTGCAGTGGGGGAGGTTTAGGTTGGATATTAGGAAAAACTTTTTCACTAGGAGGGTGGTGAAACACTGGAATGCGTTACCTAGGGAGGTGGTAGAATCTCCTTCCTTAGAAGTTTTTAAGGTCAGGCTTGACAAAGCCCAGGCTGGGACGATTTAATTGGGGATTGGTCCTGCTTTGAGCAGGGGGTTGGACTAGATGACCTCCTGAGGTCCCTTCCAATCCTGATATTCTATGATTCTGCCCTAAAAAGCTTACAATCTAAGACAGTATTCAGGTGGAAGTGCTTTTGCCTTCATCCAATCAGATAGCAGAAAAAGTGCAATGTAACTTATAACTGGTCACCATTAGCCAACACAGATCAAACGACAAATATTTGCTGATCAAACCATACAGTTTAAAAAGAAACAAAAGTTACAAAATAATTTGTCAAATGCTTTTGGATAGCAAAGAAATTCATTTAGCTTGCTATCTATTCGCAGTTATTCCATGGGCAGAAATACAGTGTAAATGCATCATATAAATTATTTCTTGTACTGTATTTGCTCATCCCTGAGCCTTCTAGAAAATCTAAAATTAGCTGCAGGACACTGAGGGCTATTACACTGCTGATAGATCACCTACTATCAACAGTAAACAGCACAGTCTAATGGTAACGGTGGCACAGTGGGAAGCAGAGAATATGATGGCATGCAGCTTATGATTTTAAAAGCTCTAGGTTATGCGACCCAAAGGTAAAGCACACGAAACGCAATGTGCATTAGTTATCATTTCAGCCCAAACATTTAATCTTGTATTCACTGTCTTGACCTATTTGCATTTTTTCAAACATGAGGAACAAATATCTCTCCGCTATAATTACCACACCTGTCTCTTTTACATGTCTACAGGCATTTCTCAGAGGCAGTTGTGGTCTTTTGTTTGAGGGTACTTCATCTAATAGTATGAAATGTATATTGGTGTGATTCAAGGATCATATAATATCCATTTTTAGAGAATGTTTCATTCAAGGGCAAAAGGAACTTTTCATACTGAATTCTTAAGCACAGAAAATATGGAGTTGCATTCCCCACTGATCCTTTTACTTGAACAGTTTGTGAAAAGTGCAGAGAAGAATTTCTGAAGCTGCCTTTATGTAATGTAGGTCCAGCAAGGATAAGGACAGACAGTTGTTTCAGAATTTCACCTAACTATGGGTGAAGCCTCCAAGATGTTTGGATAAGGCCCCCCAAAAGGTGAACACTTAGCTGAACTTCTAAGATGAAATCCTGGGCCCATTAAAGTCAATGAGAATTTTGCCATTGATTTCAGTAAGCCAGATTTCACCCCTTAAAGGCAGAAAATGTAGTGTGGAAATCTAACGTATGAATAGAC
Source organism: Eretmochelys imbricata (assembly GCF_965152235.1). Lineage (NCBI taxonomy): Eukaryota > Metazoa > Chordata > Testudines > Cheloniidae > Eretmochelys > Eretmochelys imbricata. The sequence goes on from NC_135583.1 coordinate 34,622,011, forward strand.
TTTCTTGTGACATTTCTTGCTACCAGTTAGGGTGGAAATATTGCAAAAATGGCTTTTACCCATGGTAGGCACTTTTAGAACCAGTAATCACATGTCTGGAAAATAATGAAAATTTAACCCAACTGTGTTTAGTCTTATTTTTTATAAAGGGCCAGATTTTAAAGGGGTTTAAAACTCCCATAGGCATTTGGGTGCCTCTGAAAATCCCATAAAGGACCTAGCTGCATCTTTAACTTTAAAAATCTGACCCAAAATGCTTTGCTCAGGCCTGAGATCGGTGTGACTGCATCTTTTCCATTATTTACCCTCAGTGTGATTCTTTATTGACTAGCTGATTGCTTACATAAGTCACCTGGATGTGTTCTGTGACCTAACTGGATGAATGCACATGCACTTCTGCCCCTATACTTTCAGAGGCAAATTCAGTTTGTACAAACAATGAAAGGCTATTGTTAAAATTCATTTATAGATTTTATCCTTGCCACACCTTTTCAAGGTAGGGATTAATCTCCCCATTTTACAGATGGGAAACTGAGACTCATGGTAGATGAAATGTCTCATGTCATACAGGAAATCTTTGGTAAAGCCAGGAATTGAACCCAAGTCTTTGAAGTCCCCCTCCAGTGACTTAAGCACTGGACTGTCATTCCTCCCCATTAGAGAATGCCACAGGTACATTCCAACCCATCATATTGTGGGCTCATGTCCAGACTGTTAAAGGTATTTAAGCATTGAGTTGCTCAGCATTGCAACACCCAATTGATTTAGGAGCCTAACAGATTCATTTTCAGAGGGGATTTAGGCACCTAGGAGCCCAAATCTCATTGACAGTTGGGATTTAAGCTCCTAAGAGCGTAAATCACTTTTGAAAATGAGATTTAGGCTTCTAAATCAGTTATGCATTGCAATGCTGAACACAGCAACACCTAAATCCTTTTAAAAATCTGGGCTTCAGGGCCTAAGTTCCCCCGCTCTTGGGAACATGCTGTCATAGCAGAGCTGAATTGCACAGCCAAACTGATATTTTGCTACTCAAGACTGCAATACTTGTTCCAGTGTCCTCACAGCAGTTGCATGTTGTTGGTTATACAATCTTTGTGCAATACGATCTGAGTAACCTCTGTTATAATTCAGATTCCTGTAACAGAAAAATGCATATCCCAGCATGCTCATTTAGATTGCTAACTTCAAATGTACCCTAGCAAAAGAGCTGCAACATCAAATTGGCACGTATATGTTAGTTCAGTGCTAATTTGGCACGGCCTTCTTCTGTCACTGGTGGTGCTCAGTATGCTCAATATGCTTCATTTTGCCTTCCTTCTCGTTCTGTTCAATCATAGAAGCCAAGACCCATCTACTCACATGGGATGTGTCTGGCAGCTACCAAGCTCTGGAATGGTTTGCCAGAGGCAGTAGCTGGGTCTGTGCCTAGATGCCTGGCTGCTCTTCTGTAACCCCTTGGCTACTTCACTCCTAGCTATGAAATTCTTTATGTGGCAAGTGCAGGGTCGTGACACTGATTAGATTTTCATGTCCATATTGTCTCCACTGTTTTGTATAATGATCTTCCCTCCTAATCAGCTGCCAGCCACAGATATTATTTGTGTGTGCTAAACATCCTTGGGAGCTGTTCTTTGGAAGACTTTGAATACTTTCCAGAAAATATGTATATAAATACACACACATACACACTACTTTAAAGATGAAGCCATTTCAAATATTTTAATTTGTTTTGTTTTTTTAGCCATGTAAGCCAATTGCACCTTGTGACGGGGAGGGACTCACCACTGCGGCGCCCCCTCCTAGATGTCTCGGCTAGCCAGCGTGCCCTCTTCTCGTGGCGTCTTGCCACCGTCACATCTGTTCCTGGGACCCATGTCACTCCCAGGAGTGTGGCATCCTCTTCAGGACACAGCCCTCTGTCTGTACCGCACTCTGTACTCCCCCCCTTCTGGGGGAATATCACAGTCACTTAGTCCAGCCACTTCTTCAGTGGCGAGTGGGGACGAGGAGGGAACAAGGGACCCTGAAGATGGCTGCTGCTTGCGGGGCACCCTCTGATTCCTTGGTAGATTTCCCTGGGCCACTTCCCTGCAGCTGCAGCACCCTCTTTGCCCTTGCCTCAGGGCCTCAGCCTGCAGACACCTTCAGCCTGCCATGAGCTGCCTTTAGCTCTTGGGTCCCTGCCTGCAGCACTGCTCTGTCCAGGGTGCTTGCTGCCTTCAGCCTGCCAGGCAGGCAGGCGGGAAGCCAGTCCTCCCCGCCCCAAGCTCCAGGAAGTGACTGAAGCTGCTCTGCTCTGCAGCCCTTCTTATATGGGCCAGCCTGGCCCTGATTGGCTACTCCTTGCAGGCCCCCTCTGATTGGCTGCCTCCTGCGCAGCCTCCCAAGGGCTCTATTAACCCCTTAGAGCCCAGTGTGGGCCAGGCACCCCAGCACACACACATATTAAGTCAGATTTTCTCTCCCATGATTTAACTCTGCTACATCTCTCCGGAGATGCCATAAACCATGAAGCTTTTCTCAGCTGAGGATTTTCCAGCTAAGGGAGGTGGTGTAGCTGGCTCCTCTCCCACTTCCCTGCAGCTCTTGGCATAGAGGGGCATGTCACAAGGAGAAGAGGCACAGCCAAATGGGTTATACTCCGGTGACCCCGTTGACAAACATGCTGGGGCGGGGGCAGAGTCTGCTGGCACAGATTAGAACAAACTGAGGCTGCTCTAAGTTTCACGAGTGCTGATGTAGAACAAGAACAAGCTGCAGTCAGGTCTTTGACACAGCACAAAATATGGGCCTACATTTATATGTAGGTGAGTAAATGTGTCGACATGCACGTGCCTCTGACTTACAAAATTCAGTGCTTAAAGTTAGGCTGCTAAGCCCATACTTAGGCACCTGGATATATGGCACGATTTTCAAAACTGCTGAATGCCCAGCGGGTACCCTTGAAGTCAGCAGAGGGGGAGAAAGTCTTTGTATTCTGTATTTTTATGGTTTTATATAATGCTTTTCTTAATGAGTGTCTAGTTTAAGCCTTTTGGTAGTAGAACCCTCATTTTGAAAAAGGAACAAAGAACAATCATCTGAACGATAACACAGTATATTCTTACAATATGTAAAACATCTGGTGGAAAAGACAAAGTACTGCTTTTACAATATCCTAAGCCAAATCACGGACTATACAATTCTTTTTATTATTGTTATTATTTGTACATTCAACAGTGCTTTGTAGAGCAATCAGGGAAGATAATATAAATCCATTTTAAATTCTCATTACTTTAAAAGTGTTGAATCCCCTTAAATTGTTTCAGGGTTAATTGAGAATTTGCTGCCTTACAATAGACTGGGAATTGTTTAGACTGCCCTGGTTCCATATTTTGTTTGTTCATACCTTTGTTGCAATGTTATAAAAACAACAATAAAAGAAAAAACAAAGGAGTACAATGAAATAATTATCAGCCTTGTTACTATTCTAGCAACTCATTTTTATGGGAGATAAAGCTCAACTATTGATTAATGTTTGAATGGTTATTAAAGTGGAAGTGCATACACGTTTGATAGACTGTACCACTCACTGTTCATTAGTGTTTGCTTCCATTTCTTTGTTTACATTTTCTCTCTTGGACTCCAAGAGAAGCCAAGGATGAAAATGTATAGACTTCAATGGGAGTAGGATCAGGCTATAGTTTAGTAGGTCTGGGAGCTGGAGATCAAAAAGCAAATTCCATTTCCTGTGCCATCAGAATAAAGGTTTGATTCTGATCTCACTTACACCAGTGCAAATGAGAACCACTTTCCCTGATGTCAATGGAGCTAACCGGGTGTAAATGAGATTAGAATCTGGCCTTACTCATATAGGCTGGGAAGACAGAATTTAGGGCACGATCCATCTCTTGTGGAAGTCAATGATGGTCTTTCCATTGACTTTGATAGGATTTAGTCTGAGCCCTTTGCCTGGTCCAAAGTTGGTTGAAGTTAATGGATTTCACTGTGGCGATAAATACGTTAAAGATTGTGAGGTGCTCAAATGCTGTGGCAATGGTTTCCATATAAGTACCTGAAATAAATAGAATGTCTCAGTTACCTGAAACCAAGACAAGTCTCTGAAACAGGCATTCAGCGTGCTCGCTTCTTTAGGCTGCTAACCATTAATTCATTTTTTTTTTCTTTTCTGGCACTATTTTCTTCTTGCCAATCCACTGCTTTAGATTGTTTCCTTCAGTGGGTAGATGATTTTTTGGCAGAAATACCTGCCTAATGCACCTTTTAAATAGAGGTCACTCTAAATTACTTGGTTATTCACAGATACTCATAAAACAATAAACAGGCTTCATGTCAATTGATAGTGATTCAGAATACCTATGGTAGACTTGCTGACTGTTATGACCTATAAAGCAATCCATTTCAAGCAGATAAGCATCTCACTAAAGTGCATATTGATTGTGCAATAGACACTTTAGTTGGAGACTTGATGCATTAAAATGTTTAATTAAAAAGGAAACTTGTGCCAGTTATTTCAACACATTATGGTTAGATTATTTCAATGTATTTAACTGCATACAAAATTAGGCCTGCGAAGAGTTTTACATGTAATTTGACTTCAGTTATGCTACTCATAATGCATAAAGTTAAGCACTGGCCTAAATCTGTCCAGGATCAGGACCTAAATGATCATGATAAGGAGGAGGCATAGTCTACAGTAGTGAAGTACGTATCAGGGCTCCCAGAAGGCAACAGTTTATATCCATATTTAGGTGACTATGGAAGTGCCCTGATTGTTCAGAGAGTCTGAGCACCCACAGCTTGGAAGCACAACAGTGCAGATCACAAAGCCCAGAAGGAAGCATATGAGAGCTGAAGACAAAGCATCCTTGGAGGAGGGGAGCTGGATATGGAACGAACATTTAGAGGAGATCAAGCAGATCCAGCATCGGACCATCTTTAGGAAACACTGCAAAACCTTCCTCTTCCAAAAATCCTTGCTGTCATAAGAATGGCATTTAAAACACCCTTCTAATTCCCTTCTAATTCCAACCCCCTTAGCAACCAATAAAATAAAATAAAATCCAAAATATCCAACAAAAAGACAACAAAATAAGTACTACCCTTCCCCCCCACAGAGTTCTGACCCTGAAAAGGGAACAGTGCCAGAGACTCAGTAAAGTTCACTAGGGGCTTCACTATTGTTATTGGTTTTATGTGAAGGCGGTCTGATACTACAATAATGGGCAGTAGTATTAAAACCCTCAGATAGACAGCAGAAGGCAGTCAGCACCCATGAGAGCCAGGTTGCCTGTGTTTTAAATATTGATTTAGGTGTTTGAAACTGTTGGCCTTCACCTCTCTCTGTCTGTTCCTCCATCTGTAAAATGAGTCTAATTATAATCACCTATTTCAAAGAAGTAACTGTCTGTGAAAGTGCTTAAGAGATTCTCCTAAGAAAGGCAGTCCGTGCAAAGGGCTCTCCTTTTGTAATAACATAATCAGTTCAAGGTTAGATATGTGATCAGTTGATGGCTTTTATCTTTTTGCCTAGGTATTCTGTTTACAAGGATCCGGCAGGATGGCTGGAAATTAATCCTACAAATGGTACCATTTTCACCACTGCTGTCCTGGATCGTGAATCACCCTATGTCCACAACAACGTCTATACAGCACTGTTTCTGGCAATAGACAGTGGTGAGTAATGGTTGCTGATAACACTACTGGATTGATAATTTATTTGATTTTTTACCCCTTCAAGCCCATTTTTCAAAAAAGCACAGGCATAAAGTTAAGCATGGGCTTAAGTAATTTGCTAAATCGGCACCTAAGTGTCTAAGATATTTGTGAACAAATAGAGTCAAAAAGTAAGTGGAGAGGAAGTTAGACTTCAAACTTAGAATGGCATAGGTTTTGGGGGCAGGCTGGAAACATTTAATCCTACAGAGCCCACACTGCTAATAGTAAACAATGCATGTGATGAATGTACTTGGGTAGTAATAAATCATCTTTATCAGAGTTAATTTCTTCATAATATTTGAGTTGTTATGAAGCCTAAGGCACCAATAGCAAACTCATCCTGGATATGGTGAATTCTATCCTATTTAACACATAATGACAGTGACAATAAAAACATAATTAAAAACCCTTGTTAAAATGCAATATTTTTACATATTAAGTGTATTAAAGTTTCTTCTGTCGAGTATAATCTAAATTAAAGTATGTTGCAAAAATTCACTACGAGTGACTTTTGTAGCACATAAAAATGTAGTGAAAATCCTGAACATTCCTGCAAATCTCTAGAGCTGAGGGCACAAAATAAAGAAAGGCTTTGTATGTAATATAACAGCTAATATGCTAACCCTTTCCCATAGCTGCAGCTGCTTTAGCCCTGGTGATAAATTGTAAAATGTTCTTTTCAGGAGGTTAATTTTACATTTTTTGCATCACATGACTTGGCTCAGGAAACATTTGCTAGGTCTGACAAGAAAAAGGAATAATCTCCTTCAGTGCAAAAGGGAAAAAGAATCTTCTGCAGAAGCGATTTACTTGTATATTCATAAATGGTTTCTTTCTTAGTGTAATGTCCATAAAAGAAATGTGGCTCTAACCCTACTCCTTTACCTATGTTTGCTGGCTAATCATTTTTGAAAAATGTATCTTGATTATAATAGCATCAGAAAGGTATGGGGGTCCCCGGTACATGTCAGGGTTGCGTTCTTGAAAAGGGCAATGGATATTGAAACAACGGATACTGGGGAATTTTTCCCCATAAGAAATAGTGGCCCACCCCGCCTCTTCCCGGCCCCCCTTCACCTCTGCCCCGCCTCTTCCCACCCAGTTCTGCACCTTCCTCCTAGCGCACCCCATCCCTGCTTCTTCCCCTCCCTCCCAGCGCCTCCTGGACACTGAGGGAAGCACCCAAAGAAGAGCCAGGTAAAAGGTGAAGCAACGGATATGCGGATGGGGACCGACGTGAATCAGGCATAGTCCCCTATTGATGAGCAACGGATATATGAAACGACGGATAAGTGGGTATACCAGGGACCCCCTGTAATGTTATGTTGAGCCAATAGGAAAACTGGGATCAAATTACTTAGGGTTTGATTTTCAGAAACCCCACCCACCTGCGTCAGTGAGTAGGGGAGCTTGTCGGGGCCAGCAGTGAAAGGGAACAGCTCTTCAACAAGGGAGGGAGACACTTGGTGAGGAACACCGGATAGCTCTTTTCCTCTCCCCTAGGAGTCTCTTTCACTGGTTGGTCAATTGGAAGGGAGGGGTACTGATTGGCCAGCATTCCTCAGTTCCCAGGATCTAACCTGGAGTGGGGGCCATATGGTAAGAACCCTGTAACTTCTGAACTGGAACCAATTAAATGATTGGTATAGGACAGTATGGATGATGGGCGGGTAGTGCCCCTCCCCTCTATTTAAATTTAATAGTAGTTGCAGCCTGCTTCTTAAAAATCCATCCACGTGTCTGTCCTCATTTTGCCACTGTGTCTGCATCAAAGGCAAAGCTGTAGACACTCAAGAGGCAGGAAGCAGAGGCTTAGAATTGTATGCAGGAGCAGGAGGAAATTGTCTCACCAATTATCAGAGAGAGAGAGAGAGAGAGAGAGAAATGAGGGAGCAAAACATTTGAAAATATGCAGGTGCAGATACCAGCGAATGCGGGCACAGTCACAGTGATTGTTTTCTCCTATTCTACAAGTATGTAGGTTCTCATGTCGCAGTATCTGAGCATCATGGCTGTGTGCAAAAGGAATTGTACAGACCACTGCACAATTGTTGTTTTTATAATTAACTTCATCATTAACATCTTTCAAACGTGTGCAGGTAATAAGATATGCTAGAAGGCAGTTGGAATCGGGGGCCTCAGTACAGAGTGAGGTCACCCAGCTATGAAGCACCTGAATACCTCAATGACAATGTAGAGAGTTATGTTGTCATCGAGGTATCTAAACCATTGATGAAGATATTGAACAGAACCAACCCAGAACTGATCCATACAGGACCCCACTTGATATGCTGGAGGTTTCCTTGAGGTTTTGTGCGGAACCATAAAGTTGTTCTGGAGATCATGCAGAATGAACCAGAATTCCAGGAAGCCCTGTTCTACTAACAAAAGCCTATAATACCTTAGCTTCACTCTTGAGCTGATCAGCTCCAAAGAAGGCTATTGTAATATGCATATGTGTCTCTTAAGAGTTGCATGATAGTGTCTACATAACTACTTACTTTTCTATTCTTAGGCATCTTCATAAACATGCCAGCAAGTGTATCATAGAGAGAATGGCTAATTTAGAATGTTCACCACCTGTATGAAAATACAGTTAAGCGGATGATACTTTGATATCATTAATATCAGGCTCAACCCTTGCCTGAGAAATGCTGGCCCCTTTGCCTTCAGGAGTACATTATTGATGTTATTGGGAAGTCCTGCAATGCGTCTGCTGACTTCATTGTACAACAATATGTAATAGACTCATAACTTGATTGTTTCCATTTTAGCCATAGCAAGTGTTGTCCCACCATGTATGTGCAGTCAAAGGGGTATAGTGTTAATCCAGGGTCTGTAAAGGCTTGATCCGATGGCCAGTGAAGCCAATTGGAGTGTTTCCGTTGATTTCAGTGGGCACTGCATTGGGTAGTCGGTCTTTTCTGGGGTGCTGATATGTCCATGCTGCCAGTGAGGCACATCTACTCCCCTCTTTCCCCTACTGATGGGTCACCAAAAAGTGCTAACCAGCCATGCTGGATTCTGCTCGATTTTTCTAGCCAATTAACTCTAATGCCCAGTTTGAAAAGGTTTATTTCATTTCCTACAGGCTAAATACTATATGTAGCTTGGTAGTAGAATAATCTAAAATGAATATAAAATTCTTCCAGGACTTTAAAAGAAGGTTAAATTAAAATATGCTCCATATGTTCTTTTTGAGAACTGCAGTGTCCATAAACTCCAAAGGGAAAAGTCATTTTTTTCAGTTTACTGAATATATTCTAGTTGAAATTGGTGAATAAGGTTAGAATGATGTGTGATAGTGGCTATTCTTGGAAGATTAAAAGAGGACCAAACATATTGGGTGGTAAATTGAAAACATAGTGTTATTTCAGCCAGTTCAAATTATGCATGTGGCCAAGAGTCTTGGAGCAAGGAGAGGTAAAAGATACTCAACCACAGAGTCTTTTATCCAAAGGCTGTGTTCTGGCACACGCTGTAGGTTTTTTCTCCAGCCATTGTATGTGGCCACTTGCCAGGAAAAGAGAGCAGATATTTATTTGATCTTCTTCATTAAATGTGGATTTCAGCCTGGCCAATGCAAACATGTTCTCGATCTATTAATAACACATCATAGGGTTCTTTATTCTGTGAGTGATATGGCCTAAAAAGTAGCATCTGTTTAATTCTGGCTTTGACTAGGTATTGGGTAGAACTTGAACTATCTTCTCACCTCCAAGTCAAGTTTGATCCATATCAACTTGGGGAAGCTTGAACTGCTGCAGACTTTGCCTTTCATGGATTTAGAAGACTCTCAGTCAAGCCCCTATGACCAATATTAAGGGCCTGATCCTGCTCCCATTAAAGTCAGTGGACTGACTTTCATTGACTTCAACATCTGGCCTTAAGCTCATAAAAATAAGACTGAGAAATTGAATACATGCCTTGGGAAGGCACCTGTAGATTTTTCCTCTGATTTTTAATAGTGTTGGAGTTTAATAAACCTAGGTTACAGCTATCCACTCTCTAGGAAGTTGGTTTTTTTCCTTATTCAAAACTAATGATTAATTAAGGCATTCAATTAGAAGGCAGTCGTAGTGCTTCGACTCCAGAATTGGAGTCCTCAAGCCTGTCCTTAATATGCTGTATGTCAGAGTTAGTCATACAATAAAGGGTTGAGAAGCCTAAATGTGACCATTGCTAGCCACAGTGCCTGGGATATATTTAGCTACAGAATGTGTTACAGTTATTCCAGCATGTTCTTTCACTATCTGTTGTGTAGATTATGGGTAAGAAGGTGGGGTGAAATGGGAATCAAATTCACAATGACAGGAATGAAATTCACAGAGATAGGTTTGTTTTGTTTTGCCCCTCTTAGCAGTGCCCACTGAAGTCAATAGAAAATCTCCTACTGAATCCGGTGGGCACTAGATTGAGGTCATTTGACAATGCTAATGACTAGTACAAGGGCACTTTTCCCAACCTGTAAAATAGAGTGTGTCGCAAGCTGGGAATATAACTCAGGAATTTCTCATTGGCAGTTCTGTGCATAAACTGGTCAGCCACACCTTCATCTGCATCACTTCTCTTCAGCCCACCACAAAGATACTCTTAACAACAGGATGTTAGTAGATGGAGCTGTGGCTGCCATTCTCATTGCAGGAAAAAAGATAATTAATAGTTATGTCAGATATCTCAAGGATATTCTTCTTCAACATTATAACTGTATCAGAAGGAAAAATTTGGTTAAGTGTGAAATGATTTCTTCCAGTTGTAAACAGCCCTTCTGATCTCTGCCAGGACTTATTGAAACAACATAGATAATAATGGATTTGATGGTCATAGTATTTAATTTTATAGATTAAAAAATATGACCTTTTATGTGGAAGAAATTTCACTTTTTGGAATGTACATCCTAATTTTCTTTGTACTCCTTTGATATCTGTAAAGGTCAAGACCGTATCTTTAGAGTCTGAGAACTCTTTATTAAGGGCTTGCGTGGACATAGAGACTCTGGTCTATTAAAGGAGAAATTAAATGCTGGTGGAAAAGATCCTGGAGCAGAGTTAACATAAGTGGAGTGAACTGTGTTTAATCTGAGAGCAGGCTGATAATGGGAAATATACAGATTTAGGTAAACCTGGAAAACATCTTAGGCTTCTTCCTGATGCCCCCTTATTGAAATAAATGCTGCGGTTATCACTCAGACACTGCAGTGTCCTTATTGTAAAATGTGGTAGTTTGCACCATGACTGTAGGATGCTGTACTGTTATTTATTTATTTATTTATTTACTTATTTATGTGTGTAAGGGCAAGAAGCCTACTGGGTTTGCAAAACTGGGCTGGAACAAACTTTCAAGAAAATGTTAGTATTTCCTGTTTGAATATGTTGCAGTATCCTTCAATAATCATCCCAAAGACATTATTATTAACTGGAGTATTCTGGGTGATTACCAGAAAATAGAGCAGCTGGCTGTTTTAGCTCATGCTGAAAACTCTGTAAGTACAATCTTTCTCAGTGGATTTTGTAATTTCCATTCCCAGCCCAGAAAATAAGCAGGACGTTATCAGTGTGATTGTGGAATGACAAAGTTCTGTTATTTTGTGCTATGAATTCTCAAGTATGGTGATTTTTGTTGTCTATTTTAAAAATATGGCTTCTAGTTACCATGTGTCAGTATAATATCATGTGGAATATCCCTTTTGTTACTCAGGGATGTAGGTGCCATAATGAGGCTCACAAAACTCAGATAGTCATCACTTCTGATTTGGAGCTGATTCTGTAATAAGCTCCAGCCCCTTGGCATTACTCATGAGGTGCTATTCAGGAGAAGCAAAGGGGCTGAACACTGCCCACAAATCTTCAGCAGAGGATTCCCCCATTGGAGAGAAAATCTCTGTTGGTGCAAGTGTACCAGTTCCTGTCCCTTCTCTCCTCATGGTAGGAGGAGTATTGGGAGTGGGCTATGTTAAACTGATACTTAACTAGTATAGGGTCTGCATCAACGGAACAAGGTGGAGTGCCCTGTTTTTATGCAAATATCCATAAGCAGTGGTAAGGGGGAAAGAACATGTAGGACTATGTAGAACTGTCTCTAAATCCAATGTGATTTCAGTATTTACATTGTGACAAATTACGCATGTAATGAGTATGGGGAATAAACATGAAGAACTTGGACTATAAGTACATAAGCTAAATTTAATTGGCATCATAGAGACTTGATGGGATAAGTCTTGTGACTGTAATATTGGTATAGACATGTGCAGCTTGTTCAGGAAGACGAGGCAGGCTAAAAATTGAGTTGTTGCATTAGACATCAAGAATTTATCCACTTGTTCTGAGGTCCAGGAGGAGCTGAAGAGGCAGACCAGTTGAAAGTCCCTGGGTAAAAATAAAAGGGGCAAAAAAACAGTAGTGATGTCTTGGTAAGTGTCTAGTATAAAACATGAAATCAGGAAAAGGAGGTGGATGAGGCATTTCTAGAACAAAAAACAGATATATCCAAAACAAAAGAAATAGAAGTAACAAGGAGCTTTAACCACCTAGACATCTATTGGAAAAATAATATGGGAAAACACAAAATATTCAGTAAGGTTTTGGAATTGTTGGGGACAACTGTTCATTTCAGAAGATGGAGGAAGTAACCAGGGCAGTCATTTTAGACTTTTTCTGACCAAGACAGAGGAATTGGTAGCAAATCAGAAGGTGGAAGACAAGTTGGGTGAAAGTGACCATGAAATGATAGATTTCATGATTCTAAGGAAAAGAAGGCATAAAAGCACCAGAAATTTGGAAAATGTACTTCAAAAAATGCACACAAACTCAAAGGACTGGTAGAGGTAAGATCTGATAGGAAGAACATCTAAGGGAAAAGGGAGTTCAGGAAAGTTGACTGTTTCTCAAGGCCACAATGTTAAAGGCACAATTGCAAACTGTCTTGATGTGAAGGCAAGACAGGAAGAATAGTAAGTGGCCAATATGGCAGCATCAGGAGCTCTTTAGTAGCCTCCAAATCAAAAAGGAACCCTACAAAAAGTGGCCGCGTCGATGAACTATGAAAGAGGAGCACAAAAGAGGAGCACAAGCATGTCGGGACAAAACCAGAAAGGGTAAGGCACAAAGTGACCTACATGTAGCCAGGGATATAAAGGGCAATAATTAGTGGTTCTAGAAATATATTAGGAGACGAGAAAGACAAAGAAAATGTGGGTCCTCTAATTAGTGGGGAAGGAGAGCTAATAACTGATGACATCAAAATGGCTGAGATTTAATGCCTGTTTCCTTCAGTCTTCACTAAAAAGGTTAATGGTGACCAAATATTCAACACAATTTAATATTAACAAAGGAATACAAGACACAATGGGGAAAGAACAGGTTAAAGGATGTTTAGATAATGTAGAAGTATTCAAGTTGGAAAGGCCTGATAAAATTCATCCTTGGGTACTTAAGGAATTAGTTGAAACAATCGCAGAACCATTAGCAATTATCTTTGAGAACTCATGGAGGATTGATGAGGTCCCAGAAGACAGGAGAAGAGCAAACATAGTATCTATATTTAAAAAGGGGAACAAAGAGGACCCAGGGAATTATAGCAGGGAATTATCTGATACCTGGGAAGATACTGGAACAAATTATTGAACAATCAATTTGTAGAGGATAATAGGGTTATAAGGAATAGCCTGCAACAATTTATCAAAAATAAATCATTCCAAGTGTACCTATTTTCTTCTTTGACAGGATTACTGGCCGTGGATAGGGGGAAGCAGTAAACAAAACATTTCTTGATTTTATTAAGACTTTAGATGCAGTCCCACCGTGACATTCTCATGAGAAAATTAGGGAAATGTGGTCTAGATGAAACTGCTGTAAGGTGCACAGCTGGTTGAAAGGCCATATTCAAAGAGTTATTATCAGTAGTTCACTGTCATACTGAGAGGGTGTGTCTAGTGGGGTCCCGCAGAGGTCAGGCTTGGGTCCAGTACTATTCAATATTTTCATTAATGACTTGGATAATGGAGTGGAGAATATGCTTGGATGGATTGCAAGCACTTTGGAGGACAGGATTAGAATTCAAAATGACCTTAACAAATTGGAGAATTGATCTAAAATCAGCAAGATGAAATTCAATACAACTAAGTGCAAGGTACTGTGCTTAGGAAGGAAAAATCAAATGCACAGCTACAAAGCCGTGAATAAATAGCTAGGTGGTAGTACCGCTGAAAGGGTCCTAGGGGCTCTCGTGGGTTGCAAATGGGAAATGAGTCAATAACGTGATGCGGTTGTGAAACTAGCTAATATAATTCTGGGGTGTGTTAACCAGAGTGTCATATGTAAAACACATGAGGTAATTGTCCCATTCGACTTGGCACTGATGAGGCATCAGCTGGAGTACTGTGTCCAATTCTGGGCACCACACTTTAGGCAAGATATGGACAAATTGGGGAGAGTCCAGAGGAAAGCAACAAAAATGATGAATGGTTTAGAAACCCTGACCTGTGAGGAAAGGTTTAAAAAGCTGGGCATGTGTTCTCTTGAGAAAAGAAAACTGAGGGTGGACCTGAGAACAGTCTTCAGATCTGTGAAGGGCTCTTATAAAGCGGACGGTGATCAATTGTTCTCTGTGTCCACTGAAAGTAGGACAAGAAGTAATCTGCAGCAAGGGAGATTTAAGTTAGATATTAGGAAAAGCTCCTTAATTATAAGGGTAGTTAAACTCTGGAATAGGCTTCCAAGGGAGGTTGTGAAATCTCCATCAATGGAGGTTTTTAAGAACAGGTTGGACAAACACCTGTCAGAGATGATCTAAGTCCTGCCTCAATGCTTGGGACTGAAGTTGATGACCTTTTGACATCCCTTCCAGCCCTACATTTCTGTGATTCTATGTATATACAGGTGAGCTGAATGGCACAGTTTCGATTTCTCCATGGAACATTCCAAACTAAAATCAATCAGAAATGATGAAGAAGGTTCCAATTACAACCTTTTCAGTGTTTACAGAGGCCAGATTGAATGAACCCCAAAATACATGCAGAGGGCCAATATTCTCATTCATTAAAAAGAAAAATGATTATTCAGTATTGTGTCTGATGATGAACAGAAACAGACAGCACCCAGAAGAGAGGAAAAACTGGAGTAACAAAGGGATGCGTGACAATTTGCAATTAAAATTTCTCTTTACATGTATCTTAATCTGTCTTCTTGCTTCATGATGTATATAATTAAATTACCACCAATTGATTCCACCTAAAACATGTTATTTTGGAAGAAATAAGACTATTAGTTGCTATGGCAACCCAATTAAGCCAGTTTTACACCTCTTATCTTAATTGCTGTATTAATTGAGAAGAGAAAATAAATTTAATACTTGTCCTTTTCTTGCCATTTTAAATTTCAATAAAATATAAATTGCACACAAAATATTATTTAAATTTGTCACCATGGACTGGTGATTAGAAAAAGAAATTAAATTTCTGAAAACAATATTTAAGACGGATGCATATGTCAGTAGCAACTTGATATGCTGACAGAGCTTTGCTCTTCTGAAATATAATTACTCAAAAATATGATCTGCTTAGAATATTGGAATGAATAAAGGATTATAACTTTTATGGGCTGTTTATTTCCATATATCATGAAAGAATATATCTGTGTACCAGAGAAATGTAACAAAAAAACAAAAAATGAATTCTTGTTCATTGAGACCTTGGGAGCTATTCTTTGCAAAATGACAGAGGATTGCATTTATGGGCCAGATTTTCCAGTGTGGCCAGATTTGATACCTTTATTTGTGAAGAGTTGCTTCTCAGAAAGTCCTCTTGGCTTCAGTGGGTTATTTGTAGATATGAGCCCGCATATGGCAATAACAGAATTTGCCCGTGAACTGGATTCGTGCCTGCAGATCAGGTAGGTCAGTGCCAAACCACCTGACCTGCACACATTTCTTGTTTAGAGAAACAGCTTGCAGAGAATCTCTTGTTCGTATTGTGCAGGGTTTAGCCGAATATTGATGAGAGAGGCTGGTAAAGAATTTTGCAACAAGAGGAAAGTTAGAATGTTTGCCGTAAACTTTCAAAGTCATTTAGTCCTACAGCAGGTTTTCAAATGTTATTTTCAAAAACAGAATTTGCAGTATCCTCTTTTCAGAGAGAATGTGCTACTTAGCCCATCCAAAGGTTACACTGTGTGACTGCCTGGCTCACACCGAACACTTCTGGGACCTTTGAAGTGTTTCTTTCATTCTTCTGTTCTCTTCCCTTCTTGAAAATATTAAGTGCAACAAGAGGAATATGTTAAAGCAATCCAGGGAGCTTATATTGTGGTGCTTGTAAGCCCTTCCAAAACCCTCCCTTTCAGGCAAAGCTGAAGCTAAGAATACACAAGTGAGTTGGTGAAAAGTCCAAGTCAAAGCCCAAAGTCAAAGAGCCCAACTCAGGCTTATCTTGTACTCTTGGGGTATGTCTATACTACCTGCCGGATCGGCAGGCAGCGATAGATCCAGCGGGGGTTGATTTATCGCGTCTAGTCAATTTATCGCATCTAATCGACCGCCGAGTGCTCTCCCGTGGACTCCAGTACTCCATCGGAGCGAGAGGCGCAGGTAGAGTCGACAGGGGAGCGTCAGCAGTCAACTCACCGTAGTGAACACACTGTGGTGAGTAGATATAAGTAGGTCAACTTCAGCTATGTTATTCACATAGCTGAAGTTGCATAACTTAGATCGATCTTCCCTTCCCCACTCCCCAGTGTAGACCATGCCTGAGTTACTTGGGTGTAAATCCAAGTAACCCTACTGCCTTCAGTTACGCTGGTATAACTGAGATAAGAATCTCATCCATAGGTGTTTAAAGAGGTATACTTCAGCTTTAGTAACTTTATTCGTGACAGGGTGATGGAAAGTTAATTGTCCTGAGAATTATTGACTTCAAAATCACTACAGTTTTTACTGCTTACATGTGAAGAATGTTAATTCTTACTATTATCAGTGAACAAACACTTGGGGATGTACAAAACTTTGGTTTTACATCAGTACAACTGTTGACTTAAGTAGAATTATAGCTGCATTAAATTAGTGCAACCGAGTCCAGAATTTGGCCTTGTGTTGACAGTTTAATGCAAACTATGGGTGAAAAAGACTTTTTAAAGGAAGTGATAGAAATACTCTAATTTCTGAGAAAGAAATCATTGTTGGTGAAACTTAAATGAGTGGCTGAGTATTAAGCCTGTTGGCTTGAAAGAAAATCTGTGTTTAAAGGCCAGATTCTGCCCTCAGATGCGTGTTAATAGCTCTCACTGATTGCAATAGGAGGAGAGAATTTTGTCCTAAGAATTAAATGGCTTTGTAATTTCTGCATGGTGGCACAAAAGGACATAGCTAATGGATTCACTTGATAGGCCTGTAAACATAATGCAATCAAAAGAAATAACTTCACAAGTCTTTCTACCATTTGTAATGTCAGTGTGATGTGAGACCTCACGAAAGCTCATGCTCAAATAAATTGGTTAGTCTCTAAGGTGCCACAAGTACTCCATTTCTTTCTGCTCTGTTGTTCCTGATATGGTTCTGGCTTCAGGCAACACTATGGCTTAGAGACCTGTATAATAGTCAGATCCTCCAAAGTGGCTGAAGTTTCTTTGGGAATGTCATAAACATACAGCTAAGAGAAGCCTAGAATTCCTCCTTACCTGTAAGGGGTTAAGAAGCTCAAATAGCGTGGTTGGCACCTGACCAACAGGACCAATGGGGAAAGAAGATACTTTCAAATCTTGGGAAGGGGGAAGGTTTTGTTTGTGCTCTTTGTTTTGTGTGGGGGTTCTCTCTTGGGACTGAGAGGGGCCAGACAGAAATCCTTCTTCTCCAACTCATCCCAATCCCAGTCTCCAATATTGCAACCAGTATAGGTAAAACAGTTTATCTTTTGTTTTGCTTGTGAATTTTCCCTGTGCTAGGAGGGAGGTTTATTCCTTTTTTCTGTAACTTTAAGGTTTTCCCCAGAGGGGAATCCTCTGTGTTTTGAGTCTGAATACCCTGTAAAGTATTTTCCATTCTGATTTTACAGAGATGATCTTTACCTTTCTTTCTTTTTAATAAAATCCTTCTTTTAAGAACCTGACTGATTTTTCCATTGTTCCAAGACCCAGGGTTTTGGGTCTTTAATCATTTTGTAACCAGTTGGTTAGGATATTATTCTCAAGCCTGCCCAGGAAAGGGGGTGTAAGGGCTTGGGGGGGGATTGCTGGGGGAAGAGGAACTCCAAGTGGTCCTTTTCCCTGGTTCTTTGTGAAATCACTTGGTGGTGGCAGCATTACTTAAACCCAAGGTACAAGGGAGAATTTGTGCCTGGGGAGTTTTTAACCTAAGCTGGTAGAAATAAGCTTTCATGGGTCTTTCATGCAGGTCCCCACATCTGTACCCTATATGGATTGCAATATTGGAGACTTGGATTGGGATGGGTTGGAGAAGATGGATTTCTGTCTGGCCCCTCTCAGTCCCAAGAGAGAACCCCCACACACAAAGCAAAGAGCACAAACAAAACCTTTCCCCTTCCCAAGATTTGAAAGTATCTTCTTTCCCCATTGGTCCTGTTGGTCAGGTGCCAACCAGGCTATTTGAGCTTCTTAACCCCTTACAGGTAAGGAGGAATTCTAGGCTACCCTTAGCTGTACGTTTATGACAGTGAATTTGATAAGCAGTTCCAGAGCACAGGTCTGAGATGGGCTTGAAATATAATTCAGCAATAAAGTTCTCTTTTATTCTAATTGTCACTGATAAATTGTTTTTGAAGGGACTTAGAAAAATGTTCCATACCTATAATGACAAAAATGTAGACTATAAAATGTATGTCTCTAATAATGAAGATTTTATATATTTGGTGCTTTAATATCACAAGTTTTTAAATCTAAGCAAAAATATGCAGTCTCATTAATTAACTTGTCTCCCAGTCTTAACATTTTCTGATTTGTGTGTCTCGTATTTTCCTCGTTAAATTGATTATGTCTTGTTTATCTGTTCTTTGTTCCTCAGCTATCCCACTAAACAAATTATATTATTTACAGCTGCATCCAACTTTCAAAGCCTATGGTAACATGGTCAAATACCTTTTGTATTGTACCGATGTCTTCACCACACAACTTGCTCCTCTCATGTGATATCAAGTATTGATAAATATACATATCTCCCTTTTATTTAATTTTTTAAATCTTTCCACTTTTAATTCCCAATACTATTGTCTAACATATAGACTCTCTGGGCCATATCCTGTATATCAATCCCACTGATGGTTACACCACTTGGGATCTGGCCCAATGCCCATACAGCATGACATAAAATGTATTTAGTTTCTTTCTTTCTTTCTATTTTTCCCCCATTGGTTTTCAGAAATACAAAAAATAATGTTTGTGTTTGATTCTCTTTGTTAACTGAGCAAAGGTTCTTATTTTGTCCAAACTGGTTTGGTTAGTTTAGTAAAGTGCTTTGAAATCCTCTAGTTAAAAACATTGTGTAAATGCCTAATTCCAAACAAGAAAAAGTGCATTTAAATTGCATTCAAAGTGTGTTAAAAACTGTCAAAACTCAGCAAGGTCAAAGTTAAGCTGACAATATCAAATTAGCAAAGAACACATTCTCAGCCATAACTTTGAATTTCCTGGCTTTTGTCTCATTTGGTTACACTGGAGCTGAGTAAATATTGGAATTTCCAAACCATGGGATATTCTGAAATTTCAACATTTGTTTTCATCCCGAATTGGGACAAAAAATGAAATATTTTAATTTTTCTTGGAGTAAAAAGTTCTGAAAAAAATTGATTCTGAAGTGTTTCATTTCAAGTCTGTACAAGATTAAGCTGGATTTTCCTATAGTGGTACATTGCCTCATGGGATTTGTAGTTCGGGTACCTGAGGCTCCCATTCTCCCATTTGGGCCAGGATCCCTGTCTGAGCTATATCTCCCATGATGCACTACAAACAAGTGACTCTCATGATGAACCATGCCACCTGGTCAAAGGGGAGACTGTGTTCCACATGGGAGATTTAGTCCAGCCAGAGAGCCCAGCCTATAAGAGATGCAAGTTGAACTTCACGCTTACTCCAACTTTGCGTTAAGTTTAAATTTCAAATTTGTTTATTTACAAAGCTCTGGATATGCTTGTGAAACTTTGGCAGACATACTCGGGGGTTATTTGCACATCTGGAAACTTTTCTCTGCAGCTCTCAGCTGCCTTGGGCTTGTCCCAGGGCTTATCAATTGATGGGGAAGGGATGCCTGAAAGAAAGAGAGTAAAGTATTATGAAGTATTTTCCTTTTGGTTGAAAATGCTCCATCAATGAACCATTGGCTCAGGTTCATTGCTAAGAGCAAGGCTGGCAATTCTGTGGTAGGCAGGGCTTCAGGTGGCTACAGGCTTTTTGACCACCATGTTGTCCAGCCCTATTCTTATCAGGTCTAGACATTATGGAAATTAAAAAGTCAATAGCACTTTGCCTAAACCTGTTCTCCCACTGTTGCTACAAGTGGACCTCAACTAGTGCCAGCAATAGTGGAAAATTTTAATGGGAAAGTCTTCGTGCAATCAAGTCTTTATAGGTTCTGTCATACCTGCAGGGTTAGTCCACCTCCAGCCATTGGTGCAAACACTTTCAGAGACCTAAAAACGACACGCTTAGCACAGACACACAGTAGTATGTTCCTTGGGGTTTCTTTTAGTCTCTGCTTGAAACAAACCCCAAAATTCAAAATGAACTCAGACAATGTCACAAGGTTTGAAGTTGAAACTATAAGAAACAGAATTTCACATGCTTATGTAACCCTCTGGTAATGGCAGCCATTATACTTAGTATATAGAACCATAAATCAGCCCTAGCTCTCATACAGACATAGGGGTCCAGATGCTCAAAGATGTCTAAATATCTTCGAGGGTCTGGGCTAGAGTTCCTTAGGGAATTAGGTATTTCACTCTCGTTGACTTTAAGTGGGAGATGGGCTTCTAACTGTCTTAGGCACTTTTGAAAATCCCATATAGTGTGCTTAGGTCCCAGACTTAGGCTTTGTTGTTGTTTTTTTAAAGTGAATAAGCGTGAGGATAACAGAATCCAAATCCAAATCAGAGTCAAAATGTTTTTATTCATTTTTATGACATTTCAAGCAAACATCTGCACTTACTGATCTGAGCATAGCCCTGCCATGCTGGAAGCCCAGAGACAGCAGCATTGCATTTCTGCACGAGAACCACAGAACGCAAACAACAAGAAACTGAAACTGTCTTGCTGGCTTCACACCAAATGAACCCAAGTAAAATAAAGGCAGAAGTGTGAAAAAATACCCTGGAATTTTAAAATCCTTTTGGTTTATTGATAGTAAAGGAATTTTATTTTGTGATAAGATTTCTATTCTGTCAGTATCCCTTTAAATGATTCCATGAAAAGAATAGAATCTCATCGTGGGATAATGATCCCCTCCAGCTACATAAATACTGAAGCCAAGCCAAAACATTTGTCTTCCAAGCAGGGGACGCTGATCATGTGACAATGGTGCATTACAATAACATCATTCCAATTAGAGAAAATTGTTTATGTAGATTTACTATTTTTGATGGATGTTGGCACAGTTGAGTGACGGTTGCTGACAATATCGTTATTTATTCCCTGCTGCCATCACAGTGGTTTTGTGAGCTGAGCTATTGTGTACTTCAGCCAATCAGAGACCAGGTTTTCCCTAAAATAACTTTTTAAAAAATACTCTGCATTCCTATTAATACATTGGTCAGCCATCCAGCAATCTGAAGATAGTGGCTGGGCGTGAATGTGCCATTTTATATATGACCTGATATTAAAAATGTCTTCCCATTCTATGTCCATGATTTTGTATCAGGCATACCTGATGTCTGGTAGGTATCCAACTACTTGACTGGCTTTAAAATGGGAAACCAGATTCCAAATTCATGCCTACATGTTTAAAACCTAAACTCTTATTTGCTGAGTTTTAACCTAAAAGGTTTCTGTAGCTGAATATAACTTTTTTTAAAAATCAGCTTTAGACTAGAAGCACTAAAATGATACTGCATGGTATTAAGTTAGAATACAGTAGCAAGATAGAGCAAAAAACAGGTCCAAAAAACATGTTCCCTGACTGTTCATTTTCAAGTCACTTATTTTCGCTAAGAATACCTTTTTACACTATTTGCTTATTGTAATGGCCCCTTTCATTGTAGGCTCTAGCTCTCAGGCAGGGGGCCTAGTCATACATTATATTATCTACCTCCTCAAGGTATGATACATAACTACCCAACCTATTCCATTTCCTGACTGGTGCATCTCACAACAGCAGTAGCTATTGCCTCAGTGACAGCTGCTGTCAGAATGTTCTAATGTAAACTAATATTAGGATATGAAGACATTATTGGTTCTAACGTACATCGTACACTTCCCATTGCTGCATGATCTGATATTCTCCTAAACCTTTATATTATTACCAATGAAGGGTCCAGTCCCACAAACCTTACTCAATTTGGATAATCTTTAGTCTCATTGAAGATCACTCATGAGGGCTTCAAGATTTGGCCTTATAATAGTAATGTCCCTATCTGATAGCTATTCTCTTCACTTTCATAAACAATTAAACTAACTTTTGTAGCCCGATCCACAAAGTCTTACACACAGTAGTAGCCATTACTTATGGAATAGTGCCATTACGTTCAGTTATATAGCTAGCGTGATTCAGAGCAGGATTGTCCAAAAATCTCTGTGGTCAACAGCTCCCAATCAGGCACCTAAAGGTTCAAAGCTTTCAGCACCCAGTGGGACAGGCTACTTCATTTAGGTGCCTAAATGGAAGCTGAGCTTTTCAAATCTTGCCCCACGGTTTGTAGGACTGTCCTTTTATAATCTGTTTAATGCATTAATTCTTCCTCTAGCTACAACATTTTACAGTATAGATTGAGGGAAGGCTTATTTTAGAATTAAAATATGCAAGAGACTTTTAGTTCAAATTCATTGCCAAATAAAGATCATGGGGTTTTGAATGTTTCTTATTTCCAAGGCATAATAGTATCAAATTTATAAAATTTATAAAAATTCCAATGGATGTGTTGTAGCCATTTTACTTTGACTTGCTTTTTGTTGCATTTTTATGGCATGCTTGTTAACAAGCTTCAATTTATGACCTTGACATTTGCCTATTCTTCTTTCGAAAGTCTTTATAAATCAACAAAACATTTTGTCACAGTAGTTACAAGTAAAACAGTCTGAGAATAAATCATTGAAATGGACAGAAGCAATTTTCTTTTTCTCTTTTTGTGTGTATTGTTGATTGGTCCATAAGCCATAGGAAGAAAGTGAAGAACTAGCTAAGCGGAGCAAATGTAGCCATATCTGCATTCAACAATTAACAGTATAGTCATAATGCTGTTGGGTTCTTAATTTCAAAAAGAAGATTTTAATATTACTGACTTCAGAGGAAGATAAGCAGGGCAATGCACAAGACATTATCAGTCCAGTGTGGAAATAATGCATTCAAAATTAAAGACAGCAGTTTAATTAAGTGCATGAAAGCCTGACTTTTACGATCATCTTTCAAATACTCAAATGTCTTTTCATCCATTCTGCCATATGACTTTACTTAATAATATATCAAGAACAAAAAATGTATTGGAATATTTCTGCAAATTCAATTAGTCCAATAAAAAGTGAAAAATAATTTCTTTTTAATTAAAAAGAACTCAGCCCTAACCCTCATCATGACAAAAAGAGTGAGGAAAAGCAACCGAAGGGAACTATGAAAATTCTGCCTTTGTTATGCATGTATGTGTCTGAAACAGATGAAGTGTCACTATTAGTAACATTTGTCATTATAACGACTAATCACATTATGTTACAGTTACAGTTCTGTCAGATCCAGACCATGGGGTGAATACTTTCTTCCTTAGAATGCAGTGTCACAATCTATCAGTGATTCCCAAGTTCATTGAGTTATTGTATGCAGATTAATTATACATTAGAGTACCACTTTTCCTGCTGAACCACACTAGCAGTTCAGAGGCTAAACATACCCCCTTGCTTCCTTTTTATATTCAGAGAGTTCTGAGATGAATGGACTTTAGGAATCTCAGATTTTTGCTACTAAGGGGATGGCAGATTTCTGATATGAATAAGAAAACCTGGCTCTCAAGAAGTGTTTCCTTTAGATTGGGAAACTATTATTAGGTATAACAGCCTATGAAAGAAGAGATGTTCTTTTAAAAACCTTTGTGGCCAGCTATCATGGAGAACTGGATGGCAAAAGCTATCATGGAGATACTGAACTTTTAACCAGGACAGTAAGTCTCTGGTTCAGCTTTGGCACACAATCAGTAGTGACTGAAACATATTATCATCTGTCAGCTATTCATTGACCTCTGTAAAATGAGGTGGTTGGCTCAGTCCTGATCCCTGTGAGCAGATGTCTACATTTCAAACGCTTCCATCACCATAGGTGGTATATCAGTCACAGAATAGAGGCTAAAGCTTGTACTGGTGGTATGTTGAATAAACAACACTGTCACCCCTAAAGTTGATTCCTCTAGGTCAAGGCTCATGCAGATAATTTGTGGAAGTTTGAATGCCATTGCTCATTCTGTACATCTCTGGACAAATAAAAGAGCTCATTCTCCCAAACTCTCAATCTGGCAGATTTAAGCTCCACTAAATTAACCAAAGTCGTCCAGTAACCAGGGTTTCAGGAGACCTCGGTGCTATTCCCACCTTAAGCACTGACCTATTGTGTGACCTTGGGCAGATTACTTTTCCATGACTCCATTTCTCCTCTCATTCTTTAAGGGTCGTCTTTATTTAGAGTCTACTCTCTCTGGGGCAGGGACTATCTCTTACAGTGTGTTTGTAAAAAGAAAAGGAGTACTTGTGGCACCTTAGAGACTAACCAATTTATTTAAGCATAAGCTTTCATGAGCTACAGCTCACTTTGTGTACAGCAAGCTGCTCCCTAGACTTAGACTTGGACTCTAATATAATTTTGACCCCACTTTGTACTACACAGAGTCATCCTGAACAGAGGTTTGCTTAGATTTACTCTCTTTACTGTAGAGAATCACACTTACTGGATTTTGGAAAATATAGTGTCTAAATCAAAACTTTGCAAAAGTAACCCTTGAGTTTAAAAAAAAAATGGCAAAGGTCATCCTGTGATGGTAAGCAGTGGGCACTGTGTCAATGACGCTGATCTCCTTTTGTAAGCATCCAGGGGTGCCTGTTAGAGGCTAGCGTGCATTACGAAAGTTCAAGCTTATAAATACTTGCTTGTTTGTCACATAGGCAACCCTCCTGCATCCGGCACGGGAACTTTACAGATAACTCTGGAAGATGTCAATGACAATGCCCCTACCATTTATCCAACATTGGCAAAAGTCTGTGATGACGCAAAAGATCTCAGGGTTGTGATCTTGGGGGCATCGGATAAGGACCTTCACCCTAACACGGATCCATTCAAGTTTGAACTGAATAAACAGTCTGGCCCAGATAAAGTGTGGAAAATCGCCAAGATCAACAGTAAGTCTTTTAATTTGTTTTTCTTATACCTTCATTCTTTCGGACTGTCTCTCCCTCTCCCTAACTGCCCTTCTGAACCTTCTTCCTATAAGTTCTATCTGAGATCAAGGAGCATAATAATGTAATAGGTGTACTATCACTCATGTACTCCTATGCGCTTTGGATGATTAGAACAGATCACTTATGAGTAGATTGTGCCTTTAAGGCCTGATCCAAAGCCCAGAATGACAAACTGCAGTGACTCTTAATGCACAACCCATTGTGATGGGTGGCATGGGGCCATTCCTTTTCCCTCCTGCCCATCTCCACCCCGGTGGGGAGCACTCTGAGCCCAATTGCCTTGGGGTCAGTACACCATAAGAGGTTTCGGCATACTCCCCCGCATACCAATGAGCAATTCCTTTGGCTACTGCTTAGGACATACAGAGCCATGGACCTGCCTACTGTCTACTTCCCCATAGCTCCTTTCTAGAAAATCAGTTAAGTAGGATGAGGGAATCCCCCCATTGACCTCCCTGTGTGCTCCTCTGAGCTCCTTAAGTGCTATTATTTTAGGTAGTAGGCCTTCATGGTTACAGACTAGCTGCTCCTCTGACCCCTTCTCTGGCCTGTCTGAATGAAGCTCAGCAGGTGGTAGGCTTTGTGCCCTTATCTTTCCAGGGTGGAATCCCGCAATTCTCCCACTCTTACACCAAGTCTCAGCCTTACCTCCAGCAGGTCCCAACGGGCTTGGATACCTGTGGTTCCGCCCTTCGGGAGCCTGTGGTCAGTGGTTAATACAGCTGGAACAAAGTGTAACATAAGAGAAAAAGGATTTTAAAACAATAAGAGGTCTACATGTATGTCTGTCTTACCCAAGGCTTACCATCCCCCTGGGAGAAGGCCTAGCTTCTTCAGATCTCCTAGCGGGTTGTCTGTGGCTATCTGTTCTCCAGGAACAGCTCCCTGACAACTGCCCCTACCTCTCAACTGCCTTTTAAAATCCTTTTGGACTATTGGCTTCCAGCACTGACAAAACAAGTCCTGTAACTTGGGTGGAGCCTGCGAACAGTATCTTCATAACTAATAGTTCAGTCACTGTCTCTTCATGCCTGCTGATGTGTTATCAGGTTGTTTATCTGGAGCCGTTGTGTGGTCTTCCTGCTTGCTTCCTAACAGCCTTGCTATTAAAACTCAACCAACATATGCTTACAGGAAACATCCCAATGATTCAATATAGCCATACAGTAACTGTGCCACAAACCAGGTCACATAGAGTATTGATAAGTTACAACAGCCCCACATCCTGCTTCAGCCGGACAAATCATAGTTTTAAACTAAATAAACTCTTGAAAATCCATTTTTTTTATGGGATTGCAGAAAGAGCCGGGGGAAATTACATTCCTGCCAAAGAGGAAGAATTCCTATGACCGAGTTGTTGATTGAATACCATTTTGTAATCAGTTATATATAGGCTTGGAAGAATTCCATTTCTATTTTTTTAGAATTTTGACTGATAATGTCATGTTTAGTTTTAAGCACTTTTTTTTACTTTTATCTATTTAAATGTTCACAGTTCCACAAAATTAAGGCGGGGTGGGGGGTGTCAGACAAAGGTTATTTAATGACAATAGATGTTGAGATTAGAAAAGTAAATAAAGCTTTTTATAATAGTTAAAACACATCACCTGTCAAAATGTACAAAGTAAATATCCTTATATTAAACTCATAAATTCTCAAGAAGCACTTTCTTACTGCGCCTATCTGTGAATTTTGATTACTGTTGATGGAAATAATTTTTTGTGGGTTTGTGAATTGGACGTTTACCAACAAATCCTTCCAGCCTAGTTATGTAGAGTGCTCTCATTTCCCCCTAGATTTTCATGTGGCATGTGTGGTGTGGCGTACTGGTGCCTTTTTATTCCCACATCTCCGTCCCCCCGTCCCCCCCCACCCCCCCGTGGCTGCCTAATTGTTACCTCCTTATTCTTTGCAGACACTCATGCCCAGGTCAGCCTGCTTCAAAACCTGAAGAAGGCCAATTACAACATCCCAATCTTGGTGACAGATTCCGGAAAACCACCTCTGACTAACAATACCGAACTGAAAGTACAAGTGTGTTCCTGCAAGAAATCCAAAATGGACTGCAGTGCAGCCGATGCCCTTCATATCAGCATGATCCTAATCCTTCTCTTTTCACTCTTCAGTTTATTTTGTAAGTTTTCCTAAACTCCAAGTAGTAACAGTGAAGCATTATTTATCTAAGTTCTTGGAAGTGAATCTTTTGTGTTTCTTCATAAGAAAACATACCCACGGGAGCAGAAGTTAATTTGTATAGTGATCTAAAAGTCCACAGTGTGACATCTGAATATTTTGAGAAAATATCTATGTGAATGGGGAAAAAAAAATTCTGTAGGCAGAAAAAGGGTAGAAAATGCCAGGTTGTCAAATCAGCAGGTGATTGCAAATACAGGAAGAGTTTTAAGGAGAATCAAAGAAAATCAAAGCTGAGATATTATAAACTTAGAAGCATGGGCAGTAGTAACAGATTTGTGACTCATTTTCCTTCGTCTCTCCCTGCCTGAATTCAATTCAAAAACAGAAACAGGAGATTAAACGTGTTCTTCTTGTAACCACAGCTGTTGTGGGTCACTATGAAAATGAGTCGTGTCTGCTCCAATCTATTCCCCCGTATAAAGTGCGTAAGCAACCGTACACAGGGAATTCATTCAAGAATCTAAATGTATAGACATCTAAGATGATAGTCTGGAGAACTGCAAGTCAAAAGAGAGAACAGGAGTTGATGTCTTGGGATAACTTTCAATGGATTGTCTCTCTTTGATGCTTCCGAGTAGGCGTTTCTAAAAAAAAACAAACAAAAACCTTACGAATGTACAATTTAATTTTGGAGGGTTAAGAGTCAAAACTGATGCTTGAAAGGTGATGTGACTGGGGGGACAAGGACTTCCGAGTTCTAATGCTGGCTCTGCCCTTGGCTTGCTCTAATGCTCTTGGGCAGAGCTGAGAAAATAATTAATTTTTCGGTTCAGTGGTTGAGCCGAAAAAATCTGGAAATAAAATTAATTTCATATCGACCTGAAATGGAAGTTTTCATTTCCATTTCCCTTTCTCCCCTCAATTCATTTCAGGTCATACAAAATATTTTGGTCAATCCAAACCCTCTCCCCACCCATTTTTTTGTTTTGGTTTTGGGTGTGTGTTAGCTTTTTCTGTTTTGTTTACATAAATCGGGCGAAATTTCTAAAAAACAAAACATCACTTCGAAATGAAAGGTCAAAATGTTTCAGTTTGAGCATGTAGTAACAAAACATTTTGAATTAAAAAAAAATCTGGGGGAGGATTTGGGGCCAAAACTATTTGACAAATGCAACCCAAATTCACAAATAGTTTTGGTCAACCCAAAATTGCATTTTTTGACAAATAAACTATTTGTCCCAAAAAATTTGTACAGTCACCATATGTATGCATGGTTTTGTATAGGTGGATTTAACACCTCAGCACTGCCAAAGGGCTTAGAAATCTGGGTAAAGTACAATATGATATTATGCTGAGATAAAGGCCTGAATAGCAGAGTTTTGCACATATTGGATTTTGGGGCTGCTTGAGTTATATAGTATACATCATATTAGTTTCTTTTTTATTTGAATATATGACTTTTATCCCCAAAGGTTGGCTTAAAAGTCATTGTGGGAAGTTTAGAATTAGCTGATGTTTGTGAAGCTCTTTGAAGATAAAGAGCTGTACAAATGCTAAGTGCAAATTCCTGGTTTTGATTCCATTGGGTGACATCTGAAGTGACTGTACTTGTGTCAGTGCAGTTACCCTGCACCCTGAATTCAGCCCTAAGTAGTTATTATGTTTGCTAGAACTATTCCGCAGGACATTAAAATCATATTTGTGTATATTAATATGCAGCTCATTGGTTCAGATTCATTTCTGATGCAACTACATGGAAGTTAATGGCATTATACCAGGCATAAGTCAGGCCCATTATGAGAACCTCCTTGCATTTCTAGATGAGATTTCAGTATTCCTTCTGAAACTTTACTCTTGTTGGTTTGTCTGTACAGGATGTGATTACAGGAAGGGGTTGCATTGTTTTAATATCTTTTGGTTGAGTGTTTTGGTTTTGAATGCACCCACCTGGTTGTTATCTAGCAGGTTAAGAAGTCAACACATTTTTCCTTGGAATGAATCATGGGAAGTAGGTTTATCTAATGGAACATTCTACCTTTTGGATCCAGATCATCACAGAGTACATTTCCCAGCAACTGTAACTAGTTAAAATGTGAGCCATATATAGGCCCAGATTGTGAGAACGGCCCATGTGCACAGGAACAGAAGGATTGCGCAGTGAGATTCCCCCTCATTATGTGGCTGCAAAAGAACCATTCACATTGACAGTCCTTGCATTCTGGGAAAGACAGGGACTGCTGGTTCTTTCTCGCCCAGCCCAACACTCACTAAGGAGCAATATAATGAGAAGGGGTAGGAGATGGTAGGTGCTTGGTCCTGCCACTACTCGATACCAAGGCATAGAACAAAGCCAGCATACTGAGGAGGGAGCATATTGCTCCATCATTATATGCAAGGTGCAGCTCTGGATAGACAGTACCCACCTAAGACACACTCTCTCTCTCTCTCTCTCTCTCTCTGGCTCTCTTCCTGGCGTGGCGCAGCTCTGCACCACATCATACGTGGGCTTGTGGCATAAAAGCCACAAGCAAGCCCATAAATACTAGCCTGTTTGTTTGTTTTTAAAAGCTGCCTGTCAAAAAAATATAAAGGGTCAAATTTATAAATAGATCCTCTTCTCTAATTTTGCAAAACAGCCGCACAAATAATGTATGTGTTTATGATTTGCAGGTGTGGTTTGTTTCGGTAGGAAAAGATATTCCATTCTTTTGTCTTGGCAACTGATTAAAAGCCAGGGAAACACCAGCTGTATTGGGAAACACATGTGGAAAGACCACCTTGTTCCAGATTTAGGTGATTTTATCCACAGTTGTGAATGTGAGCATGAATTCAGCAAACAGGGTTAAGTACACTCAGGCAAATACAGGCCTGACAGCCAGTGTTCAGACCAAATTTAGACTTTTTCCTAAAATTCAGTGATGCTCAATCTGATTCAATCCATTATGGAGAGAGGGGACCCTGATTTTCCAGTGTCTTGTATCTCATACAGTCGTTAATAGTTGCACAAAGTGGCTGAAAACCATTGTTAAATCAGACGGGTAGCATTTTAAAATCACTTTCCACATATGTGCATGACCACACAAGGCAGTAGAGAATGAAGCCCAGGAGGTAGCTGAGAAGTTTGGCTCTGGCTCAGAACTTTTGCAAAATGTGCTGGTGTCATGTCCGGGGGACGATGGGGGGGGGGGTGGAAGGGACGGGGCGGAGAGTGGTGGTTCCTACTCATGTCCACAAGTAGGTTTTCTTTTTATAGCTACCATTAGTTCCATCACAATGTCTTGCGTAGTCCAAATATTTATCAGAGTAATCAAAGATTATGGTGCCATAAAAACTCAGATAACTTTAATGCTTATTGAACAGATGAAATATCCCATTGCTAGTGTCAAGTTATGGGTTTAATTTTTGCAAAACCCCTTACGTAGCTCACTTTGCTCCTGGTGCTTATGTTTTATGAGGCTCTTATTCCTAGGAGGCAAATTCCTCAATCAGGTGAACTTTGCTGTTCATGGCAAAATCTTTCATTTTTGTAATTGACATCTGGAGTGAGGATGGATAACCCCATGAAAGAGCTTTTCAGCATAAAAATGCCCTGTGTGAATCTTTGGCCAGTACAAAACAACTTTAAATAGGGCAATTATTAGCTACACTTGGAAAATATGCCTGTTCTGTAAGTCACAGGAGAAGTGATATGTGGCAGATTTCTGAATGAAATGACTGCAGAACAGAAGGACCTGATTAAAACTTCAAGACAAGCAAAAGGAAACAGTTCAGCATATTCAGCTGCTGCTGAGTACATTCAGTAATGGCAGGCTAAGAAATATACAATTGTCCAGAAGCCTGGGATAAGTAGATATATGGTTGGGGCAAGAAAAGGAAAGCAGGGATTGCTGGTTTGTGTATTGTTCATAAAACAAGAACAAAGGCCATTCCATGGAATGGAAAAGTGGCATTTCAAAAGTGATAAAACAAAATACTTCTTTGTGCAATGCATAATTAATCTTTGGAACTCATTGCCACAGGAAGTCATTGAGGCCAAGAACTTAGTAAGATTAAAGAGGGATTGGACACCTATCTGGATAACGAGAACATCCAGAATTACAATAGTTAATGCTAACAAATTTTGGAAGGGATATTAAATCTCATGCTTCAGGTCTTAAACCAATCTCTAACTATTAGAGACCAGGTTGAGACCTAAAATTGGGGCACATTATTCCTAATCTGCCTTTTGCAGTGTCCTTACACCTTCCTCTGAAGCATCTGGTGCTGACCTCTGCTAGAGATAGGATACTAGACAAGATCAACCATGGGTCTGATCCAGTCTGGCTATTCCTGTCTCCTTGTGGCCCTGCGATATCAGGGAGAGCAGAAATAGGGTGCCTGTCAAAAGGCATTGCTGATTGAGAGTGGGACAAAGGAAGCTGAGTTTCCTTCCGGGCAGTAGGGTGAAG
The DNA here is from genome assembly GCF_965152235.1 of Eretmochelys imbricata. Lineage (NCBI taxonomy): Eukaryota > Metazoa > Chordata > Testudines > Cheloniidae > Eretmochelys > Eretmochelys imbricata. The sequence continues at coordinate 34,653,893 of NC_135583.1, forward strand.
AGAAGGGGCTGATCAGAGAAATAGATCTCAGCTACCAGCCAGAGAGAAGGGGAATAAGCCTGTTGGATGTCAGTCACACAGAGTAATGCCTTGGGACAAGGAGGCAGGACTAGGGAGGAGTGCACTATTGATACATATGCGCATAAGCCTCATTTTAAAGGTACCATATTGTCTCTCAGTGCTCTGATTTGGCCAGGTGACCAGGCAGGGCCTTTCAGTTACAGACAACTATTTGTTTCTTTCAGGAAAGAGATGCAGCATGTTAATTTACCCACCAAGTCAAAATAAGTTGTATTGGAGGTATCCCTCATGTATGCTAGTCAGATTTACAGCAGAAGGAAAATGATAAAAAATGATCATTTTAATGTCACACAGTAAAAATATCTGAATTTGGGAGCTGATGTAGTCCAAGTGAGGGGTATTCTGAAGGGGATCAAAACATTTTTTAGCATTTTGTATTTCATGATGGACTTATTCACCATTTTAACTGAAACCGCTCAGCCTTTCCACTAAGAGGATCTCCACAAAGTGGCCTACTGATTAAAAAAAGAAGAAGAATTAGCCCATTATGGCAATGTACAAATTGACAGTCTGGTAGATCACATTCCACAGGTGTTGGGTGGATAGTAAAAGGAGCATAGTTTCCTGTACAAATTACACTTTAAATACCATTAATTTCACAACAAATGACAGTGTACATAAACGCTAACAAGCTTTTAACAACTAGACTATTAGTTTTTCGGGATACTTTGCTCCTGATAGAAATATTTGTTCTCATTGCCCTGTAGCACTGCCATGGTAGAATGAGTTTCCACAATGAACTTAATCAAAACAAGCCCACTCACAGATATGCATCAAAGAATCTTCAGGACTGGATATATGCACAACAGAGCGGGCAAAGTATAAATGCTCTCCAGCTCCATCAGGCTATTTCCCATTGGCTTAGAGGAGGATCAGGAAGAAAACATACCTGTGTTCACAGTCACAGTGAGCTCAACAGCAAAAGTCGGCGTCTCTGTGAAGAACTCAAATATAGCTATCCTGTATGATCAGCTCTAGATTTAAGACCAGATGCACATTATCCAGAATATTATTATTTAAATATTTAGACTTTTCACTTGATTTTGAAATAATTGTACATTGTCTCAAACTGGTGGTTGCTTGCAACATTTTAATGTATGTTAAATCAACATAAAAGACTAAATGAGAGCCAGGCCCACTAAAAACAAGAGATTAAAAGAGAGACCTCAAAGCACAATAGTCAAAACCAGAACAAATAGCATGCACCGTGATGGCTTCAGTTAATTACAGCAGTAACAATATTTTGGTTTAATTTACTTATGAGAAAGAGGTGAAAATGAAAATGTCTATGTTTAACCTTTTAAGTCTTAGTTGATGGGAGACAAATGATAGGAACCTTTCTCTTTTTGATCCAGTCTGGGAAGTGGGCTACAAAGTTGTAAAGATGACTTCAGCCCATGTAACTAAAGTACTCCATGATCATGAACAGAAAGAAACAGAAACCAAAAAAAAGGTGGCTGTGAAGAAATGAAATGAGTTTGTGGCCTCTGTGTTGAAATTCATTTGTCAAACTAAAGTGTGAAAATCCTTCTGTGTGTTGAGAAACAAGAGTAGCGCACTGATGCCTCTATTGTGATTGCAGATAAGCCTGAGAGAGATCCTTGAAATTAACCTCCTATTAATTTCCTCTATCCTTCCTTTTGAAATGGTAACTGCCACCTCTACAGCCTTTCCTCTCTGCTGCCCACTATCCCCATTTAGGAATGCATCTTCAAGGCTAATAGACACAACATCTTATTTTCCCCTGGATTTCAAATGTTGGATATTAAACCAATAAAAAAATCTTCAAATAATATTAACTGGCAGATTTAAACTTGCCTGAGTGTGGAGAGCCAGAATTAAACCTGAAATGTCACTTTTAACCCACCTCATTGTACAAAGGAATTGCAGCATATAAATTCTACTTTAGGCAAGAACACCAAACATCTGAAGATTCAGGCAATGCGATCTAGTGTGAACCAAAGACAAATAACAGAAGTTACAGATGGAAAAGACCTATGAGGTCTTCTGGTCTTTTCCTTTGCCAGTGCAGGGCTGTTACCTGTAGGTGCACAGTTTTGAGTCTTATCCCTGAATTTCTTTGCTTTGCTTAGGTTGACTCAGACAAATAATACAACTTTTCATCGTTTAACTTTTGTTTCATTTTTAGAGGATATTTTTTTCAAAAGGAGCAAAGATCTGGCTCTGTTCTGTGAGGTCAGAGGAAGAAATTATGCAGAAAACATTCCATTTTATTGGGTTTGCCAAAACCAAATATATATAATTCCCAACTCAGTGCTTTTAGGGTGTGTTGTGGCTGGTTTTATTTTTATAAGTAGGTTTTACAGACAGGAGAACTGACATTTTGCTGGCTAAATGAAAACAAAAGCCAAAACTTCTTAGCAAAAGTTTCAAATTTCTACCAGGGCAAGTACTCATTTTTTAAAGAAAAATAGAATTTCAGTATTGACCTCACATAGAGCTGTATATATTAGCAAAATTTCACTATGTACGAAATTTAGGAATGCTTCTGATGTGAAAATTAGCATTTTTGCACTGCTGCCATCAAAGGCTCTTTTCTGATATTCCAGCATGCATACTGTATGTATGAAAGGAGCTTTTAATAGTGCTGTTTAGGGCCTGATTCTCTTCTGACACTGGTGTAAATCAGAAATATTTCCATTGAAGACAATAGGCATACAGTGCTGTAAAATTACTTAATAATTATACCTAGATTTGAAATGCGAGGAGACACAGGCCCACCTGTATTGTGAGAACAATCATTTTGTTGTGCGCCCCATAAATTTTTGACTGACCAAGCTCTAGCAGAAAAATAGTGCTCTTATGTTTAAGGCACTTGACTGGGAGTCAGAAGATGTGGATTCAGTTCCCAACTCTACTGCAGACATCTTGGGCAAATCTAATATCTCTGTATCTTACTTACTCCATCTTTTCCAACTTCTTGGAGACATAATTAACTCATTAATGTTTATGAGATGCTCAGATACTCTGATAATAATGGCAATGTAACTCCTGGGTCTTGCAACTTATTGTGGGAAGACTGACTGCTGAGCACACATTAAGTCAGAGGGCTTTGAATGGGCACAGCAATCTGCCCACACACAATGAATTGCAGGTTCAGTACCTAATACCTAGCTATATAAATAAGACCAATAGCAACACCCACAGTTTATACTTAACCTTAATGAAATCGTAAGTCACTACATTTCAATGAATCAGTACAGTTATTTGGATAGGTAAAGGGCATTTTAAGTATATTTAAACTAAAGATTCCAGAAAAATAAATGTTGAAAAACATGTGACAGTTTAGAAGATATAGCTAGCTAGCTAGATAGATAGATAGATATAAATAGATAGATATGTATTGGGAATGTTAAATAAATACTTGATAATACAAAAACAACTAGTTCCTTAAACTCTGTGGTGGTGTTACCACCAGGCATTCCATAGAGGTGAAACAGACATTTGAAGAGATTAAACTAGTAGCCCTTTCTGTGGTGTTCATTCAGAAGAACAATTTCTTTTTCCCTTTTTTTTTTTTTGCACCGGTAAATAGTTGGTATATAAAGTACCGTGTTTGTTTTCTGGATAACATTGTAACGTCAGGTGTGTAACTTCAGACAAAAAGAAAAGAAGGACTTGTGGTACCTTACAGACTAACCAATTTATTTGAGCATAAGCTTTCGTGAGCTACAGCTCACTTCATCAGATGCATTCAGTGGAAAATACAGTGGGGAGATTTATATACACTCTCATTATAGTGTGTATGGTAACACCCATTGTTTCATGTTCTCTATGTATATAAATCTCCCCACTGTATTTTCCACTGAATGCATCTGATGAAGTGAGCTGTAGCTCATGAAAGCTTATGCTCAAATAAATTGGTTAGTCTCTAAGGTGCCACAAGTACTCCTTTTCTTTTTGCGAATACAGACTAACCCGGCTGCTACTCTGAAACCTAACTTCAGACAGTTTTCTGAATTGTTCTAAAATAGACTATACCTAAAAATGAGGGCTGAGCAAATGATTCACAGAAAATAATTTACTGGACAAATTTAGGCTGTTTTCCTGCTCACAAAATGTCCACAACAAATCATGATTCTGTTTTCTCTAGCTCAGCTATTTTATCTAGCTATGCTTTTCTCTCTCTCTCTCTCTCTCTCTCTCTCTCTCTCAATCACTATAGTATCTGAGTACCTCAAAATTACTAACACATATCTTTGTGAATTATATTTTTCTATATAGACTGATTGTAAACAACTTGCTACTGGTATTCAGTATGTGGTATCTGCAATTCAAGATGAGTTGGTGGGTTTTGATTGGCCACAAATGTCAGATGGTGTTGTCTGTGTTGCTTGATTGGATGAAGATAACTCTTATGTTTGAAGAAGCCATTGGGGCTTTGAATCATTCACGTCCACATATTAAGATCTGTGCATGCTTGGGTTATGCATGCACAGACTGGACATGTACAAAAGTGCTTTGAAGATTTAGGGTTGAAATGAAAATTCAGGGGCAGTTTAAAGTAATATTTATCTATATGTAGCATCAGCACAGCCAAATCTGACAAATTTCTAATTGATTTCACTTTCTTCCATGGCTGCTGAGCAAATTACTTTCCTCTCATTTGCATTCTATCTTAATAACAAGTTTTTAGGGATTCTCTCAATATTTCATGTTGGGATATAGTTTACCTAGAGACCTAAGTGTCCCTGGACTAATTATGTTCATGCTCTACTTTTGCAAGACTGCTCACAAACTAAGCTGCATTGCTTTGGAAGATGAGACCAGACTGCTTAAGTAGTTCTCCATTGTTTTAAAAGGTTGGCTGGCTCTGATCTTTGATATGTTTCATTTACTTTAGTACTATATGTGTGAAAACTTAAAGAGAACTACTCAGTTGGTCTACTTCAAATATTTACTTGTCTGTTTTATTAAATGAATATTTTCAGCCATTCAGTGGGATTTAACAGCTCAGTGCATGAGAGAATTCTTTCCTATGTACTTATTTTACTAGACATTTTCCCCTTTCCTCCTATTTCCCACTTGAACTGAAAGAGAGTGCAGCTTTATATTTTTGTCTATCAAAGCTACAGTGACATGACTGTATTACTTAAAGAAAAAAATATATCCAAGGCCTGGAATATGTTTGCTGCTTTACTCTAGGAATTATAGTCCCCAAATTAATATACTCTAAACAAACAATAAGCAGGGATGTTTATGGAACCTGCTTTATTAGCTAGCTGTATAATCACATTGAGTACTAGGTAATAAAAAGTTGAAGGCTAGATTTCAAAGTTTCCCTCAACCACAAAACAAGCATCACTACTAATCATATAGGATTGATGTGTTTTGCTATAAGTAGATGTCACATGCATACTTTACACTGCCTAAGAATTGCCCATTGAATAAAAGCAAACAAATAAATCAAGAAAAAAGGGTTCAACAAAGGAGGAGGAACTTGACAAGAGTTAAAAAGATAAAGGCCAGATCATTAGCCAGTGTAAAGTAGTGTTACTCCAATGGAAGTTCTGGCCAATTTATATTTTTAATTAACAAATCACTTCACAGTGCAAGTGAAAACATCTTTATAGTAGGCTGAAAGAGTACCAAAGAGACTTTCCTTTGGAAATTATTTCAGCCGAGGAAGACCTGGTGTGCCCTTCAGTAGCTGATCAGCCTGAACGGATATGTTTCTCCACTTCCTTGCCAAGTTTGGTCTCAACCAGTTGTATAGCACTTCTGTCATTTTAGTTCATGAAACTGAATATTGACATTGGTATTTAAGATTTTAGTGGAGTTGTGGGTAGAGTTACAACAGATTCACTTCAGGCATACAGAATTACTACATGCTGTGGTTTTTTTTTTTTTTTAATCATTAAGGATCTAGAAGTCATTTTACTAAAGCAAATGACAATTAACTGCATGGGTATACCTGTGAACTGAATATTTTCCATTGAAAAATCATTTACTTTCTCTTTCTGATAGACCTTTCACCCTTGTATGTATGTGCAGTTAGATCACTCATTCTCCCTGACAACGGGCACAACTCCTGGCTCATGCAAAAAATAGGTGTCTTGGTTGCTGAGATGAGCAAACACATTTTCTAACTGGGGCAGATGTTTCATCTGTCCAAGTCTAGTGAGAATTTGGGGAATATATTTCCCTTCTTTCCCAAGAAAAGCAAATGCCAGCTGGGCAAAGATCAGGAGCCTATATCTTCTGACACCTGCAGTAAAGCTTATAGAATATCTTGCTACGCTGAGATTTTAACTAGGAAGTGGCTATTCAATTATTACTTTCTATGTGCTTGGAGAAATATTAGTAATTTCCAAGGGTGTTATCCAATTTCTATTGAAGTTGATGGAAATAGATTTGGAGGAAGCTCAAAGAAAACATAGTTCTGGATATTTGGAAAACTCACGCACACTGGGACACTGGCAAAAAAACAAATAATTTATTTGAAAATTTCTAAGGTGTTTTGTTGTTATTATAATTTACATTTAGGCTACAGCAGTAACTATGTATCTAATCCATGCTCTTTTCTAGAGGGTAAACCCTGGAAATAATTATCTGAATGTTGGTCAGGTGACTGTGGTTCTGATGTTATATACCATTTCCCTAGGAACTCTGCAACGGTATTGAGATATCAACAAACCCCATGTTGTAAATGTGTTTTTTTTAAGTACGCAAAGATTAAATTCAGTGTTTCCAATGAGAGGGCAATTGAAGCTTTCCCTCTGAAGAAAATGGCATTTGCGAGCAGTGAACTCTAGAATCCAGTTTTATTAACTATCCTACTATGAATATGTACAGTATGAAACACTGGAATGCGTTACCTAGGGAGGTGGTAGAATCTCCTTCCTTAGAAGTTTTTAAGGTCAGGCTTGACAAAGCCCTGGCTGGGATGATTTAATTGGGGATTGGTCCTGCTTTGAGCAGGGGGTTGGACTAGATGACCTCCTGAGGTCTCTTCCAACCCTGATATTCTATGATTCTATGATTCTACTGTATGTTAAATTAGAATTGGTACAAACACGCATCTTGGGTAAAGTTCATCTCCATGCAGAGGGTCACCACAAAGCTTATGCACCACTAATTCCCATGAGGGTTTCAGTGGGACTTCAGTGGTGTATAAGACATGTGCTGCTGTCACTCCGCACAGGGCTGAATTTTGTCTCTTGAGAGGAACAAAGCATTCAAGGGCTGTTTAGCAAATGGGTCTGCATTCTGAAATTTTGTTTCAAAGAAACAGAACAGTAAAACTAATAGGAAATGGCATCAGAAAAATGCCATGATATGAGAATGGTGAGGTTGCAAAGTTAAGCAGTCAGTACCAAAGCACTGTGATAAGTACAAGCTGGAGGTACCTAGATGGGAGTTGTTGGACAATGAGCTCTTGGAAATCATGCCCGTAGTGAATGAGGCAAGGGTATGAACTGTATGGTTTTTCTGGTAAGATAAGGCAGGTTGAAATATTGGGCTTCAAGAATGGCATGTGTATTCTTTTGCCATTTTCTTCCATCACACACCCTCAGATACAGTGAACATGAGATTCACCCTCTAGGAATAGACAGGTGGCAACTATCATTGTATAAATCCATAACACAGACACATAAGTAGGCTGTTTAAAATGGATTGTTACTTTTTGCAAGCTGGTTTTTAAAAACTATCCATTAGACAAACCCTTATGATTGGATAATGATTTTTCTTTTTCGCAGCCGCATCACATCGTTGACTCATGTTTGATTTGTAATCCACTATATCCCCCAGATCCTTTTCAGCAGTATTACTACTTTCATTTAGCTAGTTATTTCCCATTTTGTAGTTTTGCATTTGAGTTTTCCTTCCTAAGTTTAACACTTTGCACTGAGTTTTATTGATTTTCATCCTGTTGGTTTCAAACCAATTCTCTAATTTGTCAGTCATTTTGAATTCTAATCTTGTCCTCCAAAGTGCTGCAACCCCCTCACACCTTGGTATCATCCACAGATTTTATAAGCATGCTTTCCACTCCATAATCCAAGTAATTAATCAAAATTTTGAACAGTACCAGACCCAGATATTAACCCTGCAAGACCCCATTAGATACAGTTTGACAGTGAACCACTGGTAATAACTCTTTGAATATGGCTTTTTCAACCAGTTGTGCATTCACCTATAGAAATTACATCTAGACACATTTAACTTGTTTGCTTATGAAAATATCAAGTGGGTCTGTGTCAAAAGCCTTACTAAAATCAAGATATATCACATCTACTGCTTCCCCACTATCCACTAGGCCATAATGCTGTCAAAGAAGGAAATTAGGTTGGTTGTTTTTTTCTTGACAAATCTATGTTAACTTTTCCTTATAATTCTATTATCATCTCGGTGCTTACAAACTGATGGTTTAATATATGTTCCAATATTTTTCCAGGTATTGAAGTTAGGCTGACCAGTCAGTCTATCATTCCCTGGGTCCTCTTGATCCCCGCTTTTAAAGATAGGTAATATATTTGCCCTTCTGCAGTCCTTTGGGACCTCATCCATCCTCCATGAGTTCTCCAAGATAATTGATAATGGTTCTGAGACTGCTTCAGATAGTTCTTTAAGTACCGTAGGATGAATTTATCAGGCCCTACCAACTTGAATACATCTATCTTATTTAAATATTTTTAACCTGTTCTTTTCCTATTTTGGCTTGCGTTCCTTTTTCCTTGTTGTTAATATAAATTGTGTTGAGTATCTTGTCACCATTAATCTTTTTAGTGAAGACTGAAGCAAAGTAGGCATTAAACACCTCAGCCTTCTTGGTATCATCAGTTATTAGCTCTCCTTCCCCGCTAAGCAGAGGACCTACATGTTCTATTCTCACATGACTCTGTAAAGCTAGTTTGTGGTTCAGATACTTCCTCCTCCTCCTCCATCCCCAACCTCTTTCTCCCAGATGGAGAACTGCCCTAATAGAGCAGCTGGGGAATCAAGATATGTAAGGGGAATCTGTAGTGGCAAAAAGCTGACATAGCTAGGCATAAGGGGAGTTCCGAACGTCCTGCAGTGGGAGTGGGCAAACTGGGGGCACCCCATATTCTGACAGTTCTTGACCAGTGGAATGGTCTGTAAGAGACTGATCTACCCAGTGTCACTTAGAACAGCCCTTGGGAGGCATTCCACTGACTTCAATTACTGTTGAATTGTTCCCTTAATAACTATTCTTACAAAGCTTTGTTGAAACAATGCTGTTGAAATATCCCTGTCCTATCTTTCCATTTTCATTCTTCTCTGCCCAAATCAGAAGGGCTTGATCGTCCCTCCTTCTTTAAAATGTATTTTCCCACCAAAATTGAAAGTGAAACCCATTGGAAGTTTGTCAGGTTATTTTTTCTTATAAGAATGCCGAAGAATCTCATAAATCAGGAAGTCTGGCCCATACCTTGAGCAGCACTGAAAAACTGGTCAATATTATTTTAAACAATGTCTTTCTTTTGTGAGCAAGCATTGGATCTCCTGAATTACTGCCATTACAGCTGACGGCTCTCAGATCAGAAAGCATACCTCTTTTGTGACAAGGAATGAGACTTTTCCTAGTGTCAATGCCAAGGCCTTGTAAGCAGAGCACATTTACATTCAGTGGCCAAGAAAACAGAGATGTTAGCCTTTAATCTTGAGGCATAACTTCATAGGTATATTGGTCTGATTGCGCAACCAACTGGGGGTGTTCAGATACTAGGGTAATGGGCATGATGTGAGCACCTAAATAGAATAGCAAATAGAACTGAATAGTTCAGCTTCAATTCCCATTGAGGTCAACTGTGAGTTTGAAGGTGTTCAGCTACTCAAAAGAGATGAAGGAATTGGCAGGCTCAGAGGATTGGTCTCCTCTGTGCTGTATTAACAGGAGTGTTGGATGTAAGACATAGGGAGTAACTGTCCCACTCTATTCGGCACTGGAGAGAGCTCAGCTGGAGTACTGTGTCCAGTTCTGGAAGCCACAGTTTAGGGAAGATGTGGATAAATTGAAGTGAGTCCAGAGGAGAGCAACAAAAATGCTAAAAGGTTTAGAAAACCTGACCTATGAGGAAAGGTTAAAAAAATTGGGCATGTTTAGACTTGACAAAAGAAGATGGAGGATGGACGTGATAACAGTCTTCAACCATGTTAAGGTTGTTATGAAGAGGACGGTGATCAATTGTTCTCTGTCCACTAAAAGAAGGACTACAAGTAGTTGGCTTAGTCTGCAGCAAGGGAGCTGATTTAAATTAGCATCGCACTATTGATTTCAGTGAGTCTATACCCATTTATCCCACGTGAGCATCTTGCCCACTACTTTGGCTCTTCTTAATTTCTGCAAATATTCTAGCAAATGAGTTTTACTGGCCAGAGTGTTTCTGAAAATGCTACATTTAAGTGACTGTTTGAGAATATTCTTGAAAAGCAATTTTTGAGTTGGCAAACTTTGATATTCGTACTGGAATAGAAGAGTTGAGTTAATTCAATCAGGGAATATAAACCATATCATGTTACCTCTGTGTGCAATCAAAATTAACTGACACTCAAATATTGAGTACTTGCTCTCAAGATACAGAAGAGAATTATTTGCAGAAATTGTTTGTCACATAATTTGGAAAAACATACATCTGAGAGAACTGAAAGCAGCTCACAGGCAATTTACATGCAGAAGAAGAAGCAAAATTAAGTCAATCAATTAATCATAGTGCATGGCTGACGCCGCTCTAACCAACACTGCTTAGAATAGGATTGTCCTTGTCATCTGCACAGCTGAAGCTAAGGATGGCTACAGGGCTGTCTTGAAGGCTAGATCAGAAAATGCAGAGGAAGTGTACAGCCTGCAAAAAAAGATAAAAAGAAAGAGTCCCATCAAGGGCTTCTGGTCACATCAAAATCCAGGAGAATGAAGCAGTACATCATTTGTGCTGTCCCTGGAACCTATGGAATGAACAGTTTTCTTTGTCTCACTGTTGCCAGGGTTTCATTTGATAGACTACACGGCTCATAAAGAAATAACCTTAACTCCCACTGAAAATCTTGACAGATTTCTCTTGATAAAAAATAAGTCTATTTTTTCCTCAAAAAAACCAGTACAGATGGAATCTCCACCTGCTACAGTTAGATGAAAAACTGCAGGGTTTTTTTCCCCCTAATGTTTCTTAAAAGTGTGTATGTCTGTGACTGTGTGTGTCCATGCACAAAATCGAAGCTCAAATTCCATAACCCTAAACAGCAGGACCTTTGCCCTCAGCTGGAACCCTCACTTAAATTGAAGTCAATGTGCACTCTCTAATAATCTCTATATCACCTTTTTAGCGTTCCAGTAAGTCTGATCATAAGAGTTGCTGAGCACCGGGATCTCCGGTCAACTTCAAGGGGAGTTGAATATGTTCAGAATCCCACCTTTTGTTGTCTCTTCCTCTTGTTATCAGTTTGGTGACATTCCAGTTAGGAAGAGCAGTTCATGCAACTTTTCATGGCACATTTAAATGCATTTCTTTTATTTGGTTGAAATTGCACTGGGAATACTGCTTGAGTCGCTGAGCAGAAGAACTAAATTCTAGCTGGTAAATGGGTGAGTCCACTGGGAATTCACACTCAGAAATGGAAGGTGAGGGGTGTGGGGGTTTTGAGGGGGGTTGGGGGGGTTGTGCGATTATTGTTTGTTTGCAGGTAGAGAAAATTTTCAAACTATGACCATTACATCATAAAATTATATATTTTATTCTCCATGAGCACAGCACAGTAGGAACTGTCAATACTGCGTGAAGCAGGGTTTTGAAATATATGTTATGTCACAGTTGTATTAGACTCCAATATAGAAGAAACTAGCGTGGAAAAAATCGTGGTCAAAACTAGAGCTGGGTAACCTATTTATGATGAATGATTAATACAACAAATGTATCCCCTATTTCTTGTTCACAAGCTGCTGATGAACCAACTATGAATTTCCTGACTGTGTTGGGTATTCATAATTGTATCCTGAAATTTTATTTTCTGAAGAAATTTCAGCTTATGGATTATCCAGATATTGAGTATTATGATTATTGTTTATTTGCCATGTGTGACTGGCTGTCCTTAGCTTGGAGATCTCCAAGAGACTCCTAGAAACTCAGAGTAGATTTTTGATTCAAAAGGCAGCACAACTTCCTGTGAATCAGGCTTGAATAAAACCCACTTCCTGATGCTGGGAGGCATCGTACTGACTTTCAGAGATGTGACATTTATTTTTCACTGTCACCGTAGGTCAACGTATTTATGAAAGATTGGCCCAAATCTGAACCCCTCATCCAAACACATCTAAACACTGGTGATGGTGCTCAGGGAGTATCCATATCCAAACATGGATCAGAATTTTGTAATTAGCATCTCTGCCTTTAATAACCATACCTGAACACCCAAACCAAACCATCCCAAATGCTGTAGTAGTTTGGAATCGGGATGGCATTAGCACGTTCCATTTCAGGTGATTGCATCCTTCTTAACTAAGATTCACTCTATTGTTAAAATGGATATATGGTATCCTCCTCTCTGCACTGTATTAGTATGTAGCATTACTGTGTGCTCTTTATACATCAGTTAAATTCCACCCCAAAAATGACTGCAGTTCAATGGTAGGTGAAGCCCTAGGAGACATCACACAGCAGCGTGTTCTCAAAATTGGGAAAGAATATAAGCAAGTATGGATGGTAGCTAAGCAAACTCAGGAGAAAGCAGTGGGGAAGGTGAATACAAAGGCAAGCAGAAGATAGCCACTGGCTGAACTCTGTTCTTCAGCTCTAGAGATTGTGTGTGTTCTCAAAAGCCTCTCTCCAGATTCTTTTGCTTGTTTCATTTCCCTCCACTTATTTTTATTAGAGAAACATATATTGCATAATTTATATTTTGCCATAGGGGATGGTAGGCTGTTATAGGTTTCTTTGTTGTTTCAGGTTGCTTTGTTGTGCTGCATGTAATTCCCTAGTTAGTGAAATTTAACATTAAATTCAGTTCAAATAATGCAAAAATAATAACAAGCAAATAATTAGTCAGAACAAAATCAGTTTTACCAAAATTGATATTAAACTCAGTTTGCGTCAAAGAAACAAAACAAATAATCAAAAACGAGCAAACAGAAATAGTATTCCAGCATCTAAATAATACCCATTGTGTCCTGAATAGACTGCATGTGTTTATAGTTAACTGGCAAAATTATAAATAGGTGATCGAGGAATAGAAATTTAACAAAGGTTAGACAGCATATTCAGTAAACACATTCATCTCTTTTGACATGGGTGTATGACATTTGTCGTCATGGCCCAAGCCTGCAGTGATCTCCACATAAGCAGATCCTTCCCTCTGCCTGGAGCCCTGTTGAGATGGGGTCCAACTATTGTAGGATCAGGACCCTGCATGGTTTGACCTGAATCCTTTCGACAGCCTTGTGCTTTCATTCTCAATGCAAACACAGTATATTCAGTTCAGTGAAGGATGCATCCAATGCCTGATGGAGTCAATGGAAAGACTCCCATTAACTCCAGTGGGTGTTAGAGCAGATCCCACTTGCCTCTGCTTCTTTGGGTCTTGTGTAGGCACCTCTCTGATACAATGTAAAGGGTGACAATCTAAAAAAGGCAGAGTTATGCTTCAAGGAGCAACACCTGCAAACATTTGTGGTTTTAAATTGGCTAACAGGAAAAATAAGAGGTACACATTGTATTCCTCTGGTTTCAGAGTAACAGCCGTGTTAGTCTGTATTCGCAAAAAGAAAAGGAGTACTTTTGGCACCTTAGAGACTAACCAATTTATTTGAGCATAAGCTTTCGTGAGCTACAGCTCACTTCATCGGATGCTTACTGTGGAAACTGCAGAAGACATTATATACACAGAGACCATGAAACAATACCTCCTCCCACCCCACTCTCCTGCTGGTAATAGCTTATCTAAAGTGATCACTCTCCTTACAATGTGTATGATAATCAAGTTGGGCCATTTCCAGCACAAATCCAGGTTTTCTCACCCTCCGCCCCCGCCCCCACACAAACTCACTCTCCTGCTGGTAATAGCCCATCCAAAACGACCACTCTCTTTACAATGTGTATGATAATCAAGGTGGGCCATTTCCAGCACAAATCCAGGTTTTCTCACCCTCCGCCCCCCCACACACAAACTCACTCTCCTGCTGGTAATAGCCCATCCAAAACGACCACTCTCTTTACAATGTGTATGATAATCAAGGTGGGCCATTTCCAGCACAAATCCAGGTTTTCTCACCCCCCCACTTTTTTTTTTCCAAAAACCACACACACAAACTCACTCTCCTGCTGGTAATAGCCCATCCAAAGTGACCACTCTCTTTACAATGTGCATGATAATCTAGGTGGGCCATTTCCAGCACAAATCCAGGTTTTCTCACCCCGCCACCCCCTTTTGCCAAAAACCACACACACAAACTCACTCTCCTGCTGGTAATAGTTCATCCAAAGTGACCACTCTCCCTACAATGTGCATGATAATCAAGGTGGGCCATTTCCAGCACAAATCCAAGTTTAACCAGAACGTTTGGGGGCAGGGTAGGAAAAAACAAGGGGAAATAGGCTACCTTGCATAATGACTTAGCCACTCCCAGTTCTATTGAAGACTAAATTAATAGTATCCAATTTGCAAATGAATTCCAATTCAGCAGTTTCTCGCTGGAGTCTGGATTTGAAGTTTTTTTGTTTTAAGATAGCGACCTTCATGTCTGTAAATGCGTGACCAGAGAGATTGAAGTGTTCTCCGACTGGTTTATGAATGTTATAATTCTTGACATCTGATTTGTGTCCATTTATTCTTTTACGTAGAGACTGTCCAGTTTGACCAATGTACATGGCAGAGGGGCGTTGCTGGCACATGATGGCATATATCGCATTGGTGGATGTGCAGGTGAACGAGCCTCTGATAGTGTGGCTGATGTTATTAGGCCCTGTGATGGTGTCCCCTGAATAGATATGTGGACACAGTTGGCAACGGGCTTTGTTGCAAGGATAAGTTCCTGGTTGTGTGGTATGTGGTTGTTGGTGAGTATTTGCTTCAGGTTGGGGGGCTGTCTGTAGGCAAGGACTGGCCTGTCTCCCAAGATTTGTGAGAGTGTTGGGTCATCCTTCAGGATAGGTTGTAGATCCTAATAACATCAGCCACACTGATGGTTAAACTTGGATTTGTGCTGGAAATGGCCCACCTTGATTATCATGCACATTGTAAAGAGAGTGGTGACTTTGGATGGGCTGTTACCAGCAGGAGAGTGAGTTTGTGTGTGGGGAGGCGGAGGGTGAGAAAACCTGGATTTGTGCTGGAAATGGCCCACCTTGATTTTCATACACATTGTAAAGAGAGTGGTCACTTTGGGTGGGCTATTACCAGCAGGAGAGTGAGTTTGTGTGTGTGGTTTTTGGAAAAAAAAAAAAAAAAGGGTGGGGGGCGTGAGAAAACCTGGATTTGTGCTGGAAATGGCCCACCTTGATTATCATACACATTGTAAAGAGCGTGGTCACTTTGGGTGGGCTATTACCAGCAGGAGAGTGAGTTTGTGTGTGGGGGGGGGGGGGTGGAGGGTGAGAAAACCTGGATTTGTGCTGGAAATGGCCCAACTTGATTATCATACACATTGTAAGGAGAGTGATCACTTTAGATAAGCTATTACCAGCAGGAGAGTGGGGTGGGAGGAGGTATTGTTTCATGGTCTCTGTGTATATAATGTCTTCTGCAGTTTCCACAGTATGCATCCGATGAAGTGAACTGTAGCTCACGAAAGCTTACGCTCAAATAAATTGGTTAGTCTCTAAGGTGCCACAAGTACTCCTTTTCTTATTGTATTCCTCTGTTTCCATTGTCCTACCACACAATCAATAGAGCAGCTGTTCCAAACCGTAGCATGCCGGGAGCATAAAACTGCCAATAGAACTATGATTTTTTTTAAAGTACATGTTCTTTAAAAAGTTGCCTGGGTTTCCTGCACTGTTCATTGGTTGAAAAAAGTGTACTGGTTGGTATTTGCTCTCACTTTACACGGGTGTAATTGACTAAGGTGCAAGGTATAAGAGGATCAGGTCACAGGAGTTCCTGTCTCCTCTTTTAAGCTCAGACCTCTTGGCTATGCACTGTTAAAGATCCTTAAATGGCAGAAGTGGCATTTCTCCCATAGATTTCTGCCTTCAAATAATTGCTTCTGAACCAGGATGATTTAGCTGCAACTGCTTAATAATATGCATACAACCCAATGAGGAATTTGATGTATTTTTCCCTTAAGGAATATTTAGAGAATGCTGTGATCCTGCTCAGTAATAACCACACACATTTCCCATCACCTAGGTCTGTAAGAACTCCTGACATTTGAAGCTGTCCTACCGAGTTGCCATGGCAACAAGAAAAGGAAAACATCAAATCTGAAGATCGCAGTTTACAGTTACTGTTCTTCACTACTAGGCCTCAGTTGCTCCAGATTCAGTTTAATTTGCAACCTCACTTAGTCTATCCGACTGTACGTCAGTGTTTGGCAACCTCTGCCCTTACTGTTGTTCAATAATGGATTTCTCTTGCAAGATGCAAGGTTTATGCGAATTTTCACTGAATGTTAAAAGACCATGACATCTCCACTTGACCTTCTGCGAGCTGAATATAGAATGAATCCATTTTTTTCTATCTGTTGACTTGTTGCTATTCAACTGTTCAGAAACAAATTTTTTGTCTGTGGGATGGTATCTGTATATGTATGAATGTATGTGTGTATATATATATTTATATGCAGAGAAGAGATACACAATAGGTTTAGCTTTTATGAGACATTTGCCTGAAGCTGGGGAGGGACAGGACAGAGTAACAGGGCCATAGGTGAGTTAGAATTGTCCTGTCATAGCTAAACCCATTGTATATGCTGTTTATACAATGGTGTAACACAAAAGACGAGAGCAACTGCAACTATACCATTAAAATTGCCATGTCAGTAGTGCCAGCTATACCACAAGGTCACTTCATTTACCTCAGGCTCAGTGTACAAGAGACGCAAATTCCCAGTGCTCTATTTCCAATCAAGATTTCTTTCCTTCAGCCACAGGTAGTACTGAGGAAGCAGCAGTGAAAGCAGCTTTTCACTCCACATTACAATGACAGCAGCCCTGGGAGATAAGGAGGCTGTGATTTGCAAGGGGGCTGAAAGCAGTCAAATGCACTATGGGTCATTTCATATAATATTGGGACACTCTGGGCTTGATTTTAAAGGGGCCTTAACCCAGCCTCTCTTTTTGCTCCTGCCGATAATTATTTGCTGGTGCAGCTGAGGACATTTTAAACTTCCTAGTGCCTGATCTGCAGGGGCAATCAGATAGGTAGATGTTTACGTGTCAGAAGGCCTGTGTGAATAGTAGGAGTACAGGGATTTCTCAGATGCATTGATCATCTCTCTTTCGACTCCCTAACCACAAAGGCTTGTTCTCGCTCTGTCCCCATACAGCTCTCATTGACGTCCCTGAGCACAGTGAGGAAATTGTATTGTATAAATATATTCATATATACAGTTTGGAGAGTATATATATACACACACACATACATATACATGTACGCACAGTTTTCAATTAAAAGTAACAAGATCATTTCTCTGTGTGTGTGAAATAACTTGTTTGCAAACCTCGAATTAAAAGGTGTCATTATGTATGAATATTAATCCTTTTTTTATTCTGTGAGCATGTAAGGTAAACAAAAAACTTCTAACTGTATCAAGATGATGATCCTGTTAATAAATTGTAAATGATCCATCAAAGCTCACACCAAATTTTTTATAAAATTAACACACACAAAAAATTATACTAGTGGCAGACTGTGGCTTTTACTAGAGCTTGCCAGTAACTAGGGTGAGGTTAAATGTCTTAGAATATTTTAATAAACTTGCTTATTTAAAGTTTAAACACCAATGCTTTCTTATGCAATAGATCGTCACAGCTGCGTTTTTGGGTTAGCGTTTTTACAGTACTTATGGGTCATTCTGTGTGTTGTCATTACTGCCGTGAGATTATACACATACCTTCCACATCATGTATATGTTTCAGAATTAAAGCTTTTTGGAAGTATAAAAAATAAATTCCAAACACACATTTAGTTTTTTTCATGATGTTACACTAGATATTAAATGTGTATTGGTGGTGAAAAATTGCTGTACAATAGCTTTTCTCTGACTTCCTGTATTATACCAAATATTACAACAGGTCCTTTTTAAGTAAAGTAATAATAATAATAATTAATAATGGTGACAGCAAAAAAGTTAGTTTATGTTGTGGACTTCCCTAAATTTTTAGATTTCTTCATAAGATATAAACTGCCTTGACACAAAAAGCTGGGTTTTTTTAATCTGAGAGCTTAACACTTGAAGTCCGCACCCAGCAAAAACTCTCACTGACCTTGCTTCTTTCACAGCACGTCATAGGTGTCTGAATTACCACAGTAGTACTTAGAGGTCAATGGGAGGTTCTTTAGAAAAGAATTTCAGAAAGGTTCATTAAGCAACTGCAGGCCTTTAAGCAGGAAGTGCCTGATCTCAAATGTTACTCCTACCTGAACATGGGCATGCTTCCATTCCATGCCGTCTGCCCCAGGCATTGTGGTAAGCAAATGCTGCTCCTTTATAATCACCAATCACTTATACATATAAACAAGCGTTAAATGCAAAATTTGCAAAAGGAAAATAGATGAATGCTAAATACACTGTGGATCTTTCCCAAAGAGGAATTGCATCCCATGCCTTGATCTACTAAACTTTTCACTTGAATGTAACGGAAACAACGACTATCCTTCCACATAAATATATTTTTCTAATGGGATCCTTCCTCCCCCTGCATATGGACATCATTCAAAGTCTGTCAGTGAAAAGATTCCCATTGACTTCACTGGGCTTTGTGTGAGTTATGATGAGAAGCTATCCCTGCTTCTTGTTCAGAACCTAGCATATTATGGATCCTCCTAAGGGGGCCCAAATCCAGGAATAAAAATTTTCTGTTTGAATCTGGCCTAGCAACAAGCTACTGGGTAAAGCCAGTTGCCTACCCTTTACCTGTGCAATAAGAGTCCACAGTGCAGAGTAACGTCTCAAATAATATTGCAAAAAAATTGACCTATACACGGGGTGGTTATCAATGAGGATATTCCCCAGTGGAGGCTCTGGATCACAGAGGTACCAATACCTCCCTGACTTTCTCATCCAAACCGGGGGGGGGGGGTCTGAAATCTCAGTCCCCATCATCTCCTGTTCATATGCCCGAAGGCTCCAGCTTGAGTTAACCTCTGGGCATTCGAGGCACGAAAAGAGGAAACCTACCTGCTATCTTAATATTTTGTCCTCATTTCCCAAGTTTCCATATTCAAGAAAGAACATCTATCAAGAAGCCCAATAGGGCAAATCTTACAGTCTTATTCAAGAGAGAAACCCCATTAAAACGTATGGGGTTCCTTACATGAGGGAAAAGGCCCAAAGTGATGTCATTTCCTGAAACTCAGAAACTAGCAGAATTTGGAAGCATTTCATGTCATGCAAAATCAGAAAAGACCAAAAAGAAAAACCTCATAACTTTTGCTCTTCCTTTTTATGTTGGATTAAGTTTAAAACTTGTTCAGGTATGCCTTGCTATTTTCATAATCCATCAGTTATATTAATTTAGCTATTTTAGTTGCTACAACATTTATTTCTCTCTGTGTGTATGTGTGTGCAATACATGCAAAGTTGTCTGTATTTTGAAAGACACTGAATTTAATCATTTTCATTTTGAAGCATACGCAAAGCAGTGCCGGTATAAATCATTTAATTTCAAAATCCTGTATTTTCTGGTAAAACATGAATCCAATATGACAGTTATCGAGTTAATCAAAGAATGGTGTTGATTAGCAGGGTAATTGTGTCATTTTCAGTGTACTTGCTAATTGAAGCCCTGTCAATACACCTCATGAGTGTGCTCGCATTATGCCTATGTGCATATATTAATGTACATTATGTTCAGTAACTGCAGGTCTGAAGCTCAAAACAAAAGAAAACCAGCTGAATTTCATGGTGGGGATCAAATAAGAGTTAGATTACAGTGGAACAATGTTTTGGTAATAGACCCATGGAGCCAGATTCTCATCACATTTCCATGAATAACTCCATTAACCAGAGATGAAAGATGAAAATCCAGCCTGTCCGTAAGACCCTATACCTTGAGATATTTCATCTCATTTCTCAACACATTGCTTTATTCAGTCTGCTGTACATAGTAAAATAACATAACTTGTCATAAGACAGTTGGAAATCATTTATCTGTTATTGTAGGTCTGTCTTGAACTTAGGGAAACCTAAAGTCTAGCTGACTCACTTCCTTCGCTGACCCCTTTAAAGTATCCCTAAGGTCCCCAGCACAATTTGGTTTAACTTTTATTTAGAATGACCACACTTCTAGCCAAGCAAGTCTTGTTGGTCTCTTTGGTGATCATTTAAACTAGGGTCCACTGTAATACAAACTCATTTATTAAATTAAGGATTTCCAGTCAGTTGATAGGTGACCTGGTTTAAATGCTTTATTTTATCGTTACAGAAAAAGAGAAGCCTGTGTGTTATGGTTATGTTTGTTTTACCACTAACCATTCCTTTGCATCACTAGTTTCCTAAAGCATGGTGATTGCTAATTTGCCCCCTCGGTTTCTACCAATACATTTAGCCATTTGATCACACAGCAGAGTTTTGTACACGGATCACATTATTGTTTGTCCAGAAGCCAAATTCTTACCAAATGTGCTTATCTCATTTCATGTAAAAAAGTTGAATAAAAGATGAATGACAATAAAAAATGACACTGGCTCAAGAATAGCAGGTCCAAGGGAAAATATAGGATTATGTATTCCCATTACAGTATCTGTAGAACCTTCTTTTGTCCAAGTGCTACATCTCCCAAAGGGAGCAAAACAACAAAACCAAAAACAATTCTTTCCCATTTAGCTCTTGGTGATTTGTAACCTTGAAGTTCACATGCAAATTATTTCAGAAAACAAAGCTAGATACAGATAACTATTTTACTGTGTAAAACGTACAGCCCATTGCTGTGACTACTTTACCTAACCACAAGTTTTGATGATCGCTAACTTCTCAATGTCCAAATGAAATGAATACACACAAAAATGCTCAGTGAAAGTTACTAGTTGCACAATTGCTATGTGTGTGTATATATGTAGATATATAGAGATACACACATACATATATAGAGCTATATATAATATATGTAGAGGGGGAGAGTGAGATTACACAGCATGGGGATTTGGAATAAGCAGTTTAATTCTATGAATTATGGATGAACACTCAACTTAAGAAGGGGCGTGGTTTATGCAGGGTCAACCCAAACTGCTGAAAATAAATAGTTTATTCCCACCTCTGATGTTGTATTGATTTAAGCCTCACTCGGCTCTCTCTCTCTTTATATTGATTTACATAATTTGAAGATATGCATACTTGTTTACTGACTCCTTTTGTTTTAGTTGTCTATGTACCAGCAAGTCAGTAGCAGTGTGAAGGGGGATACAGAAAGAACCCTAACTTTCTTCAGTATTAGCAGGATGACTATATGGAGCTATACCCATCCTCTGAAAGTTATGCTTCTCCTCTGCATTAATAAGTGGCTGTATTTGATGTTTTGAGGTTAAATGAATGTAGTCTAAAGGGACAGTGCATGCGTGGGCATGCATACGCGCCCTGCCCATGAACTAGGATTGTAAAATGAAAATGTGTATGGTGGCGAATTCAGTACAGATATGCTGTGTGATTAATTGAAACGTCCAATGGTAACCTCCTGTATCGTCACGTTTGCCCCATAATGAACTCTGTCTCCTTCAGTCATCACCAGGAATTTTTGTTTGGATTTGAATACTTTATTCAGCTACTTTTCCAGTTAATGTTTCCTTTAGGCCCTAATTGCTGAATTGCTTGCCGTTTCTGAGGTGTAAATAAACGTTTTGATTTATGATGTGGTTGCAAAGAAACTTGTAATTTATTTGTGAAATGCTCAAATAAAGGATGTCTGGGCTTTTATCCTTTCGTCTGGGTTTAGACCTTTCTGAAACAACATTGCATGAATCAAGGGAGCTGTATAATCACCCTGCTGTGGCTGACACAGGTGTCTGAACCCACCCCACACTGAACTAGAAGCAAGAGCCTCAGGGGCAGCGCTAGGAGGGGGCTTGCAAGGGCTATAGCCACCCCAAAATTTGCCATAGCCACCCTGTAGCAGCTGCCGCTCTCCAGCACAGTGGAAAGAGTGGCAGCTACTGGCCAGGAGGGACATTCCACCCAGCCGGGGCTCCTGGGCCACACCCCCGATAGTCACTACTCCCCGAGGGCTCTGCTGGCCCGACAGCCAGGTCGCCCCACTTGGGCAGCTCTTACTAGCTGTGAGCAGCCAGCGTCCCACAGTACTCAGCTCCAGCTTTCAGCCTCCAACCTGGCCATGGGGAGGGGCCATGGAGGGGGTGGACCTCATGGTGAGTGGGGGGGGGCATAGCCCACCTAATTTTATGTCTGGCCTACCTCAGGCCCCTGACCGGGAAGAGGCGGGTGCCATCCCTGAAGATCCTCCCCCAGTTGCCCTGATTAAGGCAATGAATTGAGCTGTTTGTTGTCACACAATGGCCATAGAGTGGGACTAGGTGGGTATAGTGAATGGAAGAAATCTAGAGATCATTCACCAGACTTCATAAGAATGTGGTGAGTGGATTATTTTGCATACACCAGCTCAGTTAAGGATTACGCCTTCCAAAGCCCCAGTTTTGTTACAACACTCCTACCAAATTTCTTGGCTATGTGCCGCAAAGAAACTTCATCGGTCTTTGGCTTCACCATCCTTTGGCTTCAGCCAACTAGCCCTTATCACCTTCTTCTATCAGCAGGCAGTTAAGGGCTACCAAGAGAAGCCACCCATGATAAAATCAAATGCCAAACAAAAGATCAACAAAACCATAAGTCAGCTTCCTGAAGATTCACCAGTGAACGCTACGGGAAGCTGCAGTACTAGATTCCTGCCACTGTGCAGTGCTGAGTGTCAGCAGTGGTTCCCAGTCCACTTGCATTCCAAGATGATGTCCTCTAGCAAGTACTGATAGCTTCTCTTGAGCTCCAGAGATGACCCAGAAAACTAAGGGAATTCTCATCCAAGGTAAAATTGCCCAGACCTTTGTTTCTATAATATAGTTGGCAAGAGATGGGCTCAGACTCGCTCTGCCATGTGCATCTTACTGATGGTTTAACCTTGTGTTCTCATGGGAGGTTCAGGGAAGGGTTTTCCAATAAAGTTACCATACTGGAATTACCTTACAGTGGCTCTATCCCTTAGATGTTCTCTCCCACCATATGGATTGATTGCTCGTCACAATCTTTTCTTAGCCTGATATATTTAAATGCTAATGTTAAGGTAGTGGGCTCAACCTGCTGCAATTCTGCTGAATCCTTCCTGCCAATGCGTCAAGAGAATTACAGTTCAGATTGTTAGTATGGGGTCATTCCTGAGGCCTATTCTCAGAGCCAGATCATTCCATGCACCCCAGAACTCCATGATGCCACTGCAGAGATTCTCAGAAATCAGACCCCCAAATTTAAAGTCCTGATTTTCTAGGCCTTCAATGTTCTGGACCCAGGACACCCACTGGGATTTTAACTCTACACAGCAGGAACAATGGAACTGTCCACATTACTGGTGAACCTCATGTGAGCATGACAACAGATTTCCCAGGACATTAGGATTCACAATCCTCACCACTTCTCTTCTGTAACTTTGATTTCCCACAAAGCAACTCATAACCCAGAAACCGCTCTGGAACACACACGTAGAAAAAAAATTCTCATGCAACTTACTCCTCTGTGGGGTGGAATAAAGAGGAAACTTTACTGCCTTGAATCACCACGGTTTCTAACTCTGGCAGGTGCTCTGAGACCATGGTGATGGGCCTGTTCCAAGACCAGTAATACAGATCATAGTAATAATAGAATAGGATGGAGGTCAAGAGCAGGAGTGGAAGGGTCAGGTGGAATGCACATCTTCTCTTGCGAAAGTACCAAACTGAATCCATCCAAAAGACCACCAGGCTGTATTGCATTCTGCATAAAAGCGCTCCATGTTGGGGAAGCCTCTCTTCAAGGGGGAATCCAGAAGCAGCTGCCTGTGTGGAATTCCCTGGAACATTGCTGCTTGAGGAAGAATTTGACACTACACCCTGCAGGTAGAGATGGTGTAGTCTCAAGGTCACCACATGAGTAATCTTTTGTGTCCAAAAGATCTTAGAGAACATCAGGAACCACTTCTTATTCTATGGGGTTGGGCAAAACTCCACCTCCAAAAAGGAAACATTCAAGTGCACACCACAGAAGTCATCTTTCTGTGGTTTTTCACCCCCCACAGGCCTGCTCCCATTGGCTTTTTCACCCTCAGTTTTTGTTCTACCTGAACTTGAGCAGACTGAGTATAAAGTGGGTAAGGACCTTTGCATGGGGCTCTTTACAAATAACAAATAACACATGGAAACTGAGGTTAAATTTAGCAAAAGGCCATTACCTGGAGGCCACCACGAAGGGCTCCTGCCCTTGACTTTATTTGGTCCCGTAATGAGGCTATGATTAATCTAAGCTGATGCTGCATACTGTATCTTAAAAGAGCAGTTTGAAACAGTGCAAGGTTAACACACAAGCCAGGACAAGGTTGGCAGTGAGAGTAGAGGATGTTGAGAGTTTTTAAATCAGGCTAAATGATGTCTTTGCCCTACCACCTTTAATAGGCGCGATCTAGAAGTTCTGCTCTGAGGCGTCATTTTTTACTGTGTAACTTTGCACTGCTCATGCTAGTTACAGAGTTCTCCCTCAATAGTAGATAAATACGTCTTCTGGCTTCAGAACAAAGGCCTTCTCTGCAGACATCGGACAAGGGACATTGCTCCTCCTCCTCCTACCAAGATGGTCTTCCTCAACTATGATGCCTCTGGCTGAACTACACACAACCTTTTCCCCAAATGCTCTGACCTGCAATGCTCCTGT
Organism: Eretmochelys imbricata; assembly: GCF_965152235.1. Lineage (NCBI taxonomy): Eukaryota > Metazoa > Chordata > Testudines > Cheloniidae > Eretmochelys > Eretmochelys imbricata. The sequence goes on from NC_135583.1 coordinate 34,679,004, forward strand.
AAGCACTGAAGGGAAGTAGTCACCATATCCCAACGCTTTCAGCATTACATTATGCTGTGATTTATTATGTATTACTTACTATGTGTTTCACTATTATCACATGCAGTTGTAGAGTGCCCCTAATAATGGCAAATGGATGCACTTTTCATGGCTTAGATCTGGGATCAGCACCATTTCCAAACTAGAAGGGCAAATCTAAGTTGCTCCTCCATTTTTTGCAAGGCATGCTGAAACGGCCTGGATAGAATGAAAACTAGAGCTGGAACCTTGTTTCAGTTAATGAATAACTTGCAAACTATTCCCAATTTTCTTCAAAGGTTATTCTTAAGCATCTGTTGGTGGAGAAAGACAACAAAAACTGATTAGGAGTTGGGAACAGTTTACATATGAGGAGGGATTAAAACAACTGGAAATGTTCATCTTAGAAAAGAGACGACTAAGTAGGGATATGATAGAGAGCTCTAAAATCATGATAAGCGTTGAGAATTTGAATAGGGAAGTACTATTTAACCCTTCACGTAACAAAAGAGCCTAATGAAATTAATAGGCAGCAGATTTTAAACAAACATAAGAAAGTATTTCTTCACACAATGCATAGTCAATCTGTGGACCTCATTACTAGGGTCTGTTGTGATGCCCAAAAGTATGACTGGGTTCAAAAAATAATTAAATAAGTTAATGGACAATAGGGCCGAGGGACGTACTGTCCGCCACTTCCAGCAGCTCCCATTGGCCTGGAGCAGTGAACCGCGGCCAGTGGGAGCCGCGATCGGCCGAACCTGTGGACGCGGCAGGTAAACAAACTGGCCCGGCCCGCCAGGGGCTTTCCCCGCACAAGTGGCGGAACAAGTTGGGGAACCACTGCTCTAGTAATTAGATTAACTCATATTATTGGAATTAAAAAGCTAAAGGAAATATTTAGAATCTGGAAACAGAGCCCAGGGGAGGTCATACTGTTACAGCCCAACAGGCCTCAATATGTTCATTTGCATAGAATCATAGAATATCAGGGTTAGAAGGGACCTCAGGAGGTCATCTAGTCCAACCCCCTGCTCAAAGCAGGACCGATCCCCAATTAAATCATCCAAGCCAGGGCTTTGTCAAGCCTGACCTTAAAAACTTCTAAGGAAGGAGATTCCACCACCTGCCTAGGTAACACATTCCAGTGTTTTCATGTGTCCCAATTTGATACTTATTAACTACATACTGTAATAACTAGATCAAGGCTGAAATCCTGGCCCCAGTAAAGTCAACTTGAGTTTGCCATTGCCTTCAGGAGAGCCAGGACTTCATCCCAGGTACCACCAAATGCTTTATTCAATTTGAAAAGGGCTCAGTCTCCAACCAGTCAAAAGAAGCAATGTAAAGAGATATCTTGAACCAATTGAAAACCAAAACCCCAGTCTGCAATCAGCTCTGCAGAGATGTCTGCCTGTCACAATGAATGAGGCTTTGTGCAGCATCTGGACATCACCCATGCTGACCTTATTCTAGGATGGCGGCCCATAACTGTTTACCCATCTGAGTTGTCATGAGGCTTTGCCTATATTAGATGCTGATGTGCCAGGTATCAATGATGGGGGGTAGAGTTGCAACACAAATATCCTCAATAAGAAAGGTAAACATGAAGAATTTTAAAAAATATTGGTGTGTTTTTCCAAAGCACCTACAGATATATCTACACTGCAAAGAAAAACTCACGGCACCAAGTCATAGAGCCCAGGTCAATTGACTTGGGCTCATGGGGGTTGGGTTGCCAGGCTAAGAATAACTGTGTAAGTGTTCCTGCTCGGGCCGGAGGTTGGGATCTGAATCCCTTGCCCACTTACCAGGCTTCAGCCTGGGCTCCTAAGTGATTTAAGAGCACAAGTTCCACTGACTTTGTCTTCTGGAAAAGTCAAGGTGACTTGTGCTCTCACACCCTTTAGGTGCTTTTGAACCTCCCCACCCCACCCCAGGTTTACTGTTTCCTGATATTCTTTATAAACATTTGACAAACTAGAGTCTTTGCGTACAGCCCATAGAGATTGTAAAGGGAATAACCTATTGGATCATCCTGTCTATCCTCCAGCTAATATAGGATTTTTCTGACAGATGGGCCACATCAATCTTTTCAGTCCCTAATTTCTATGGTTTCTTCAAGGCACAGCAGGAAAAAAATGGCCTAATTTTGCCCCACCTTGCTGATTATTAGCTCTGATAGGTATTCCATCCCTGACATACTGAGCTAGTGAGCAATCAATACAGCTTGGAGCTGAATATATGTTCATATATTTTCCACCAAAAGAAATACAGAATTATCTGATTTTTCCATCTCCCTCTCCATTAAGGCACCCTAACATTTAATGCATGTGCTTTGATTTCTAGTAATTTTTCTTGTATTCCTTCGCATTAAAGAGCGAGTTTTGCTATTGTATCAATTCAGAGATACACCTACTTTTAATTGTAGCTCTTTGCGACCATTTACACAGATCCTGGTCTTCATCCCTTTCCTAGCCTCTTAATTAATGTTCCTTGGCACTCTGCACATTGTTCTTTTGTAAAATAAACACTGAAAACAGGAAGCTAATAAAACATTTTGCTGCACATTGCTCCATCCTTTGGGGCAATCCAAGATTTTTTTTTTTTTTTTAAATGGGACAATCAAAAAGTGCCCTCCTCTCTTTCTTGCTTTGACTCTAAATTGGAGGACTATGTGCAGTTTAGATGCTATCCTCTGACTGAGCTATCACAAATCTATAACAAGCGTAAATAAATGAATTAAAATTAATTGTAATTCAAATCAAAGAAGACAGTTTTAGAAAAGACCTACCCTTTAATTTCACAAAAAGGAGAATTTGAGGCCCGTTTTACTTTAGTGTTAAATAGCGAGTGCTCTGTAAGACCTCAATTCATTAGGAAAATAAAAAGTAATACAATGGAATTAATTTGCATTGCACACTAATTAATATGGGAATTGGGCTATGTGAGGAAGCTTCATAGACATACACTGGGATGGAAGCAGGGATTTCTGGCAGCAAGTCATTACATAAGAGAATCACACATTGGCCTAGCAGAATCACACTTTGGCCCAGCAAGTCATTGAATCACACAAAGGGCTTGGTTCTTTGGTTCTAAATGAAGTGCTAGACAAAGATTGATTTTGTTTTTTGGAGGGGTCATTTTGTTTTGTTTGTTTGATAGGGGATTTTAATCAGAGATGGGTAAAGTGGCTCCAACTGTTACTCATCCACTGAACTAAACCCGAGTCTTTGTTCAGTTTTGGTTTTGTAAAAGAACATCTCTTGGCTTCCTGCTCTCTCCATCCCTCCAATAAATCTGAAACACTGGGAATAGGAAGAATAATCTGAAGCTCTCAGCCTCCCAAGCCTCTTGGCCCTTTCTCAGTTTGTATAGCAACTTGTAGCTTTGAGAGATCCCTGTTTGTTTGTTCTCAGTAAAGGTCGCTGATTCAAGAAGATGTCTTGCAAGCTGTCCAATTTCTTCTGATTCAGAAGATGTTTGTTGGTTACAAACTGGACTTTTATGAAACATACCTTTCTGATAGTTGTGAGGAAAAAGAACCTATCAAAGCTCCAGAGAGATGGAATTCCAGTCTCACATACTGTCTCCAAAACTGCTTAATCCAAAACTCAGCCTGCTAGAAGAAGGGTGACATATCATGAATTGAGAGCATGAGCTTCTTCCATTCACTTCCTCCTGTAAAAGCATCACACAAAATGTTAAGTAGCAGAAGGGTAGTATTCCAACCAGAGATTGGCTACAAAGACAGCGATCACAGTCAGGTCCAGAATAGGCTTAATCTAGGGTGAACTATTTGGGCTCATAGAATCAGAGAACCATAGCAGATTAGGGTTGGAAGAGACCTCAAGAGGTCATCTAGTCCAACTGCCTGCTCAAAGCAGGACCAACACCAACTAAGTCATCCCAGCCAGGGCTTTGTCAAGCCGGGCCTTAAAAACCTCTAAGGGATGGAGATTCTGGTTCAAAGCCCAACCAGAGCTCTGTATCTGATTTCTTGGCACTGTTGGTACTCATACACCATTTTCACAAAAATGTTGATCATGTGAGATGTCTGCCATCTTGAATGGTGGGAATCTCATGGACTTTCACAGTTTTTAATGAGATTTCTGCCATTGCGGTCCAGATAAGAACCAGAAAAGGGAACCTTATGGTTAGGTATTTGAATCAGAAGCCAAAGTTGTACGGGTGAGTTCAAATCCCAGGTACTGAACTGAACATTTTTTAAATCTAAATTCTTCTTTGGATCTGAGGTTTGGCTGGCCAGGGGTTTTTCAAGTTTTAGAAGACCAAAGGTCGATTCTCCACTGCCTTGCCTCTTGTGTAGTAACTCACACCAATGCAAAGTGAGTGCAAGTCACAACCATTCTGATTTGCTAGCATTTTACTCTCACTTTGCATGGATGTAAATGACTGCAGGGCAATGGAGAATCAGGCTCCAAATCTTACTGGTGGATCATTACGTCATGAAAGTTCTTTATGTGAAGTAAAACCCATTGGTGGACAACAGTTAATTTGAAAGACATACGCCATCAGCCTAAAACAATGGGTTTCTTCCTAACTTTCCCTTGTATTTCAAACTGCCACTTTTGTTTTAATAAATAAAATCCTAGTTGGCCTGTGACTGGTTGATGAAAGTCCTGGTTATTTCACGACAACATTATGTAGTACTGAAGAAGTCTGGCAACACTCTAAACCTGGCTCAGATTTCTGTTCTGTTCTCTTCATTAACATTTTGTGTGACTGTCTAAATCTCCTAGACATTTTTGAACTCTGTGAATTGTTGCAACTATTGCAAAGTCCAGGTGTCAACTGAACGATGTGAAAGATCCTGGGGGGGCCTGTTAACAGTCTGTGAACAATAACATCAAGTTCACAGAACATAACAAGTATTTTTCCAAGGCACCTGTACAACGAAAAGCAATAGTCTTAAAGTGACACTCAATTTGCAGGTCTTATAGAACAGCATGATTCCTTGCACATCATCCAAGACATGTCACAGGGGTTGCTAAACAGTTTACTAATTTAAAACCAATTTTCTCAAGCCAAGGCAAAATTACCACTAATGAAAAAGAGAGAATCTGAATAACTTGGCATTTAAAAGTCAGGATCTCAGAAGACCCTCAACTATGTGAAAAGAAAAAAGTTAAGCATTTGACTCTCAACTCAGACCCTCTTGCTAGTTAAAAACAAAATCTTTTGCAGTCACATTATTATTTATTCAGGTTCTCAATCCGAATAATTATCTGGAGATTTTATAATTTTGTAGAAAAGGTTTGAATAGTTTTTTTTTTCAGATAAGAAACTGGAAAGAAACTAAGCTGAACCAAAGGAAATAATAAATAGTGCTAGAAAAAAAGTCCTTGAAGCAGTGAAGTTTTAACATGTATGGCCAACATTTTTAGATCTGGGAACCATTAAGATCTTTACAAAAGGTGCGGGGGTGGGGCGGGTATCTGTCTGTGTGTGGTGGGGGTTAACCAAACGTTTCAGGATTTTAAAATAATTATTTGGGAATTTAATGGAATGAGTCCTTTGGAGAACAAGTTCTTTAGAATGTACCAAGATGCAGCAATTATTTTTTCCTTTCTGGGGGAGCTTTCGCGTTGTGATTAAGGGCAGAATGCTTGAGCTGCAGCAAATTTGAAGCTCCAATTAAAATTTAATGTAAATGTTCAGCAGATCCATGGGTTTCCGGTAACTCTCCCAGGCTGAAGAGTATTTCCCCTTTAAGAAGAACGGGGTGTAGCTCTGCCAAGTGGGGAGGAAACAGCCATTACAATGACCCACTAGTGTCTAGAGACGGCTGCCATGCTAAACAGAATGAACCTCAGAGACTGTAGGTAAACTTGTTCATATTGGGGGTTATCAACCAGAAGCTCACTCGTTCACCATGCACTCATGCTACTGGCATGTGTGCTGGAAGCTTAGTTTGTTGTTTGTTTTCCTGAATGGCTGATAACTTCTCAGCTGGCTTCCAGAGAGCTCACTCAAAAGTTGGACTTTCCAGACACACAAACTCTGAGCCAAACTGCGCTGACTTTTTCACCCACCTTTCGTTGTCTCAGCTCTTCTAAGCAGTTAACTGTCTGGTTTCCAGAATCTACCCTGACAGGGGCTTAGTATATTTGTATCTTACTATTAAATTAGAAGAATTTTACTTTTGAATAGAGCCATTTTCAAGCTTTGCTCACCTATGCCTTCCATTCCATGCCTCTTCAGGACTGATACATATATCTAATTTGGGTGAGCGGGAGGAGGTCACACGAGTAATTTTGTGTGGAGTCCCCTCCAAACAAACACAAGTTAATGAGTGAATAACACAGAATCTGCAAATAAACAGCTACATCTGCAAACTCCAGAATAACCTTTCCTGTCTTCTAGGTATGTGATTGCTCATTGTCCTGTGTGAAGGATATGGGGATGATCTACAATAATTGATGAATACCACATATGAGCTGGGTATATTACTGTACAGCTATATTGGGTTACTGGCATGTTTACTATATGCATATGTGGTTTAGTTTAATATGAAACAAGGAGAGAGACAACACAATGGCACCAGGGGGGAAAAAAAAACCCTGGTAAATGGGTCAGGAGGTTAAGAAAGAATACCTGGTCTGTTAGATAGGAAGGTGCTACTTCCAGGCTAACAGCTGTTTTGCCAATGCTGGGAACACCCAGATCAAAAGCATTGTATATGGTAAAAAAACAAAACAAAACCCCTCTCTCTCTGTGTCCAGAAGTGGGGAGTAGTTGTCAGGGAGCTGTTCATGAACAGACTGACCTAGATCCTGCAGGAGCATCTGAAGCAGTTAAGCCTTCCTAAGCTTGCAGATGGATGGTAAGCCTTAGGTAAGATAGATATTTTATTGAGTTAAAATCCTGTTTCTGGTGTGCTTTGCTGTGTTCCTACTTTTAAAAGAAAACAACACTTTGTTTTAAGAAAACTGTCTGGTCACCTGTGTTAACCACTGGTCACAGTTCCTGACGGGAAGATTTACAGGTGCTGAATGAGTGGTACACGGATACTGTAGCCCAGGGCTTGGTCTAAGAGTGGTAGAATAGCTAGATTGCCCCGCCCCGCCCGCCGAGGGAGCTGAAGGCAAGGCGCCTAACACCTGAGGGGGTGCCCTTAGTGAGACCAGACAGGGGTCAAGGTGCTGCAGCTAGTGCTGCAACCATAACATCCTTCACATAACAAAGAGCGTCTATGACAACCATCATCTTGGCTAACCCACAGGGATTGAACCAGGAACCTCCAGAGCTAAACACACAAGCGGCTGCAACTCAAGCTCTCTAAGAGGCTCTGTGATAAACTCACATATTCTGCAGATTGGGCCCAGCGGAGACCTGAAACATACACTACCCAGTAAGTTACACATCCTTCTTGATTTGCCCCCTGAAACCTTTCCTCCTGTCTCTTTCTGCCCTCTTCTTTCAGTGGTGCTCTTACCTTCTTTCTTGCTAGCGGACTTAGGGGCATGTTCTTCCCCGAATCTACATGCAGGCAACCCTCATTGACATCAAGAATGGATTTATGAGGAGAAAATGTGTTCACATTAGTGCTAATTAACATTAGTTGCCATTGTTCCCAGTGTTAAATAACTTGTATTACCATCCCTGCATCGCTGCATTCTTGGTCTCTTAACTCTATTACTCATCCTATTGCCTTCCCTTTTAACTTACTATTCCATCTCCGTTCTGGATTATTGTCTTTGTTGCACTAAATGATTATTTTCAACCAATGATCCAGCTCAGGCATAAAATAAAATATCCCCCGTATTCATTCTCAATGGCCTTCATTTTAAATTACTTAATCTGTCATTTTCACATTTCCTTTCTTGATGTGGCAATGCATTTTTATTCTTTTTTTCCCTCTCTGCCATAGCTTCAATTTGTATCTAAATTCAACACATATTGATTAAATGTTAAACTTGTGCATGAAACAGTCCCATTTGTAAACACTTTTAATGCAGGTTAAAAAATACCAGCAAGCTACACCTGAAATATCAGTGTGATTGGCAGGGCATTCTTAGTCCTTTGAAACTGCTTATGCAGGCAGAAGAGTTGAGTTTTCCTGACACATACTTTGTCATTCTGCCTATAATTAAGCTTGTCTAATCACGTCTCTGACAAGGATTTCAGGGTGAGCATATAAATTCTCTAAGAAATTATTTGCTGTATCTGTGTAAGTGTCGTGTAAAACATTCATAGCACGATCCATTTAAAAAAAAAAAGTAACAGTTTTAACTGAAAATTGACCAAGAGACTTCACAACCCTGATTTGATCTGTTTGTAGCAGTAAGTGAAATTATGAAACACAAGCAGAGTATAAAAGTATGTTTCTGCTAATATTAATGTCGTGGCTGACACACATGACTTGGTTCTGAATTGCGAGCGCTAAAATGTTTATCATTAACAGCAAATTGTTTGAGCACAAGAAACATGGCACCCCAGTAATGAATTCAGAGAGCAGATATAACACATGAGATGCAAAAAAATAAGGAATAGGAAAGTGAAATTAAAAAAATGGTTGTTAATACAAAGATAACAGGGGAAAGGAGTAGGTGATACAGTTGTCAAATGTGCCAGCATTTTGTTTCTGGAGAGTAGGGAACAAATTCATCTTTAAGTCACAAGAAAACTAAATTATTTCCCACCACGGCTGCCGGGATATTTGTCTACAAGAATATACTTAATGAGGGATATGATCATTTGCCCTGAGGCAAGGTAGAAACGGTCCACCTTGGCTCAGGAGATCCTGAGGAATCTCTCAGGGAGTTTGAGGAACTGGGAATCTGTAAGATTAAAGAAAAAAACTGATACTGGAAAGGCCATTGAGGAGACTGAAGACAACTGGGTTCTGGAACAACGTACAATGGGTTGACTGTTGGGAATTAAGAATTGCTCCTTTACGGACTGAGGTTCTGATCCTTAAAGGTATTTAGGCACCTAAACTTCCACTGATTGGGAGTTAGGCGCGAAAGGCTTTGAGCAACTGGCCTTCAGAGACCAAAGTGACTCTTTTCATCTCTGTGTTCTTCATCTCTGTGTCTAAATCAGCTATCACCGTCACATCCAGGTAACAAGTATTGCTGTACTCTATAATAATTACTGTTTAAAAGTTAACATTTGACAGGAGAGTTATCACACAGTACAGTCAGAAGTAGCTGTTAGTTTCTGGGCTATGGGCCATGCAATAACTATTGTCAAATGTTCTTGTTTTTGAATGGTGCCTGCTGAATGAGTCTCACCGAGGGAGCCAGAGATCTGCACAAGATCTGATGTATTCTATAGGAAAATACCTTGCTTGGGAGCTCTTTAATTTTAAGTGGACATTAGGAAGGAATCTAGGGACACTGTCAGAAAATTCTAATGACTAATACCTCATGACACTTAGGTCAGAGGTCAAATCCAATAATTTATATCTAAACAGGGGACTATTACCTGTTGAATAAAAATGTCGTGACCTACGACATCTAATGGTCTAGGGGGAATTGAAGTCCTGCCACACTCACATACATTCAGAATACCTCCACCGTATAGAATATATATAATCAGGAATTTCTCTTAATACAAGAAGTAGGAAACAGTCAATGAAATTAAAATGTATTAAATTAAATACTGATAACAGGCAACACTGCAAAATGTAGAAATAACCTGCGGAACTCATTGTCACAAGATATCATTGAAGAGCTTAGCAGAACTATAAAAAAGGATTGCGCACCTTTATGGATAACAAGAACGTTCAGATTTATAACAGTAAATATTACAAAACACCAAGAGTTTTGGAAAAGATGGGAAATCCTCAAGATTTGGGGTATAAGCCAACCTCTAACTATTTTGTGTGAGGAGGAAGCTTTCTCTGAGGGTAGGTTACTCCATAAGATTTCTTCTGCTGAGGCAGCTAGTATTGGAGACTGAATATGGGTCTAGATGGTCAACTGGTGTGATTCAGTATGGTATTCCCTATGCTCCTATATAATTAGCCTCCATATATGCATAGTTAGAAAGAGTGTGTATACATTTAGGTTGATTTTGTGAAGAACTAAAGCCCAGCTCCACAGCGGTTGGGTTGCTAAATACTTTTGAGATTCTGGGACTAAATGTGAATCAGAACCTTCTTTTTTCACCACCTTTCCTATATATTAATGCTAGGACCATCTTCACCCTTACCCACCTCTCCAGGCCTAGAATCTTGATTCAAGTTGTATTTGATAACCATGCCAGCAGCCGCTATGGTCAAAGCAAGGTGAAAAGTACAGATCTTAAAGCTAGCAATTTAAGGAGAAGGCTCCAGAATTTGAAAAGATTTGCTATGCAAATTCTCATACTGTATAAAAGTTGGAAGTCAAGTGTGCAGTCCTGCTGCCATGGGGTTTAATGGGAGCAGGAGCAAGCCTCCGGTGGAATTTATTTAGCTCGAGCTTTTAAATAGTCATTGCTTCAAAGGCTAGTGTCAGAATCAATGTTAGGTTGCTGCTTTATACTAAGAGGACTACAATAATGCCTGAGAAGTGTGTACATCTCCTAGCAAAAGGCTTTTGTTGTATGTACTTGCTGTAATTTAGTCTGTCATTACTTGAGTGTAATTGAATTGTAGCTGTTTCACGGTGGCCTTTGCTTGTTAAATTTAAATCCCTTTGTTGGAACTTTTATTTGCTGAGCGAGCATAGTATTTCTTCAAACCAGCATTCTGATCAAGTTGATAACAGGCCCCAAGCTGTCAGAGTTCTAAGCACATTTGGCATTTGTGTTGTTTTGTTTTAACAGCAGAAAGGTAATGAAATAATTCCATAACATAAAGCTTGCTTAAAGTGGCAATTAACAAGAAATTGATCTGACATATCCTGTTCTTCAAATTACAATGCTATGTAAAAAATTTAAATCTCCATCTCCTTCATGAAAGCTTTCGTCTCTTGTATTGGTTAGGAAAATATTGAGAACAATAATAATTTTTCAATAAAGTGAGCCTTTACCATAGAGTAGAAAGAATGCACCGTGGTTATTACATTTTCCACAGAAGACTGCCTTTCACATTAGTGCTTGCTATTTGCGTATTTCATGTCACTCCATCATACTGTCTTTCACTCAAATCCTACATTTGTTGGAGCAGATGGAAAGTTAGTTTAAATTAATTGAAAGCCTGCTGTGCACAGCTTGTGGTATCAAGAACATGCAAAGAAGAAAGCCAGCTACATCAATTCCCTGTCTATGACACCTATAACTGCAAGAAGAAATCTCTCAAGAAACCACTGGCATATTATACTTTTTTGTAAAGCTATATTGCTTTTATTTTGTCAAGAGGAGAAGAAGGTGATGCAATTGGTTGGATACAATTGTCTGAAAAATAAATTCAACATGGATGGGCCTTATTGGAATGGTACAGGGCTTTTCGTTGCCTGCTGTTAGACTCATAGAGTCATCAAATATTAGGGTTGGAAGAGACCTCAGGAGGTCATCTAGTCCAACCGCCTGCTCAAAGTAGGACTGACACTGCTTCTCTGCTTTTCTCAATGATAGTGAAGAGTTTTGTGGCTAATGAATTTAGCACCTACTTTGGGTTTCTACTACTTCTCCAGTTCCCATCCTCTGCTTTTCTTTGTCTCCATTGTCAATCGGACTCTCCTTCCTGTTCTCTTTGCTCTTGACCTCCTTCCATATTTATGGCCTGATCTAGCTGCCAATGACATTAACAAGGAACTTTCTATTGGCTTTAATGAGACTTTGGGTGCGCCAATACGAAAAATGAAAAGAAGTGGGAGTTTTGCTTCACTTTCTCTCCCTTTTTAATTTTTTTCCACCGAAAAGGGAGAATAAAAACCAAGAAAACAAAACAAAGTTTAAAAAAAACTTTTTTTAGTTTTCAAAAACCTAAATGCAAATAGAATTTGAAATAAAACAAAATGAAGTAAAATATTTAGTTTAGCTTTACTATAGAACCTCAATTTTTTACTAACACCAATCCCAGTCACAGGAACCATTTTTCCTGACTGGAAGCAAAAAAGTCATGTAATAAAAGTGATGTTGATTAAGAGCAAGTCAGTGAGCCTTCAGCTGATGTCTTCAATGAATTGGGAATTGCTTTGCAGTGGTTTGAAGGAGAAGACGAAATTGATGCAGTGCATTGTAGTGACGGGCCCAGCGTAATTTTGAGATGTTCAGCTTTAGAACGTTATTTGATGAACTCCATCCGCAAGTAGTTTGTAAAATTGGAGTCTATCCATGTTTTTATTTTTTGTTCTTCAAAACTCAAACCATTCTCAAAACATCAAGGAAACAAAGACCTAAATTTTTCACAAAAAATCATTTGGATTTTTTGACTAGTCCTAGTTAAAACCTATGTATATAACTTACACACATGCACAGCAAAAAGATGGTCTCTGTGCCAAAGAGTTTACAACCTAGTACAACATGAGAGCAAACGGATACAACAAACAGTGGATGGAGCATACGTTTTTACCTATCCTGCTTCCTTGTCTTTCCCCTTTTCAGACTGTACGAATGTTCCTGCTAAACTCATGTTCCTTTTTCACTTCTTTGATCATGTAACATCCCCTGCTGGAATCCCTCCAATGGCTTCTTATCTCTTACCACCTGAAATTTAATCATCTCCATCTACAAGTGCCTAGAAAATCTTGCATTACTGACATCTCCATTCTCATTTCTGTTGACAGCATTTTCCCAGCCTCTTTGCTCACCTTGATTCAGCAGCTTGCACTGATTTAAGCCAGGGCAAAAATTTGTCCTTTAGATTGTAAGTTCTTTTACGAAAGTGAATGTGTCTTCTTCTGAATTTGTAACACTCTTTGGAAATGTACAGGGCTATAAAGAAAATTGTTGTTGATGATTAGTACTTTACAATTACCAAACAAAAGATGGTATTGACAGGCAGTAAATGCCAATCTCAAAGCAACCCACACGCATGTCAAATTTGCAAAGCTTTTACCTTTCTCCCTCCATTGGGGCACTGCTTGACCCCATGTTGAGTTCCATTTCTATAACTGTGCCCAAGAAACATTCACAAATAATTAAGTAGTCATAAAGAAATTAGGAATGCAAGAGAATTAACTTCTCACCTCCTAGTGTTACTTGAAGATTAATTTGCCTAAAAACTAATTAGTTGATCTTCCACAAGATACAGACCGTCAACTGAAATGCAAAAAACAAAAGAGATTTTTATTTTTGGTGAATCTATAAATGAACAAGTTTATTGCAACATTTCTGAAAGCTGTTAGATTAAACCTTCAAAGAGAACGTTTCTGAAGAGTAAATGAAACTGCGAAGCAGCTGAGATAAATTCTTCTCTGATGTTTGAGTTAAAAAGAAACCTGCCACAATATTAAACTTCTTTTTGAAGATAAAAGAATAGACTATTTATGATTGCAAGTGACTGAATGGCTCAAGGATATTGAGCCATTCAACTGAGATTGCTGGTTAGCATCTAACACAGCTGGGTGATAAGCCAAAAGTCATTACTGTGTGACAGTCATAAAGCGGGGTATGCAAGGTAAGTTGATGGACTCGACAGCATTGGTTCTGTGATGCAGACTATTTATACTTTTGTTGGCAGTGTCAGAAGAGATAATTAAATTTGAATAAACATGAAAACTGAACCATCCGTTCTCCTTCAGAGGTGGGAATAGGTAAGATGCAGAACTGGTTGGATATTTTTCATTGGAAGAGTTTAACATTTTGATTAAACCATTTGGTTTTTGTGCAACTGAATGGATTTTGACAAAATTTCCCAAGGGAAAAAATTTCTTTTTTCATTTTGAGTAATTTCAATTCAGAAAACAATTGAAACTTTGTTTCCAAACGCCTTTTTTGTTTTGATTTTTTGATTTTTGATTACTTTTATATATTGTTTCATTATTTCATGACACATTGGTAATAGTGCATAACATGGCAGGTCATTCATGCAGCTGCTTAGTAGTGATTGAAACATCTTATCCTACATTGGAAAATGATGTGTTTACTGTTTGTGGTGTAAGGAAACAGTTTGGCATTTTGACACTTGGATCTGGAAAAGAAGATAAGCACTCAGTGCACTAGCTAAAGGACCAGCTGTTTTTAGTATCCTAGAAAAATGATTCCATGCTAACACAAGGACATTGAAAACAGCTGCTCATCTCATTAGTACATTGAAGCCCAGTGTTAATGAGGGGAAAGGACAGAAGGGCTTAAAAGCCAGACTCTAAGCAACCAAGGCAAACAGGGGAGTTTAAGAGGGAGAGCCCCTGCTGAAGAAGGTGCGGGAACTAATTCTTGGAGTGAGGGAGCACACTTGTTTGTCTGCTTGGATTTTCTTTTGGCTTGCTTAACATTGACTGTGTGGACTGTGTGAGAGTGAGGGTCAGAGGCCTACTGTCTGCTTGCTGAATGGACATGGCAAGGCTCTAGCCTCCTGTCCTTTGATCACTCTTGTGCTCATCCTTCCCCTGTGGGTTGAGGAGGGGTCAGGGCTTTCCTAGGAAAGAAGGGCTTCGAAGACAGCTGTTAAGTGATCAAGTGGTGTTAACAAACAGGGGAGTCTGAGAGGGAGTTTGTCAGCATGGTATGGAAAAGCCACATCACCAAGGTCAGCACCACCACAACCTGCACCTGTGTCCAGACTGAAAACCTGACCATGGATGCCTCTACCCATGTCATGGGGTGGATTTCAGAGACTGTGGCCTTCATTTCCTGCCCTAAAAAGCCAGGCTGAGAAGAACATCCAAACTGAGAAGTGTCCACTTGTAGACTCTCTCAGGAAGCAGGGTGCAGAGCTACAGGGGGAGGTGGCTAGGCTGAGGAGCATCAGTTCACGTCAGCAATTCATTGAAAACATGTGTACAGAGACCTCCACCGATGAGAAAACCATCCAGCTGGAGAGGACTGCACTAGCATCACCAGGGGAGGAGGGAACTGCTCCTTCACAGGGAGGAAGCTGGCTGCTGATTACTTCCAGCACCATGCAGTGTTCCATCTTTGTCCCAGCACTCCATCCATCCAGTATGCTGCCCTGGGAATGGGGGATGAGGAATCTCCCTCAAAGGTGGTGGAGGAGAAGCTACATATCTCCGAGGCTGGGAGGATCACGGTCACCACTCTCAAGAAGAAACAAAGAGTGGTGGCAGTCGGTGACTCGCTTCTAAGGGGGATGGAGGCATCCATCTGCTGGCCTGACCTGGCATCCTACGTTTCTATGATTCAATGATCATCAAAGGTATTTGGGCATCTAATTCTCACCTGGGGCTGAGGGCTTATCTTCTTTTCTTGTTCACAGAGACAAAATGTCAAACTGTTTCATTTCAATGCAAACAAGAGACATAAAATAAGATAAGATGTTTCAATCCATGCTAAATAGCAGCTGTCCCTGATGATTTTAAAAATAGTTTAAAAATAAAATAGTATAAAATAAATCAATAGAATATTTTGACTATCATATTGTGGCATGCCAGTAATAGCAATGCACAATGTGATATGTCATGTTATGACAACGGTCACAGTACACCAACAGCCTAAAAGGCATACAGGCTTGACTTGAATATATCAAGACACAGAGAATCCACCACTTCCCTTGGTAGTTTATTCCAGGGGTTAATCACGCTCATGATTAACAAATTGCACCTTATATCTAATTTGAATTTGTCTGGCTTTAACTTCCAGGCATTATTTTTAGTGCGTCTTTCTCTGCCAGGTTACAGAGGTCTTTAGTACCTGGTATTTTCTCCCCATGAAGATATGCACACTTAGAATCATAGAATCATAGAATATCAGGGTTGGAAGGGACCCCTGAAGGTCATCTAGTCCAACCCCCTGCTCGAAGCAGGACCAATTCCCAGTTAAATCATCCCAGCCAGGGCTTTGTCAAGCCTGACCTTAAAAACCTCTAAGGAAGGAGATTCTACCACCTCCCTAGGTAACGCATTCCAGTGTTTCACCACCCTCTTAGTGAAAAAGTTTTTCCTAATATCCAATCTAAACCTCCCCCACTGCAACTTGAGACCATTACTCCTCGTTCTGTCATCTGCTACCATTGAGAACAGTCTAGAGCCTTCCTCTTTGGAACCCCCTTTCAGGTAGTTGAAAGCAGCTATCAAATCCCCCCTCATTCTTCTCTTCTGCAGGCTAAACAATCCCAGCTCCCTCAGCCTGTCCTCATAAGTCATGTGTTCCAGTCCCCTAATCATTTTTGTTGCCCTTCGCTGGACTCTCTCCAATTTATCCACATCCTTCTTGTAGTGTGGGGCCCAAAACTGGACACAGTACTCCAGATGAGGCCTCACCAATGTCGAATAGAGGGGAACGATCACGTCCCTCGATCTGCTTGCTATGCCCCTACTTATACAACCCAAAATGCCATTGGCCTTCTTGGCAACAAGGGCACACTGCTGACTCATATCCAGCTTCTCGTCCACTGTCACCCTTAGGTCCTTTTCCACAGAACTGCTGCCTAGCCATTCGGTCCCTAGTCTGTAGCGGTGCATTGGATTCTTCCATCCTAAGTGCAGGACCCTGCACTTATCCTTATTGAACCTCATCAGATTTCTTTTGGCCCAATCCTCCAATTTGTCTAGGTCCTTCTGTATCCTATCCCTCCCCTCCAGCGTATCTACCACTCCTCCCAGTTTAGTATCATCCGCAAATTTGCTGAGAGTGCAATCCACACCATCCTCCAGATCATTTATGAAGATATTGAACAAAACCGGCCCCAGGACCGACCCTTGGGGCACTCCACTTGATACCGGCTGCCAACTAGACATGGAGCCATTGATCACTACCCGTTGAGCCCGACAATCTAGCCAGCTTTCTACCCACCTTATAGTGCATTCATCCAGCCCATACGTCCTTAACTTTCTGACAAGAATACTGTGGGAGACAGTGTCAAAAGCTTTGCTAAAGTCAAGAAACAATACATCCACTGCTTTCCCCTCATCCACAGAACCAGTAATCTCATCATAAAAGGCGATTAGATTAGTCAGGCATGACCTTCCCTTGGTGAATCCATGCTGGCTGTTCCTGATCACTTTCCTCTCATGCAAGTGCATCAGGATTGATTCTTTGAGGACCTGCTCCATGATTTTTCCAGGGACTGAGGTGAGGCTGACTGGCCTGTAGTTCCCAGGATCCTCCTCCTTCCCTTTTTTAAAGATTGGCACTACATTAGCCTTTTTCCAGTCATCCGGGACTTCCCCGGTTCGCCACGAGTTTTCAAAGATAATGGCCAATGGCTCTGCAATCACAGCCGCCAATTCCTTCAGCACTCTTGGATGCAACTCGTCCGGCCCCATGGACTTGTGCACGTCCAGCTTTTCTAAATAGTCCCTAACCACCTCTATCTCCACAGAGGGCTGGCCATCTCTTCCCCATTTTGTGATGCCCAGCGCAGCAGTCTGGGAGCTGACCTTGTTAGTGAAAACAGAGGCAAAAAAAGCATTGAGTACATTAGCTTTTTCCACATCCTCTGTCACTAGATTGCCTCCCTCATTCAGTAAGGGGCCCACACTTTCCTTGGCTTTCTTCTTGTTGCCAACATACCTGAAAAAACCCTTCTTGTTACTCTTGACATCTCTTGCTAGCTGCAACTCCAGGTGTGATTTGGCCCTCCTGATTTCATTCCTACAAACCCGAGCAATATTTTTATACTCTTCCCTGGTCATATGTCCAACCTTCCACTTCTTGTAAGCTTCTTTTTTATGTTTAAGATCCGCTAGGATTTCACCATTAAGCCAAGCTGGTCACCTGCCATATTTACTATTCTTTCGACTCATTGGGATGGTTTGTCCCTGTAACCTCAACAGGGATTCCTTGAAATACAGCCAGCTGTCCTGGACTCCTTTCCCCTTCAAGTTAGTCCCTCAGGGGATCCTGGCCATCCGTTCCCTGAGGGAGTCGAAGTCTGCTTTCCTGAAGTCCAGGGTCCGTATCCTGCTGCTTACCTTTCTTCCCTGCATCAGGATCCTGAACTCAACCAACTCATGGTCACTGCCTCCCAGATTCCCATCCACTTTTGCTTCCCCCACTAATTCTACCCGGTTTGTGAGCAGCAGGTCAAGAAAAGCGCCCCCCCAGTTGGCTCCTCTAGCACTTGCGCCAGGAAATTGTCCCCTACGCTTTCCAAAAACTTCCTGGATTGTCTATGCACCGCAGTATTGCTCTCCCAGCAGATATCAGGAAAATTAAAGTCACCCATGAGAATCAGGGCATGCGATCTAGTAGCTTCCGTGAGCTGCCGGAAGAAAGCCTCATCTACCTCATCAAGTTAACTGGCAGTCTTCTTTTTGATAAACTAAACAGATTGAGTTCCTTAAGTCTCTCAAAGGAAGGCATTTTTTCCAGCCCTTGAATGATTTTTATGGCTATTTTCTGCACCCACTCCAATTTTTCTACAACCTTTCAAAAACGTGCTCACCAGAACTGAACACAGTATTCCAGTATCACTCTCACCAATGCCACAGATGGAGGCAAAATCACCTCCCTTGCTCCTACTAATTTTAATGGGGAAAGTATGTGGTTGTAGCAAAAAGTGACTATATTGTGGCTGAATGCAGCTCAGCACTAAACCTAGGACAGAAAGAGAGAGACTCTATCAGAACAGAGTCTTATGTGATGGGACGGGAATATCTATGAGAGAACATGCTTAGTATTAGCGGCTTAGCTGATTGCAGTTGATTGTATTTTTTTCTCTGGCATTATTAGAAAAACATTTAATGGATTTTTTCACTGTCTTTTAGTGAAAATGTATCCGCTGGAAATAATGAGAGAATCAGCTCCATACGTGCAGCCAGCACTCTGCAGCTCACCAGTAGTCCATGGAGTGTAATTTGGGAACCTCTGTTCTGTACAATAGCTGTTGTTTGTTAGCTTTGTAGCTGTTTGTCAGAGATCTTCCTTTTCAGCAGAGAAGATCTTTCCTGCAATTCAGTGGCACAAGCGTAGTCAGCTGAATGAAGAAAAATATTGATAAAAGCTACTACCATACCCAAATAGAGCAAAGATTTCAAGTCCTGTCAAATTCTGTAGATACCAGGTAGTGAGACTGCATATAATACCATATCCTGGGTCCTGTGGGACAATTAAATAATGGAATCTGTTTCCCCAAATCATCTAGTTAAGGATATATATGGTACCGATGGTGACTGGTTTTCTTTTTGAGATCTGTAAAACCAGTGAGACTTCTTGCCAATATGGTACTACTCTTCATGGAAAAAGGACAGCAGAACCTGGCCCTAAGTGAAGCTTATCTTGATGTTCCACTATGTTGTTCATTAAATACCATTTGGCTACAAATCATTCCTTTTAATTTAAGGTACAAATGACTGTCATTCCTGTTTACTTAAAATGATGGAGGTTGTGTTGTGTATTCCCTCCGTGAATCAGACTCAGAGATTAAGAGCTTTGTCCGGAGGTTATGTTAATTAATGAATCTCATGTTTATTAAGTACACTATATGCATCGTAGCATAGGTACAACTTACAACTTTAAACCTGATTTAACCAAAGGGGAAAAAATCCAAAACCCTAAGTGGGGAGAGGTTACTATGAAACTGCTGCTAATAAAATGAAGATGGAGCTGCCTAGAATGAAAAGAATACATCAACGCATCTTTACTGCCCTGTTTGAAGAGAGTTACCTTAGTATAGTCTCTGCCATGAAATTACAGCTACTTGGCATCAGATATTGCTATTTCTAGCGGAGCTTTACAAAATTTGGTGACACAAACAAGCCTATATATATATATATATATATATATATATATATATATACACACCACAGAGCAACTCCAGTGAACCATGTCCTAGAAGATTGTGTCTAAAGTGCAAATATTCCAGAAATGCTTATTTAGGAAGATTGAGCACTTCACAGCATCTTCATTGAACAACGTCACAGTTGTTGTGCTAGTTGGGTGAATGGGTGTTTGTTGACACATCTGCGAGCAGCCTCTAGAGTGCGTGGCGCCTCCCAGAAGAGAAGCAAGTACCAGATGCTGTTCTGTTGTTAAACTGAGCTCGTGCCAAAGTCATTACACCAAGGACTCTGCAATGACTGTCAATCAGGAGACTACAAGCCACATAACAATAGTCTAATTCTTCAGAGTCTTCTGGGTGCAGGATAACTCAAGGTACTGTATGGCCAACCTCAAGCATTCAACAATTATGAGCCAGCTCCCCCTGCCCCAAATCACGTGATTTGTTTAAAATCATGAGATTTTAACAAATAATAAATGTGGGACTCTTTATTTGCCTTTGGATTTCTGAGCCATTAGCGTCATTGCAAGTCATGTTTTCAAGCTTTTCTTTGCACCAAGATGACTAGAAACTCACTTTTTTTTTTAATATGAAAGCTGAGATTTTCTCAAAATCGCTCGAGTTCAGGAGCTGGGTCTTGAAGAAAAACACCAAATATCACGATCCTTATGATAAAATCACAGGAGATTGCAACACCAGTACCACCACATGGAAAAATTGCTAAAAAAGGGAAAATATTAAACTTTAGAGTGGAAACAAAGCCAATTCAACCAGAAATGGACTGAAGCATAAAATACAGCTTGGCTTTGAAGATGATTCTGTAAAAGCAGCATTGGATGATTCTAAGTTATTTTTCTCCCTCATCATTTTTTCCTCCAATTTCTAAGTAAAAAACTGTCATTCCTGCAATCTCTTCTTGGCACCTGAAAGTCAAGCTGTGTGCTTTCCAGCTTGTGCAGCCCCATCTCCAGCAATAAAGATTCAGCAGTCCACATTCTGCCTTGGTTGGCAAATTTTGACAAATGAGATGAAACACTGGAAATGTTGGTCATTAAAATTCCCTCATTTTCCCAACCCTTACTTGACAAGTAGGAAATGCCATTGTCTGGGCTGCACCTGTGTGAGAGCAGAATTAGGCTCTGGGCCTGGAAGCTGGGGAAGCAGACATTGTAAGGGAAAAGGAACATCATAATATTAGCTTTTTAACTACTCTGACAAACCTGCGAGTATGCAGTAGACCAGCACTATATGTCATGCACCTTCCGCTGCTGGAATGTTTGCACAGAGACTGCTGATGAGCATATTCCGTACATATTTTCTCTCTAAGAGCATGTGCAATCCCATTATTTCCTCCTGGTTACATTTGGGTGAATGCAACAAAGAATGATCCACAAATACCTATTCATATTTTTTTTAAAATAATTCATCTTTTGCCCCATTTGTGGTTTTGTTTCTGCAAATATTTTAGAATAGGATTTTACTGTTCACCATATTTGCATGTGTAAACTGCATTTCAAATTCTTAATCATGAGTATTTCCTCTAAACCCAATGATTTTCTAAACATTACACTCAGGACAGGTCTACACTAAAAGCGCTAAATCGGCACAGGTGTGCTGCTGTAGCACGTCTAGTGAAGACGCTCTATGCCAAAGGGAGAGCGTTCTCCCATCAACATAAATTACTCCACCTCGGCAAGAGGCAGAAGCTATGTCAGTGAGAGTGGACAGTGGTGGGGACAGCGCTTAGATCTCTGGCATTTGCGTCTCTTCGGGGGTGTCTTTTTTACATCTCTGAGTGATGCAAGTTAGATCGACTTAAGCGGTAGTGTAGACCTGCCCCAAGCCACTTGCAAGGGTAGACATAGTAGCATATGGGCCTGTGTGTCTAATCAAAGCAAATTGAATTTGGCATGTCAAATATATACAGCAAACGGCTCGCCAATGACCTACAGTTCAAAAACAACTGGCAGAAATTACTCAACAAATAACTTTAAACACGGATTGAACTGGAGAAATCTGAGAGCTGTTCCCAAGCAATTAATGAACAGAGAAAAAAAGAGGTGAAATTTTCAATATACATTATTCATTACACGTTATTCTAACAGCTCTATACCTGGCCCAGCGGTGGTACCGCTGCAGGCCGAGAACACCTTCACAAAGTCTTCTCAAATCTGATGTGATATAACACCTGCTCTGATATTGACAACACAGTACATGCAAATGAAAATGATGCAGTGCTAGTCGAGTTACTATATAAAATCCAACATAAGGAAACAAGGCAAAAGCACTTATCTTCCAGGAACAGAGAGTAATCTTTGAGGGAATTAGCTCAGGCCATTTCTGTCAGCGAGTACTGAGTTTCACCAGCGGCAATAAGTCATTTTTTAATAGCTAGAGACCTACACTGTAATTCTGCACTAAAGTCTATACTAAAATTTATTAAGGAAGTTTCAGTGAATTGGAGCTATATTTCTAGATGATATCTAATCTCCATTAACTCTTAGGAGGTGCTGCTCTTGGGACGGCATTAATATTAAAAAGCCTGAAGCACTGGATAAAGTGGCTTTGTATGTTCACTGGAATATTTACTGATGCTGCCTGATCCTGTGAGTAGCTGAGCACCCTCAACGCCAGTGGGAGTTGAGAGTGCTTGAGAACTTCACTGGAAGTATTCAGCACCTTCGAAGTCCATCTCTGGACTGCTGTTCATGGTAGAGAGGAGGCAGTGCTCAGTTTTAAAGGCTATAAAAAGGCTCTCTTTATTGAGGCTGCTGGACACAGACAGACCCTTTGCTTCTCTCTAGCTCCCAGACTCGCCTACTCTCTCCAGATGGGGTCCCTCTATGTCCTGGCTGGGCCTGCACAGTAGTGGCAGGGCCTGCTGCTGACTACACGACAGGCCAGACATGATGGATGTTAGCATTACCAGCCACTGGCAAACAAAGCCAAGCTGCAAAATGTAAACAGCCTAACCCACAATTTAAAATCCATTCTTTGTGCTTCCAACAATGCTTCCCCTCATAGAGTCATCTCTGATTTTAGTAATCCTATTCTGGAGTTCTTACCTGACTCAGATGGCGGAAGACTGAGGACAACTGTATTCCAGAGTAGCAGATGACAGTTAATGATGGAGCTCAGAACCTGGGTTCAGGGTGAATAAAGTGCGATATTTTCTAAAAGTGATTAATGGGAGGTAAAATGCATCCTACTCAACAATTCTTGGAGGTGTTGCAAACTGAGGAGATGGAATTTTAGCATGAAAAATGGCAGATGCCATTCCAAACAAATTAGACTATACTCACAAGACAGCAACAGCAAGAGTTCTAGCTTCATACAGTCCTTCACGGGACAGCTGAGCCAGATGGGGGAGGTTCTAGTGTGCTCTATGGGCCTGACAAAGGGGTATTTTTTTTCCTTTACCTTTAGCTACGTAACTGATCATCTGCACATGAAATCCCCATGTAGTTGCAGTAACTTTTTGCACAGTTTTAGGCCGCCTAAATTTCAATGTCCACAGTTGCTCACAGAGACCTGCATTTTCATCACCCACAGCACCTAAGTAAGCCAGGCTCCCAGAGAAAACTCACAGTTCACCCTAAGCATAGGTAAGCTTAGCAATGTACACAGCCCAGCATAGAAGAATTGATGATCAATGCATTCCAATGTATTTATCCCCCACCTAGCATCCCTTCCCACTATTGTAAATATGTGGTCAGAGTAGTGCTGAATGTATTATATGGGTAGATGCTGCAGAGAACACTTGCTCTGCATTGGATATATACCAGTGGTGGGCAACCTGCGGCCCGTGGGGTGCACATGACCCGTCAGGGTAATCCACTGGTGGACTGCGAGACAGTGTTTCCGTTAACCATCCACAGGCACGGCCGCCTGCAGCTCCCAGTGGCTGCGGTTTGCCATTCCCGGCCAATGGGAGCTGCGGGAAGTTGCGTGGGCTGCAGGGAGGTGCTGGCCGCTGCTTCCCACAGCTCCCATTGGCTGGGAACAGTGAACCGTGGCCACTGGGAGCTGCAGGTGTCCGTGCCTGCAGGCAGTCAATGTAAACGCTGTCTTGCGGCCCGCCAGCGGATTACCCTGATGGGCCACATGCAGCCTATGGGCCAGAAGTTGTCCACCACTGATATACACTGTAAGGAGAAGACAGACAGCTCACATGTGCCATATAACCTTAGGTGTTAGTGTTGGCCACCAATCTCTATGCATTTTATATTACATTCTGCAGCATAGTCTCTGAGCACCTGTTTGTCTGCAGCTGAAGCAGTCTCTCTCCTTTGTGGCTGTAAATTTGTGCCCTTCTTCTAGGTTTGGGAGTGGATCAAAATTAAAAGAGCATGCAAGTCCCACCATTATAAACACAGCCAAATTAGACTCAGCACACACAGTGAACCAGTCTCGCTTGAGCAGAGCTCCATAGCAAAGGATTCAATATGTCAGTGTCAACACAGTAAAATTACACATAAAAACCTCTGACATTTGAAGCTATTGACTTCACAACATGCCTCAGGCCAGCTGTCTCATCCAATCACCTCTCGCCAACATGCCTTGCAACATAACTTCCTATTGCTTCAATAGATGTTGTCTTCTTGGTGAAAAAGGACCAGAGCCTCTGACTCCACTCTTTGCCAGATGGAAGGCTGATGTCTAACTCCTGGGTCAAGGTCATCAGACAGCGTTATATCTCTTCCCATCCAGAAGGGTATTCTGGAATAAAGGAAATTGCATTCTCCCCATGCTGCAGCAACAAGTAGCAAAGAGTCAGTCCCTACTTCTGCAAACCTGGGACCTTTCATCTCTTGTTTAACTGCCCTGTTTGCTCTGGCACAAACAGCAATGGAGGTCTCGTGCACAAAGGGCTAGCAATTGGCAAACATTGGCCACCTCTATATCTTTTAATTAACTAGTTGCCTCCAAATTTGAAGGCAAAGCATCTCATTGCTAAGCCTGTGCAGTGGGAATTTTTCACAGTAACAGCCACTGAGTATATCCCCTACCTGAGGTTTCCTTATATAAACCTACAGGCTCAAATTCTCTACTGAGATCAAGCTCCTTTGGAACCAGAAACTACAAATACCCAACAGAGAATTCCCTAAGCTTAGGGGATCATTGTAAATTTTTTTTTAAAAAAACTTGTTTCACATCATTACTGAATGCTTACGTGGGTTTTCAGTAATTGAAATTTTTTGATGACAATTTGAACATGATTGTTTTTCTGAAAAATGCATTTTTGGTCAATAAAACTATTTGATAATGATTCTGAACATGGTTTTGATGCAAGTTTTGGTTTAAAATATCAGTAAAAATGTTGCAGAAATTTTTACGAAAAAATAGAAAATGGGTCCATTTCAAAGCCTACAAAACGAAAGCCATTTTGAAATTTCCTGTGAAAGAGTTTTTCTCTTTTTCAACCAGCTGTATTTGTTATACCACCCTCATTAACAGGTTCAAGTTTGGTACATTTTACCATCCTATTACAATTATCCCTGAGCTGGAACATCTAGTGCTGCAAAGGTTTCTTTTCCCCCTTACATGGTACTTTTGAGGACAAATCCCTAACTGGTATAAGTTGTCTTAGCTCCATGGAAGGCATTGGAGCTGTAATTTACCTCAAATGAAGGTCTTCTCTGAAGGACTTTTCTTTCTTCATCATTGAGACCTTCCTCTAATACAAATGTTTTTAGTTACTTTTATTCCCATACCTTTCTTTTTCAAACGTTATGAGCAATTTAGCTCACACCTCCCATGAGTGCCATTCTCTTCCTATTTTAACAACTCAGATTACTGATGCAATTCTTTTTTTTTATAAAATTTTCTATATATTTACTTTATGAAACTCTTACAACATAGAACTCTTTCCACCTTAACTTTAAAACAACGTTGCTAAATATAGAGTGCCATATATACAAATCCTAAACCCATCAATGCAACAGCAATTGAAATCCAACTTCACTTTGTTAGAAAATGCTTTTCAAAGTTCTCATGTGCTCAGTCTGCCTCCAACTCTTCTTCCTCATCTGATTCCTTTTTATCCTGGGAACCCTGATCCTTATTGGTACCAGTATTTCTTTGTCCAGCTTTCTTTATTTTGCTTTTGTTAGTTGCCAGTTTTAAACTATTGATTCAATTTCAGAGGTATCTTTTAGCAATTCCTGCACTTTATCTTCATTCTTCATATTAAGACCCCTATTTTGAGGTTTCACTGCCACCACCCTTGTTTCAAGTTTACAATATTGTAGGAATGTTCCTACAATAGCCAGGTTTCTGGAAAGCCTTCGAGACAAGAATTATGAGGACAACTATTGGCATGCCAAAACCCTGCTGATAATGTTGCCTAATGACACAGGCACTGTACAGCGCATATTGAAGAAAAATGTAGATCCTGTCTCAATTGTGGCAAATCTCTGTTTCCCCACAGAAACTGTTTCTCCATTTTATTCTCTTCTCATTCAAAATGACCTGTACCTAATTTCCTTAAAAGATTATCCACTCATTTCACTGCCCTTTTTATGATAGCTTCTTTTGGCTAATAATAGGGAAGCCTTATTGTAAAGTCCTCTGGTCTTTGACCAGCATTTGAAGGACAGTATGTACCACAATAGTGTACTCATCCGCACTTTGAATATCTAATGTTTCTTTTTATAGCTGTTGGATGAATCCAACAGGAAACATTTTTTCAGAAGATTCAGATATTCTTTGTTATTCCTCCCCTCCTTGTCTTCAATGCCATCCAGTTTTCACTGGATTGCTATAGCTTCCACAACTCTAACTCTTTTCTATAAATCAACGCAAACTCCCCAGTTGTAGCCTGCACTGGTCTCCATCCTGAAGACGTGCTCAGATCTTCGGCTGGTGTACATTGGCATAGCTCCATGGAAATCACTGGCACTATGCTGATTTTCGCCAAATGAGCATCTGCCCTTCCGACTTCCAAGTTATTGTTATTCTTTATGGCCAGAAGGTCAGTATTCATATCTGCGCCCACTGCCAGACATTCTGCCGTTATCTCTCTGCATTCATTGTAGGGTGATCTTTTTTCCTCTCATGTCTGCTTGAGTGCCATGCTTGAATGTATCTCTTTTTTCTTGCTTAACATGGGGAGAAGCTTTCCAGATTGTGGTGCAATCTGAGGGGTAGCCATAAAAGACTTTTTTTCTCTTCATATTCTTGGAAAAGGAGGTAGATAAGGGGACCAGTGGCGTGACATTTCTTTCTTTACCCGCTCAAGGAAATTGGCTCGCACATTCATCTTTCATTAGCTATGTCATTTCCTAATGTAGTGTCCTGTTCTAAGCCAGAGGTAATTAGAATTTGTTGTTGTTGTTGTTGCAAATTGCATGGCAAAACCCAGATGGGAAGTTTCTCTTGTTTTCTGCTTAGAAAAGGGAAGAGGCATCTTTCCCTGCACACCTGATGGCTGCTCCCTCTGTGACTTTTTGGCCTTCATCCCACTTTGCCCAATTCCTTCCCTGCTATTATCTTGCTCTGCTCTCAGGGCATTTATCTCCGGAGACATATTTCTGTGACACAGTGTCCTCACTTCACAGGCCCACCTCAGATCAGCCATGTCACCACCAATATTGCTGAACCATCTCTCATCAAGGATCAGTTCTGCAGTTCATGAAAGGGTTTATTATTAGTGTGACAAAAATATTCCCTCACTTAAGCCAGACGCCTCATGCAAATGAGAGACCAGAGTTCAGGCAGTGCAGGTCTCTGATGTTCTTTGAAAGTCTATGTTTCAAAGATGTGCAGTGTATTTCAAAACCAACTCTGGGGCTTGGTGGGTGTTCCTCTAGACAGCCCACAGTAAAAAGATACTAACCTTGATATCATTAACTAGAGAAAGAGAAACAATCAAACAAAATAGGAAACTTATCTCCCCCCTTGTTAAAGAAAAAATCAATGAAAGTACATATAAAAATAAGTGGGTGATTTTTATATTTTTTTCTCTCCTCCTTCCAACTCCCAGACTATGCTTCCTGAAAGTCACCCACTTCTTTTTTTCATGGGGATTTCAGCCATAATGAACAAGTGGCTTTCAACTGATATATGCAGGATATATTGTAAATTAAAGAGAGGTTAGAAGTGAAATGTCTTGATTTGTATAGATGCTAAGCAAAAAGTGTATATTTTAGAAGGATGAGCCCATCTATTTGGTCTGTAGTGAAAATCTGTTCAAATACCCAGCCTGGCTATTTACTGCTGCTAATTTAATTCTAGCAAAAGAGATATAAGAAAACTCCACCCAGCAACCTGAGAGTTTAAAAGCCAGGAAACATCTCATTGTGAATTCATTGAATGTCTTTATTTAATTACAATTGGAATATCTGTAAGAATAACATTATACATGGCACTTACAGAATGATTTTCACCCATGGATCTTGAAGCACTGTCCAAAGTGAAAAAGCACTACTGGTTAACTGAGGAAACTGAAGTACAGAGAATTAATTGAGTAGCAGATAGTGGATTAGAACCTAGATTAGAACTGTCTAACCCCCAAGTTGGTATCCTATACAATGGGCCATGCTCTTGGCAGCCATCTTATGACAAGGTGTCATAAACATACAGCTAAGGATAGCATGAATCCCTCCTTTACCTGTAAAGGGTTAAGAAGCTCAGATAACCTGGTTGGCACCTGACCAAAAGGACCAATAAGGGGAGAAGATACTTTCAAATCTGTGGGGGGTGGTTTTTGTTTGGGGTTTCTTTGTGTTCTCTCCGGGACAGCAAGGAACCAGGACAGGGAAAAAACATCTCCTAAAGCCATACCTGAACTAAGCATCTAAGATTACAAACTGTAAGTAATAGGAAGGAAATGTGTTAGATTATCTTTTGTTTTAGCTTGTGAATTTTCCCTAGGCTAAAAGGGAGGTTTATTCCTGGGGTTTTTTTTTGTAACTTTAAAGTTTTGCCTAGAGGGGAATCCTCTGTGTTTTGAATCTGATTACCCTGTAAAATTACCTTCCATCCTGATTTTACAGAAGTGCTTCTTTTACTTTTTCTTTATAATAAAGTTCTGCTTTTAAGAACCTTATTGGTTTTTAGTGTCCTAAAAACCCAAGGGGCTGGTCTGTGCTCATCTTGTTTACTCTCAAGCCTCCCCAGGAAAGGGGGTGAAGGGGTTTGGGGGGATATTTTGGGGAAACAGGAACTCCAAGTGGTCCTTTTCCTAAATCTTTGTCTAACTCATTTGGTGGTGGCAGCGATACCATTCCAAGGACAAGGATGAATTTCTGCCTTGGGGAAGTTTTTAACCTAAGCTGGTAGAGATAAGCTTAGGGTGTCTTTCATGCGGGTCCCCACATCTGTACCCTGGAGTTCAGAGTGGGAAGGGAACCCTGACACAAGGATATTACAGGTGATCAGTAACAACAGATGATATGCAAGGTTTAAACCAAATGTCTAATACTAAATATTAACATGTTTTCTTTTCAGTAGCTAAACTGTTGTTGAAGCACATTGGAATCTGACGTGCAGGTTGTCACACAGTCACTATTACAAATGAAATCAGTTTTCCTAGTAGCCACCAACAAGTGGAAGGTGTAAAAATGCCAGCATGGGGATTAAACCTTTAAAAAAACATACAACATCTCTCATGACTGGTGAGCTGATAACAAGGAAATCCCAATACATTTTTCTCTGTGACAAAATGGAGCAAAACTTGTGTCTTCTGTTCATAAAGGAATGGGGGGGGGAGAGAGAAATAAATAAATAAACCATGAGACACCCAAAGTCAAAAATAATGTAAAAACGAAGTTGATGAGTGAAGTTGAAAGATCCACTTCTAGGTCTTTTTTTTTTTTTTTTACCTTTGTTCTCAGTTTCTTTGTTCTCCTTTAATTATAATCACTCTAATCCTGGACCGCTCTGTCTTTTCTGGTCCAGTCATTACTTAAATACTAACCACGAAAGGAGCGGTGATAGTTGCTGCTGCGTCTTTCAAATGCTAATGTCCAGAGCAGGAGAGAATCCAATGCCAGTCAAGCAACTGCTGTAACTGCAAGCCAAACATGGAGTGCTTCAGTGGCATAGGAACACTTCGAGTAGTGGGGATGGTGAAAGCCAGCCCCCTTACCTCTGTCCGCCCTCCCCTGTGGAGCCGGCACCTGGGATCCAGGGGCGGGAGGCCAGCAGCAGAGCCCTGGATAAAACCTGGGGATGTTCCAGCACCCCCCACACCCTTAGTTCCTGTGCTTATGGGTGCTTGTATTTCTACCTGTAGGAAGATTTGCCTTCACAGAAGACTTCACTCTGGGAAATACCTCGGGAGGGGTAGAGGAAGTATGACACTAAAACATGGCTTCCCAGATCTATATTTTTCAGAGGTACATTTTTCACACTGCTGGGGGATTATAAAACTAGGTGATATCGTGTAATCTGCAACAAAGACAAAGTTAACACGGATCTTAGCCAGAGGTGTGTCACATGAAAGGTACAAATAGGTTCAGGAGAACTCTAGAGTTCAAGCACTATCTGATACTATACATCCCATGGCAAGAAAACTTCCTCTTTTATGATTCAGAGGGCTCAAAAGAACATATCTTATGGCCTCCACTGTATAACAACAAAGTTACAGGTTACAACACAAGACCGTTGTGTTTTATTTGTGTGAAGGTTAGTATGGCAACAGGATAAGACAGCAGAGGTCCCAAATGGAATTTTGGGCATCTTGTATATTATTACATTCTTACTACAGGGAAGATCTGGGTCCACCATAGTGTGAAGACAGCTGCTCATGGCTGAAAAGCTGTGCTAAATTTGCTTCACCTGGAAATTGCTCTTTTGTTACTGTCCCTGATTTAAGTTTGTGTTCTCAGCTACACTCTAATGCAAAATCATTAGATCCTAATTTGAACATGCAGGATCTAGCACATGAAGTAATTTAGGCCCAGATTGTCTCTCATGAGTACTGTGTGCTTGTGACTTGGGCTTGCATACTTTCAGTATGCATGCGCACAAACTGGAGTCAAGCTACCTCTGCTTTCTTGATTCTTCCCATTTATTTTAAAAAAGACAAAATGAAATAATCCCTTCCTTTGCATTCTATTCCAGGCCTTCGATGTCTGTACACTGATTATTTTCTTATTTTTATCTTATAAACAGTTTCTCTTTTTGCTATTTAATCTTTCCGGTTTACTTTTAATGCAAAAAAAAGCTCACTGAAAGAGCAGTAGGAATGTTTACAGTCTATTATGCCAAGCCACTTAATAATGTGGTAATTGTTGTACCAATTCAGACTCAACAGATTGTAGCGAGTCTTTCATAGACATCCTGATCTTGATGTATTGCTACAGACTGTCCACTCTGGGGACGACTGCTGTCTAAGAGTATTCAGATATCACGGTGTTGGAGGTCATAAAGGAATCTACATATATAGAGCAACCTCACTGTTAGGAAATGTTTACTTACACTTAGCCTAAATTATTCTTTGCTTAATTTCATCCCATTCTTCCGAGTTATGTCCATTTAGTTCCTTAGCCCACCCTGAAAATATTTCACTCCGTCCTTGGCACTAACATCCTTGAAGACAATTATTTCTTTGTCATTGTTTAGTAATACTTGCTGTACCAAGGGTTGGGTTTTCAAAAGCACCTAAATGAGTTAGGAGCACAAGTTCCATTAAAAGTAAATTGAATTTATGTTCCTAAATCATTTCAAAAATTGCTCCCCTGGACTCTTTTGATTATTTTCCATGATCAATTTCCTACACCTTGTTATTCACTTTTGTTCTTCTCCACGAGTTTCCACACTGGTTTGTTTACTTCTCCATGGGACTGAATCCGATGAAATGAGCTGTAGCTCACAAAAGCTTATGCTCAAATAAATGTGTTAGTCTCTAAGGTGCCACAAGTCCTCCTTTTCTTTTTGCAGTATACTAGGGTCCTTCTTCTCACAAGGACTGTCACTTCCCTAACCATGAGGTGATGCTTTTGCCTATGGAGCTCATTTGAACATTGACCATAAAGATTTTTTGTAATAAATAAATGAATCTGAGTGTCCAGTTAGCTCTGCCCAGTTGCTCCATTGCCTATTGAAAAAAGTATATATTTGAACATAGAAAGGGATATCTATTCTCAAATATATTATTTTAGCTTTCTGTTAGTCATAAAGATGCTGTTTTATTTAAAAGAAGGTGGTAGAAATGGATCATGAATGACTCTCTTGGGCTCCTAATTGCCCCCGAGGGTAGCATCCTGCCTCTCCAACTCCTTTTAAATGCCCCTGACTTAATGGCTTGAACCATGATATTATTTTGGCCAATTGTGTACTATGCCATATCTCTTGAAAGTGACTAGTCCTCCTTGCAGTGTCAATGAACTGGTATTTGTCTACCAAAAACTCAGTGGCATCCAAAATAGCAAAGTAGGCCCTGGGATTTGTACAGGAAAACACACAGCTTGGACATTTTGTCCTCTCTTTCACTCTGTAGTGCTCATGTGTTAGGACAATGCTGCTGTCATTGAGTTCACAACATTTTAGGAGAAAGTTTAAATCCAAAAACTTTGCTGTCTTTGTAAGAAAACAGTCAATCAATCAATCTTACTAGATCGCCTCAAACCATCGTGTAAACTAAGCTGATTGGGGCCAGTGTAACTGAGAGAGGAATTTGACCCAGTGTTGTATTAAACCAGCATATTTATTCATTTATTTTCAAACTATGGCAGGTTTTGTGATTTGTAAGCCTTTTGTACCCTATAAAGATGCAATTTAATGTGCCTGTGCAGTGTGTTACAGTTAACTCATGCTGAGATAGCTCAGTGTAGCTAAACGGTTACATAATCATTTTCAAGTTTCAAATTTTATTCCCTACCGGTGGCGTTTAGCAAATGGTATTTTATCCATGTAAATTCATGTAAATCACATTCTTTTCAACTATTATTTTTACAAAAATCAAATTATTTTTTTTCTTTAGTACTTAAGGGTCTGGTGTTTTTTTTAAAGTGTCAGATTTCATTGCATGTTTTCATCACTTCATGTACCCAGGAGAAGCCACTGAAAATAACTGAGATGTCAAATGTAATATATGGAAGGGTGATTAGGAGGAAACTTTTAGGTTTTGGTACAGCTGAATATGTTAATTACCACACATATTGTGCGAAAAAGATTAAGTATCACCAAAGTCAATTTATTTTTTAACCAGCTTTATTCTTTACACTTCATAAATTAACCAGCAGAATGCATAATGGAGAGGAATTCAGACACTAAGAGTGCTAGAAATTATGCAAACCCCAACATGTACAAGGATGTAATACAGATAATGTCTTTGCTATAAAATAAGCACTTCATCAAGGGAGATATGCTTGCTCTGACACACCTGTTTTCCTGAACTCTCTGCGAGTACTGTAACTGGAAAATAGTTTGCCTCGTTGACAGCACCAGACTAGATCAATATTTTAAAATCTATTTCTGCCATCTATTAAGAAAGTCAGTTATTAACATAATAAGTACCATAGCCTTAATGTCTTTTGAGAAAAGAAGCAACACCTACCACAAAAGATCTGTCTACCACACACCAAAATTGCTGAGATTCATAGTTTCACTTGTAAAATAACAAAAGCCTCGTTAAAAAACAATAACAGGCTCGTGCATAACTTGGCATTAAGAATCATGTACCATCAAAGAAAGTACAATACTTTTCCAAGGTATAAGCTGGCAATTCAGTATTTTGTATCCTACAGTGTTGAAATATACTACTTCATGTTGACATGCCCACGATGATGAAACTTTTATAGGCGTGGGAAATATTGCAATTTGTGTAGACTATAAAGAAAATAAGGAAATTTACATTAACCTAATGCCATCAGGTGTTTAGGTAGCATCTGTTCTGGGCAGCCTTCAAAAGATTTTACACAATGGCATGTCAGCTATGAGAAATAATTGTTTATGGTGTATAGTGTAATTTCTATAACAAAAAAGACTGATAAACTAAATAACAGGTCAAATTGTCAAGAATAATCCTATGTAAATTGACATGTATAAGAATTAAGGTTGACAAAATAACAGCAGATTCCAAGCTCCATAATAAGTTGATTGGCAATTTAGTTCCCTGGTGCAAAGCAATCCTTCTCTCATTTTATTGAGTTAGAAGACAATGTACATGTGTAACCCTTTGATGGCAGAGTCTCATTGTGGCCCGTGTAAGAGGATCAATTTTACTTTATTGCAGGGAGAGATTTATAGTAAATAATTCCCTTACAGTTTTGATTTATGGAGTCATACGTAAGGTGGAAAGAGCACCCAGTAACATCATTTTGATAAAGTATTTGGGGATATGTTAACCCTGGAGAAATTTTGCATGCCAGAAATCAGAAAGCTGACAGGTAATGTAACGTTTGGCTGGTTCTTTATTGAGTATACATAGGAAAAGCTCTCCAGTTGATAAAGGAGATAACTGGTAACTGTCCTTATTATTTATTAATATTAGTTATATTTAGGTACTGCCAGAGACCCCAACCAAGATGAGGATCCCATTAGTCTACATGCTATTTGTACATGTATGAAGACAGTCCTAATCCAGAGACCTCAATAGACAAGTCAGACAAAGTAAGTATTATTATTCCTCCTTTACAGAACCGAAGCACAGAGAAATTCTGTCTTGCCCAAGGTTACATGGAAGAGCCAGGAATTGAACTCAGATCTTAGGGGTGTCAGTACAGTGCCTTACCCAGAAGATCACCCATCCATCCATTTCCTCTTCCTACTTGTTGTTATTAATAAAATTTTACAGTTCTAATGACAGGTTTCAGAGTAACAGCCGTGTTAGTCTGTATTTGCAAAAAGAAAAGGAGTACTTGTGGCACCTTAGAGACTAACCAATTTATTTGAGCATGAGCTTTCGTGAGCTACAGCTCACTTCATCGGATGCATACTGTGGAAACTGCAGAAGAGATTATATACACACAGAGACCATGAAACAATACCTCCTCCCGCCCCACTGTCCTGCTGGTAATAGCTTATCTAAAGTGAGCATCAAGTTGGGCCATTTCCAGCACAAATCCAGGTTTTCTCACCCTCCGCCCCCCCCCCCAACTCACTCTCCTGCTGGTAATAGCCCATCCAAAGTGACAACTCTCTTCACAATGTGTATGATAATCAAGGTGGGCCATTTCCTGCACAAATCCAGGTTCCATTTGTGCAGGAAATGGCCCACCTTGATTATCATACACATTGTGAAGAGAGTTGTCACTTTGGATGGGCTATTACCAGCAGGAGAGTGAGTTTGGGGGCGGGGGGGGGGGGGTGGAGGGTGAGAAAACCTGGATTTGTGCTGGAAATGGCCCAACTTGATGATCACTTTAGATAAGCTATTACCAGCAGGACAGTGGGGTGTGAGGAGGTATTGTTTCATGGTCTCTGTGTGTATATAATCTCTTCTGCAGTTTCCACGGTTTGCATCCGATGAAGTGAGCTGTAGCTCACGAAAGCTCATGCTCAAATAAATTGGTTAGTCTCTAAGGTGCCACAAGTACTCCTTTTCTTTTTACAGTTCTAATCTAGCTCTGTCTAAGATGAAAAGAAATGCAGAACTGAACTACATTCAGAGTACTGCATGACAAGTTTACTTATGGAAACTGACCGTGGCCACTAGTGGTGAAATCCTGGCCACACTGAAGTCAATGACTTTACCATTGACTTCAGTAGGACTAGGATTTTATCCTAGGTCCATACAATAACATAGTGTACATTAGCTAATGTTTGAAAGGCCAGGGGTAACCAGTCTCCATAAAAACAAACTTTGAGCAATACCATGACAGATTACTGACCAATGCCATAAGAACCACTGTGGTTAACTCAACAGGGAAACAATCTATGAAGATGTTCTGGACAAAATCTTAGCATGAAAGACACAGTAGAAGCCTGCCTCATAATGGAGCAATAGAAGAGGGATAAAGAGTACCTACTGGAACACAGCTAACCAGCGGAGAGAAACGTTCGTGAAGTGGTGCAAAGACTTAAACTATGCTATCTACGTGGGAGGTACACTAGTAACACAGAGGCACATAAAGGATCTCTGCAGTTATGGATCAAGAGACCTTTACAGGCGTCAGTATTTGAATGCAGCCACCAAAAGAAATGTAAAATAATTGAGTGTCATCATTATCTAAGAAAGAAGGAGACAGTAGTGAAGACGTTCATTACACAACATTACAGACTCAGAGAACATTACCTTGATGATGAGAGAACTACTACTGGACTCAAGTTATCTATGGGGGATATATAAGGATTGAACATTATCACCAAGGGAAAGAGCTATGGGGTCAGATCCAAAGAGATGATTGGCCACAAATTCAGTGGAAAGATTCCCCTTGACTTCAATGGACTTTGACCCATAAAAGCTATGTTAATGGCACTATAAGTGCATCTTTCCCCTGTTGTTTTTATTCTGTCTTTGGTGGCCCCACTTGTAACAAATTACTTTGAAAAATGCCATAATCAACAGCCTCTTTGGACCCCTGCTAAGCTGAAACAAAAGTCTCCTCCTGGCTGTATGGTCCTACAGCTCTGCTTTGCCTGCAGCCTCTGTGGCTCCTTCACTGCCAAATGATTCGTGGCATGCCTGATAAACCATTAGAGATCAATCCCCTTCACCCACTGCAAGCACAGCAGGAGCAGCCCATACTTTGGGTCTGTGGTCTTAGAGTATGTCTACACTACAAGAAAAAAACCAACCCAACAACTAAACCATGCTGCAGCAAGTCTCAGAACCCAATCCACTGACTCAGTCTCATTGGGCTCATGCTGCAAGGCTAAACACAGCGGTGTAGAAGTTCCTACTTGGGCTGGAGAGTCTCAGACTCTGCCGAAGTGGGAACAGCTACTCTGGTATTTTTAGTTCTGTAGCATGAGCCCCCACAAGCTCAAGTCACTTGACCCGGGCTCTGACACTCACTTCTGGCAGGGTTTGTTTGGTTTTTTACCCAGTGTAGATATACCCGATATAGATTTCTTAGACATTGGTAGTTTCTGATATGCCTGTAATGAGGCAAGGTTTAAACAGATCATTCGCCACATGGGGTGCCTTCATAAAAAGTGATGTGAAAATCTAAGTTGCTGTCTGTGGAATGTGAGTCAGGGCAAGACAGGTTGCTTAGAGCTAGGATAACTGATGACAGTTACTATGGAAATCACTCGAGAGAAATTGTTTCTTTTTCATTAAAACAAATTTTTCACTTTTCACATCAAACTCAGTCATGCATTCATGGAACCCCACACTGTCTTCTCTTCCTACTGAAGGCAAGCAAAGCTAATGAATTACCTCTGTTAAGATGGCTATATCCATGTGGGCTTTAATTGAAATGTAACTCCCACAGCATAGTTATTTTGTTGACTGTTAGTTTAGTTTACCATAGGGGTATTTTTTGCACCTGCCTTACACATATACCCCATTAAGCATGTGCAGATTATCTGATTCTCACTCAATTAAATTAAACAACTGTGAAATGGAAAGTTTCATTATATTAGCAATGTAATCATCTAAAATACTACTTGGAGTGTACTAGCAAACATGGCCTGTTCCATGGAAACCCATTCTTTGATTAAATTATAAAACAAAGCCCGTTGAAGTCAATGGAAAGAGGGCTTTGAAATCAGGCTCTAAATTAGGTGATTCTGCTTTAAGGTTACTTCTGATTAGAGCTGAGTATTAAACAGTGGATCCAGCTTGAGCTGGTAAACTTTTTCTTAGTTTCATGCTTGTTCACATACCCCAAAATTCAAAGTGGAAGTCATGAAAATTGCAAAGTGTTGCCTCATTTCATCCCTCAGGTTTCACTTGAAACTCAGCCCAGCTTTGCGGACTTTACTGAACCCTTTGGTACCGAGGCAAATCTGGGCTGACTCACCTGGTTATGTGTTCCAATAGGAAAGTCTTACACAGATCTATTCCTGACACCTGTAGAATGTAGGTTTAAACTGCAGTTGATGTTTCTATGCTCCATTTGATGTCTGACAGGCAGACTCTCCCATCCTTACATTGAATAGTGAGTAGTCCCACTGATTTCAATTGAAGCACTTGTGGTGGAAAATAATATTCCATATTATGATTGATTATTTGTATTGTAGTACACCTAAAAGTTCCATTCATGAATCAGTACCTGATTGTGCTAGGTGCTAGACAAACATAGACCAAAAGGACAGCTCCTACCCCAAGGAGCTTACAAACAATATATAAGACAAGAGACAATAGTTGCATACAGACAGACACACATGGAAGTACAGGGAAACAATGAGACAATATTGGCTTAGCTGTTGACCAGTGTTTTGAAGGCGCCATAACAAAGGAGAGTAGTAAGGGGGGGATTTGAAGGAAATCCATGAGGTGGCTTTGCATATGTTCACAGGTTGATTCTCCCAAGCATGAGAAAAAGCACAAAGGCACTCCTTTGAAAATGTACCAAGTGGGCAATGGAAACTGACATCATGGGCCAATGGAAAGTGGAAATTGACCTCTCAATAGTGAATCAGAAATGCTAGGTAGGAATCTGGCACCGACCACACCGTTTTCCCAGTACTGCTTTTTTTCTGGATGGGCTACAAGAAAGATCAGACATACTCCAATATCT
The DNA here is from genome assembly GCF_965152235.1 of Eretmochelys imbricata. NCBI lineage: Eukaryota > Metazoa > Chordata > Testudines > Cheloniidae > Eretmochelys > Eretmochelys imbricata. The sequence goes on from NC_135583.1 coordinate 34,717,338, forward strand.
TTTCAGACTGTATTTTATTTGATTGACAACTAATAGCAGTACCCAAAACAACGCTAGGGCCTTATCGTCTCACAAACTTGCATTGGTTTAACTAGCTGCATATTTTAAAACTGATTTGATTAAACCAGTGCAAAACCCTGTTTAGACACCAATTTCAGTTTAAAATAGTTTATACCAGTTTAGCTTATGTCGATTCTTAAGCTCAACTGAAATAAGCCACTCTCAGGCCAAAATACGAATGTTTATACAGATGTTTCACTCATTAAACTAAATTGCTTTTTAAACGTATTTAAATGAAAGTGATGCAACTTTCTCACGTAGACAAGCCCTAGACTCCTCACCTATGCAGGCTGTATCACCTTCACTTTCTTCCTTGTTCCTTTTCTGTGTGTTTTGGCCTGTGTCAAACCAGACTCTGCCTTAGCTATTTTAATGAAACCCAAATCAGTTCAGTAGGTAGCTGGCATCGTAAGAACATAAGAACGGCCATACTAGGTCAGACCAAAGGTCCATCTAGCCCAATATTCTGTCTTCCAACCATGATCAATGCCAGGTCCCTTAGCAAACAGCCCGTTTCTAACTTGTTTTTGTTTCTGAATGGAGATTCCTACAAATGTGAGCGCAAGATTCTAAAATGATCATCACGCACCTGCACGCCTAGAGCTACAACATACGGTTATGAACTAATTTTCACTCTTGTGTGGAGGTTCAGGGAGATGCTTCATTCCTCAGCAGATCATGTGTCCTGTGACAAAGACAACTTGGACCCTAGCCTTCCATTTAAATGGATAGTTAAACACAACTCTGAATATGGCGGTGTAATATTATATTAGTTATATTAGTATGGTTATATTAGTTGATGATTAACAAAATCAACATGAAATTCCTCATGCCAATGGGGCTGGAGACAAAAATTCAGTTCCCTAGAGTGAAAAGTACTGTGGTTGACACTGATAAGATAAAAAAAAAATCCATTATCCAATATTATCTACTGAATCTGATTGGAGACAGGCGGTGGAGAGGAAGGGGGAGGAGAGGGAATGATGGAATTCACTGGACTTAAGAAAGAAATGTTCTGCAATTGTAAATGTCACTCATGCAGCAATTGCTGTCAGACTATGTGAGCCTGTTTCTAGCTGACTTGCATTACCTAGTTAGTTTGCAGCTGTTGATGTGAGACCTTCTGGCTTTATTTGTATTCCTGGATGGTTGGAATTAATTGATTAGAATTAGCATAACCAATAATGTTGACTAAATGTATCAAACAAGATTTTGCTAGTAAAATGGAGGGAAAAGTCAGTTATGCTGCTATAGCCAAGTATCAAGTGATGCACAGTTTGAGCAGTTGTTTCTACCTTTCTAATGCCCCTGAGTAAATCCTGCATGCTTTATTAACAGGGGTAGTCCCACGGAAGGCAATGGGACCAGTTGCATGAGTAAAATGAGGATGATTTGGCCCTAAAATCACATCCCCTGTGCACAGCCTTACTCAGCGAGGGTGACAGAGTGCTGTCCACTAGCTTGCAAAGCGTAGCAAAGTGAGTGGGCGGGTCTGGTTGGTGGATCGACATAGCTTCAGACAAGCAGGTCATGCCCTGCCTGCCTTCAAAACACTCCCTTACACTAATGCAGGAGGAGGACAAAGCACTGCCTTTCAGATTGTGTCTACCAAAGGTTCAGAACCATCCCCACTCCCACACATGTGAACACATGTTTGCCTTGTGCCCACACCGCATAGCAACTCTGCCTTTCAGGTCAGACACAGCGATAAGTGCTTGGGAGAAGATTTGCCCCCAAGGTAGTGGCTTGAAACTCTATGACTTGATACATTTGTTTAACTTACTTCCAGGCCAAAAAAATTATACATCCTTTGCAGATGTTCCTTGGCCTGTGGTGACCCAAGAGCCTACCTGAGGGCAACTAATTAAGAATCTAAATTAGAATTTTATATCTGGCAGTTTAGTTTCACTCTGGGTTGACAGAGGATGTGCCATGGGGGTGAAGGAGTCAGGCCTTGTGCGAGCATTAACAGAAAATCTCTAAACTGATTTTTTTTAACCTCAGCATCGCTACAGATTGCGCTGAAAACCTCAAACCTCCTTCATTTCTCTCTCTGTTACAATGGCCCACGGTTACTGTTAGAAAGTCTGCAGTTGCCAAGGTTGCCAGCCTTGTGACTCCTGCTCCTGAATGTCTGAGACTTGTGCCCAACCTGTTGTTTTTGTTACTTCATTTCATCCACTCTGGCCAGCTTATTTATCTAATCCACCCGCTATGGGAGTCTTTTAGACTATTAAGATCTCTGTGTCAGGGACTGTCATTTGCCAGGTGTTAGTACCGTGCGCTATAGAATGAGGGCCTGTTCTCCAGGTGCTCCTGCAATATAAATGTTAAATAATCATCATCTTTGCAACACTGTTATTTGAGCTGGATGCGACTTTTCCCTTTATGTACAAGAGGAAATCAACGCAGTGGTTCAGACACCAGTGCAGGTAACCACTAGCAAATACGAACTATTGTAGATATTTGCTGCAAGTATTTAAAAAACAAACAAACAGGCCTTTGTTTTTCCCTTCCCTTGTGAGTAGTAGGCAATGTTTTCATTAACAGCATTAAGTATTAATACAGCCAAGTATATATATATGTGTGCTTGTGTGTGGAGCGGGGCGGGGGAAGCGAGCTCTGAAGCAATAGTGTCGCTAAATTTCTTTCGAAAGGTTCCTTTTCACACAATGCAACACATTATCGCAGCTCACCAGAGAGAATAATTTATGGATACTATGCACACAAAAATACATTTAAATAGTGATTGTGGGCTAGCTGAATCCAAGAGCAGCCTGAAAATTAAGCATTAATGTTCAAGCTTTCTAGTTAATTGCCCTTGTTCTACTAGATATGGCATCTTCTCTGGCATTCTGTGCATACCCAGTCTTCTCACTGACTTGATTGGCATCTGTGGGTTACATGAAGAGCACAAGGATGAAGCCAGTGACCAATGGCCCCTCTTATTTAGGAGAAATAGAAATACAAAGGAAAATAGCAGGTCTCATTTTAAATCAAGGTATGTTTCAAGGGTTTTTCCTTGCAGAGATAGACTTGAAAAAAGTTAACTAAATGGAAGCCAGGGCCAAAACCACAATTTGAGTATATTATAATAGGCAATATTTTGAGCTCCACCGAGCTATGACAGTTCCTACCAGCTGAGGATCTGTCCCCAATCACTCCAACTGAAAGGAAGGAGCAGCTTGACTCCACTTTGGTAGCAAGGCAATGGGACTCATGTGTCTAACATTAACCACATAGGCTGGGGCTCAAGAAGTTGAGGAAACCCTAAAACCCCTGAAACACATACACACAGAGAGATATTTTTAATGCAAAATTAAAGTGTGTCCACTTAATCATCTCTTTAGCCCTTTTCAAATCCTCACATTGTTCCTGTGCACAGAGGTGTAGTAAAAGGGGACAGGAGTCAGTTATGTTTCAGGGTTCTGGGTGGCAAGATGTTTTTCCAGCCCACCCTAAAATGCTAAGATTAGCTCTGGGATCAGGTCCCCAGAGGGCAAAGGCAGATAAATCCCCAAATAAAATGTCATCTTCCACTTCAGAAACAGCATCTGAACGTAATTAAACTCTTTCCATAATATACGCGGTCTTGGACTTTCACCAAAGGAAATGTAATCTGTTAATAGCTGCTTAATTTCTTTTTAATCAAAATATTTTAGCTTTGGCATCAGATTTACTAAAGGTTAATGGTTCCAATGAATTTCTCTATCCCATTTATAACCCAAGGATTTTCCTACTAACGGCTACTAAGACTTCAGAGATTTACTTTTGAATATTCCTGAATGTTCCACATACTGGGTGTTTCGCCATATTTAAAGCCAACGACTTTTAGGCCTAGAATTTAGATTTGTGGAGGTTCTTAAAAGTGAGAATGGGGGACCATTATAAGCCAGAATGGGCCAGATCTGGAGACGGTAATTGAGGACTTGAATCTGCACCACTTCAGTCAGTCTGAATTTTGCCATCGACTCTGGTGAGAGCAGGATGAGGCCCTCAGACAAGTTTGACGTGACCATTGTATTTACTGAGTTGTGCTGCAGAATACCAAGAATTACTTCTGGTAGCCTAGCAACTACAGAAATGTGGAACTGTCCCCATGATATGCTACCTATTAGATCAGAACAGCTCAGTCATCAGAACAGTTTCATAAAGCACAGAGATATAACATAACAACAGAAAGGCCAACTCACAATTTATTTATTTTTTAAGGTCCCTAGTTTCATTGAGCTGGAAAGCCTAACGATGAACTTAACTAAATGAAAAACTATATTAGAGCTCACCGAATGCCAAAGCCTTGAAATATACATGATACTTTTCATTCTTTATCATTCTTTTGTAGAATACTTCCCTTCTTGCAGCCTCTTTAAAAATCTATACTTCTTTCGTGCAAATATCATACTTCAGACAGCCTATATAGATCTGACCTGTCATTGCAAGATAAGAAGAGAAAGGCTTTTGAATGTTTCCCCAGAAGGAAATGACTTGTGCAACAAGCAGCAATATTTGTAGACCTCTCCAGCATATAACCCTAATTTTCTTACTGGGTTTCACTGAATGATTGTGAGGGAAAAGGGTGATGGCAGCTAGCAAAAAGCAGGGAACAACACCAGCAGGACACATCTAAGGAGCTCAAATACTAAGGTGGCTGGGCCATCTAAGTAAGTAAGTAAATATTATTATTTTATGTTATTATTTGTAGTTCTGTAGCACTTAGGTGCACCTACTGTGCCAGGTGCTGTACAAACACATAGAAGATGGCAGAAGAATTTATACTCTGTATTGGTTTCGATTAGGAATGGAGAAACTAGCCCAGATATAAGAAGAATTCCAACCAGCTTTCTTCCATAAATTGAAGGGAATAATTTTTTTCCTATTGTTTTCTGAAAACTATGCTATTCTCCCCACCCCCTTTACTTCATTCTCTTCTGTTTTGAACTCCGCTGCACCTTTGGGTCCCAACTGGGCTCAGGAGCAAACGTGTCAAATTCCTCTGTGAGAATCGGTGCTTCTGTCTGATCTCATTCTTTATATTGTGCCTATCCCCACTGTATCTGAGCACCTTCGTGCGGAACATCCGGTCCAACCCAGTGAGCACTACAAATCTCAGAAGAAAGTCAGCTCTTGTGAACTTTCTAGCCCCACCTGGCAGACCAAAGAGGTTCAGATAATCATCTCAACACTCAGATGCTTTCTGAAGCTTATCTAAGCCCAACAGAATCTTGGGGCCTTTTGAGGCTTGTCCACCATTAGTCTGAATAGGCTTCTTACAGAGTTACTGTATTGCATTTTCTTTGTTGTGCATGTGACAGTAGCCAATAGAGTAAGAGGATTGCACTTGGCTGCCATATCATCAATGTTCTTATGTTCATATTTCAGCCTCTGTTTGTTTGATCTTCTCAATGGATCTGGCACAGATATATAAATTAGATGTGACATTGGGGCAGACCTTCAAATGAAGTGGAGGCCACTAGGCAAATTACTAAAAGAATACAAGGGCTGGCGTTTCGCTGCACCAGGTTACGCAATGTTAATTTCCTAGAAATGGATCCAACCCTTGTACCCAGCAGCTCAGCACTGCAGGCAGCACATCTGATGCTGCGTGAAAGACCTGGGTATGGGAAGGAGTTGGCACTCCTGCTTGCATGGTCTGCAGGCTGTCTAGGATCTGATGCTTAGCTTGATGTGTACAGGGTTTCAAGAATAATAATGTCTTTCAAAAAAACCCCGCTCTTTCTCCCCCTGCTCTTATAACAAGGACTCAGTTGTTATACTCGGCATTGCTGTCTTACTTATTTTCAAGGATGTGTTTTCTAATAGAGCCAAACCTTTGCAAACAGCAAACTGCTTGAGCAGCAAACTGGGGAACATTGGCACATCATCATTAGCAACCCCACATCATTTTCTGTTAGAGTGAGTGTCAAGATTCCTTCCCCACTCTGAACGCTAGGGTACAGATGTGGGGACCTGCATGAAAACCTCCTAAGCTTACTTTTACCAGCTTAGGTTAAAACTTCCCCAAGATACAAACTAGTCCCTTTGCCCTGGGACTTTCACTGCCACCACCAAACGTCTAACACCGGTATTATTATTATTAGGAAAGAGTTCGTTTGGAAATGTCTTTTCCCCCAAAATCCTCCCAAATCTTACCCCTTTTTTCTGGGGAAGGTTTGATAAAAATCCTCACCAATTTGCATAGGTGACCACAGACCCAAACCCTTGGATCTTAAGAACAATGAAAAAAGCATTCAGTTTCTTAAAAGAAGAATTTTAATAGAAGAAAAAGTAAAAAGAATCACCTCTGTAAAATCAGGATGGTAAATACCTTACAGGGTAATTAGATTCAAAACATAGAGAATCCCTCTAGGCAAAACCTTAAGTTACAAAAAGACACAAAAACAGGAATATCCATTCCATTCAGCACAGCTTATTTTCTCAGCCATTTAAACGAACAGAATCTAACGCTTCTCTAGCTAGATTACTTACTAGGTTCTAAGACTCCATTCCTGTTCAGTCCCCTGCAAAAGCATCACACAGACAGACCCAGACCCTTTGTTTCTCCCCCCTCCAGCTTTGAAAGTATCTTGTCTCCTCATTGGTCATTGTGGTCAGATGCCAGCGAGGTTATCCTAGCTTCTTAACCCTTTACAGGTGAAAGGGTTTTTCCTCTGGCCAGGAGGGATTTTAAAGGTGTTTACCTTTCCCTTTATATTTATGACAGTGAGCTATAAATTCTATTAGCAGAATACTAATAGCTGGCGAGATTAGCCCCAGTTATTCAATGGTGTAGACAAAAGTGAATGTTAAAAAGCCTCATGTGTTGCAGCACAAGCAAAGGAGAATTTGATTGCATTTGTTGAGGAACTGCTTGCTGAAAGGGCCAATTTTAAATGACACAGTGTTATAAGACCCCCTACCCCACTCTGCAAACAGGTGCTGAACAAAGCATCAGGAGGTGCCATTGCCCAGGACACAAAGTCACATGCACCATCATACTGACATCACTAGAACAAAGTGGAACGTGAGAGGAGATGCGACTTGGCTGGCCCAACACACAGCAGTGAGTTTCTTGTCCTTGTCCTGGGGAACTGAGGCCCTGTGAGCGCACTCCCAGACCGTCCCTGGAGATGCACTCAGCCTCTGCAAGCATAATGCTTCTTAAGTCCATTGCTCCTCCTACCCCCACTTTACTGTAACTGAGTCCCAGATTTGATTTCTGGATATTCACTAGATACGCACCAAAAAAAAAAAGAGACGTAAAAGGGAGTTAACTAAACTTTCTCAACTCCCTTGCCCCCAAACAAAAGAAAACGAGAATTGAGCTGCAGATGATGGCTCAGACTTGTTCTTATTGTGTCTAAATTGGCCCGCTTATCCCTAGCACTTGCACAGCGGATTTTATATCTGTGGCTGACTGATTAACACATTGCAAGCTTTCCATTCCTCAGGGAAGATGTCTGCTCTTTGTGTGTGTTTATAGAAGCTTGCTCAAATGAAAGAGTTTTGTTTACAGTCTCCTGGAAAAAAAACCCACTCTGCAGCATTCACCTGACTGGGAACTTGTCATTATTCTCTGCAGAAGTTGCCAAGCCATTCAATAGACTCTTTCCACCATTGAGATGTCAACCCTCTCCCAAAGCAATGATCTTGTGCTGCCTCAAGGCTGGCGGTGAGTTTGCAAGCGCACTAATTCACAGTATAAACCGAGTGGATTTTACTGTGAATCCAAGAGTCAATGAATGTGCTTGGTCTGATGGTTGCCCTCTATAGCCCCATTGAAGGCTGGGTGGCCATATCATTGCAGATTTCATTTATCCAGTAAAGAGATTATGTTATACAGTAACATTTACATATGAACATGATTGATATTTCAATCTGGATATAAAATGGACCTGATCCTGGGTTTCTTTGGGCACTTTGCACTGCTAAACTGCCATAAAGCAAGAAAATCAAGCGGAACTAGCTTTGAGAGCAGCTCCGTATTGTTGGGCTATCAGCAGAAGCAATGTGCAAAAGCAGCCTTCAAGGCAGAACAGCCCCTGAAGCAGGGCAATACAAAGGCACTGCTTTTCCTGAACTTTCCTCAGCCACCATTTTGAAGCTGTCGCTGGCTGTGTGAGCAGCAGAATGCTATGCCAGTACAGAAACTAGTTGAAATCCCCTTGCAATAACACACACCAGCTGCCCTTACCAGAAAACCTCAATCCATTATGTTGCTCTTGGAAACCAATCCAAATAATAAAACTGTGATACACCGGTCTCTCCTCCAGCTTTGTCAATGCCTAAATAAATGAGCAAGAGAGACTATATATAATAGTAGACAATAGGGAAACTTTTTCCTCTTCACTGCTAACTTGTGATACTGGAATCCATGCTCCCTGAGGGAAAATCTACATGTGAGCTATGATGCTCTGGCCCTTGTAATTGAATGTCATCAAGAAGAAGACATATATAATGTGCCATGTTCATTACACTAATAACGCCTTTTATGGAGATGCTTTCCCCTGGTGACCTGAGATTGCGTGGCAATGAGACAGGGAAGCTGGTTGCTCCACCCTGCCAGAGCCTTGGCTGGCGAGAGAGCTGGCAGGAAGCTTGCCCCTATGTCCAACTCTCCTCTGATTGGAGGATAGGCTTGCCAATGGCGTGTGTATGCTCCCAAGGGACACAGCGGGCTGAGGGTCACAGGACAGGCTCAGCAAACTGCCGGTCTGTGCGGTCACAGTGAGCCTGCAGCACGTGTGAGAGACTGCCAGTGGGAAAGAGGTGCCCTGATCAGGGACTGAGGAGCTGGTATTGGGGGTGGGATAGGGTGTGAACTGGGCCTGTTTGCTATTTGTTGGGTGCTTTCTGGGTGAATTCCTGCCTCCCCACCAGCTGTAGGAGTGGTCTCCACCCCAAGCCAAGGGATGGAAGTTTGGAATTAACTACCAGCAAGGGGAGTCCCCCTCGACCTCACATTCATAGGTGGAGTTAGACTGGGGATTAATCTGGCCCAGTATTCCACTGTCTGTGAGTCTGTATTTTGTTCAGACTCTTGTTGTGTCTCAGCTGGCCCCTTCAGTGACCGCAAACTGCACTGGGGGAAAAGAACTGGCAATTGTATTGCTGAGATTTAGGCCTGATTGCTTCTTGTTTCCGCTTCAAGTGGGCCTTGTATAAAACACTGCCTGGATTCGTCAGGAGCCCGAGGGCGTTCCTTTCCCAGGACACTACAGACACAGGTCTTAGTACTGTTGCAATTAGGCTTCATTTAGACCCTCTTCGAATGATGCCTGTTCCATGAGGCATTCCAGCTCCGGTAACCACACACCACTCTTAGGGCTAGATCATCAGCTCCCAACCTGCAGCAGGTTCCACCCATGGGAGCAGGAGACTAATCTGGGGGGAAGGGTCCAGCCACGTGTGACTGCTGGCACAGCTCAGCCTGAGGCAATGACAATAAAACAATAAATACAGGGAGCATCCGAGCTTTCTTTCTACGCCTTTCCCTAGTGTGCTCTCTGGACTGGCCCTTAGGAAGGATGGGTGTTTCGGCCTTAGAAGACTACTGTGCCCAGTGAAAAGGAAAAGCAGCACATTCCCATACATATCGGGACCATCCCTATAAAATCAGGATGTCTACCGAACCCTGAGCCCAAGAATCAAAGCTGGTGTGCTTTGCAGCTCAGCTCCCAGCTAGCATTAGTGTGTGTTTACAGTCTGCAGCTGGGTAACAGACACTGACCAGTCAAAGTGAAGGCCTAGATAGATGGGTGTCTCAGATGCTTTGTATTCAAAGCCACAATCCTGCAGTCCTCTCAGGCAGTGTCTTCTCTAGGGAGAAAAGCTGTGTTCTTAACACGAGGTAACTAACCTGAGGGGAAAATCCTAGGGAAGGCAATTTGCGTTTTCTCACAAGTACACAGGCTGAGTTAAAGGCAGTAGTCTTTAAGTCACCCTGCTAACATGTGAAAACTTCAGCCTGCCTTATTTTCCCTAGGATTTTACCACGTTAGTGACCTTGATTTAGCAAACTCGGGGTAAGAACACACCTTTTTCTCTTGTGCAGAGGTTCTCAAACTTTAACAACCTGAGGACCCCCCCCATTTTGATTTAAAATGTTTCGCAGATCACCAAGCCCCCAACTCAGCCCCAAGCCATGCCCCCACTACATCCCTGCCCCGCCCCTTCCCCACCTCTTTCCGCCCCCTCCCTCCCAGCGCCTCCTGCACACCGCTGAACAGCTCTTCCCTGGCATGCAGGAGGCACTAAGAGGGAGGGGGAGAAGTTGAGGGAAGGGGAGGAGTTGATCAGCGAGGCCCATGGACTGCCTGGATTCCCTTTGGACCCCCCAGGGGTCCCCAGACCCAGTTTGAGAAAACCTGCTTTACTGAAACCAAGGTCTCAGAAGTCTCCTGGCAGAGGGCACATTTACACTGCAAAATAAACCCAGCAAGTCTCAGAGCCCAAGTCAACTGACTTGGACTTGCGGGACTCTCGTTATCAGTGTGAAAATAGCAGTGTAGACATTCCCGCTCAGGCTGGGTCCTGGACTCTGAGACCCTTCCCCCTCACCAGGTCTCAGAGCCTGGGCAGGAACATTTAGACTGCTATTTTTAGCCTTGTAGCACAAGCCACATAAGCCTGAGTCAGTTGACACAGACTCTGAGATTCACCGCTGTGGGTTTTTTTGCACTGTAGACATACCCTGAGTCATCCAGGGTGCATCCACGGACTGGGGCATAGTTCCTGGAACCCACCACTTTTTTGTGAACTCCTGCCGTAAATGCTAGGCTAGATACTCATGTTTTCCTTTGTTTTTCTTGTCTAGATTGCACTGTGCTGAATACATCTGTGCTTGTAGGACCTGATCCAGCAAAGCTGGACTACTCAAGTACTTAGTGTTAAGTGCTTTGCTGGACTGAAGCCATGGTTTTTCAATGCAGAGATCCTACTCTTTGTTAGGTACTTTCTGCTTATACAAAAGTGCCATGCATGCATACAGCACTGTACAAATGTAGGTAACGATGATTTCCCTGAGCAGCTTTGGTTACAAACACTCGCCCCAATTTGATTTCACTTCTTTTTTCTCCTACATCAAGACAGCTTCCCTCCTGCCATGGCAAAACTAGCCCTTGTGGCCTGGGGAAACTAGCAGATGAGCACACACAACTCAGAAAGACACAAGCCTTGTTTATTTGTTTGTTCATGTGCCCGTGGTACCTTTGTGCAGGCAGCAGTGTCAACTAGACTGGGAGACCAGGACTTTCAGGTCAGTGAAGGGAGAGGTACAGAAGTTGTGACTAATTCTAAATCTTGTTTATTTTCGGTGAATTTATCACACTTGAAAAGTTCATGCGTGGACAATGCTGGAGACTGAAATCCTCTGATCAGTCACAGGGCAAGCACAGCATGAGAAGTACTAGTGTGAATTTCTCCATGCTGTCCCACCATAGCAGGCTCACCATTGGCCTGAGAAGGTAATCAACCCTCCATGCCCATTCAGTCCCTGGCGTCTCTGCAGTAGAATCTCTGCCAATAAGGGTGACAATTACAATGGTAATTTTTATTACATTGATACCTGTCCAGTTGTACTCCTATTATGCACCCTGTCCTTCCATTAGAGAACATCAAACAGCCAGATGGTAACAATCATGATTTGGTCACTAATTACCTGAAATGAATTTGAACTATTGGCCAATAGTATAACAGTCTCATTAGTTCATTATCCATCCCCAAAGCCATCCATTGTGAAGTCATCATGACCAGCATTAACATTTTAAATGATTTTGTTTTTAATGTTCTCCTGTCATTCAGTTTTCTGGCTTGCCAATGCATGATGATGAATAATCAGGTAAATGAGCTCCCAGTGTGACTCTGTGGCCAAAAGGGTTATTGAAATCTTGGGGATCCCAGAGGAATCTTGAGGAGCAGAGAAATTATTTAACCTCTGTTTTTGGTGACTGCTGTTGGACTTCTGTGTTCACTTACAGTGTCCACAATTCAAGAAGGATGCTGACAAATTGGAGAGGGTTCAGAGAAGAGCCATGAGATGATTTAAGGGTTAGAAAACATGCCTTTCAGTGGTAGACTCAAGGAGCTCATTCTATTTAATTTAACAAAGAGAAGGTTAAGGCGTGACTTGATAACAGTCTATAAGTACCCACATGGGGAATAAATATTTAATAATGAGCTCTTCAATCTAGCAGAGAAAAGTATAACATGATCCAAAGGCTGGAAGTTGAAGCTAGACAAATTCAGAATGGAAATAAGGTGTAAATTTTTTAAAATGAGGGTAATTAACCATTGGAACAACTTATCAAGAGTCATGGTGGAGTCTCCATCACTGACACTTTAAAAATCAAGATTGATTGTTCTTCTAAAAGATCTGCTCTAGGAATTATTTTGGGGCACTTCTATGGCCTGTGTTATATAGGAGGTTAAACTAGATGATCACCATAGTCCCTTCTGGATTTGGTATCTATAAATCAATACTCCTGCAGAATCTGATAAGAGATTGTAGATCAGTGCATGGAATGAAAATGAAACAAGGCTGACATTCATCCAAGAAAAACAGGACTCTCTAAAGTCCAACACAAGAGCTCTTCAGAAGATGGGTATGGTACCTTTGACTTCTGGAGAAAATGTAGATCGAGGCTAATTAAAACTTCCAGGACTCAGTATAGAGCACCGGATTCCCAAGCAAAATCATCAGTAGAATTTTCACATATTTAAAGAGTACAAAAAATGCAACAGACAGCCACATACTTAGATTATGAACTCTTTGGGTCAGTGGCTAGGTTCCTGTTAAGTGCATTTGCAATGTCTAACACAATGGGACCTTGAATTTGGCTACCACCATACAAATAATGAGAGTTATTCCATATTATGCTATTGAGATGTGAAATACATTTTTCTCTGTCATTTAAAAAGTAGTAATATGGGGATAATTATTAATGCTTGTCAAATCTTTAGTATTTGACATTGCAAGAAGGTGGAAGAAGTCTCCTGTTGCCAAACCCTGTTAGAAAGTGTTGGAATCCAGCAGGGAGCTGCCAGTGAATTACTGCTGACACTCTAATAAATAATAATAATACCACCTAGCTCTTATACAGTGCTTCTTCTCAACAGCTCTCAAAGCACTTTACAAAGGCGGTTAGTATCTTTATCCCCATTTTACATGGGGCTGGGGAACTGAGGGACACAGCAGCGACATGATTTGCCCAAGGTGACCCAACAGGGGAGGTGGGAACTGAACACAGCTCTCCTGAGTTGCACACTGTTGCTCAGGGCCACATTCTTTAAAGCAAGTGGGGCTCATTAGCTTTCTCCCTGAATAGACAGGAAAGTAGCAATAGCTCTTCACCAGTGGGAGTTAGGGCCTGGGAACAGCAGAATCTTACAGGAAGGAACCTTAGGAACAGCCAAGGCTGAGGAGAGGGCTTAGGCTGAGGTTCATTTAGTGTTACCTTTTTGTTAATAAAACCAGACCCAAGGAAAGGTGACACACTGATTCTATGAGTGCGTAGCTTTTCTTTGGAGCTGGGTGGATTCTCCATCAGTGCACTGAGATATTTTCATTTGATCTTTCTGTACTGACTGCAATATATATGAAGTATTTCCACCACCTTCATTTGTATCAAAGGTTGTTTCTACCTGACTGTAGACAACCACTTTCCAAGTTAGAGTGAGTTTGCTGCTGTATGGAAGGCATTGTCAGTTGAGTTTACGGCAGTTGGGAGACATAGTATAATAGCCTCTAAATGAGAAAACATTGTATTTTAGCCTTGTGATCAGTTTTATGGTTTCTATTTTATGCTAATGGGAACACATACAAATGTGTTTTTTATCATTTAAGATCAGTATCTTGGGCCTTTTCTTGAGTCCCTCAGTGTAGCTTGTTCTGTTTATGCATATCCGAGCAATTATGCTTTTTACAAGTGGTTTTAGAAATGGCCACGTTATGGGGGGAAACTGGGAAAGTGATGAGCTTTGCCATCTTTATGCCATCTTCCCAAGGCAATATATCTATCTCTGTGTCTATTCCAGCTTCTGAGATACACCAAGTACAGCTTAGAATTGCATTTTAGCAACAGGTCAGAGCAATAGCTGCTACAAGGAATAGTGACATTCCTGATGCGTGATGTGCTGTGCACCACAGGGAGTTGAAATCTCACTTTGCGAGCCTTATGGCAAACCGTAAATTCCAGGTTTTATGTGCTGATGTAAAAACCTGTTTGATCCAAGCAGTCTACTCCAATGGACTTGTTAATATGACGACAACCACAGAGAATCCCAAAGGCATTCCTGTAAGAAAATATCTGAACATCTTCATTCAAAGGCATACATTAATTTAACATGTTCATGAGAGCGCATGCCCAAATGAAAGACTTCCTGCTTCCATCTGTGGAGACTCTATATTCGGACAGTGTTTGTTACGGCCAGAGCTACCTGCTGTAGTTACAGACACTGAATTGGACTCAGTGAAAGAGTATCTGCTCTACCTACCACACCAGTTTTAATAGTATTAAACACATTTAGTATGTTGCTAGTGAAATATAAAATAACATAATGCTCAAGACATCTAACTTTTTTTATTTGTGTTGCTAGATGACAGGATATTTTTAATAAAGTGGCATTCATCACTCTTCTTGGATGTTCACAGAAACAAAGAGGAAATATAGATAAATTATCTTCATATTTTCAAATACCTAGTAAATGAGAATCATCCTGAATTATTACTAGGGACCCTGCTAGAATTTTCCTGTTACATGAGCGATGGAATATCCGAAAACAATCATTTTACATTGGACCTGTTGGTACATGCAGAAATATATGGACTACTAGAAAGGTGAAAGAACAGGGACACATGACTAGTAGATTTGATGAACGTCTGCTTGTAATGTTTTGGAGAGTATTGTTAGGAAGTTGTTTGAGTACAGTCCAGAATTATCTGTCCTCATTCCATAAATTTTACAATTGCCTACTGCACAGCAACTAGAACTGACAGTTAAGAATCAAAAGCACTCAAGGATGTTGCAAGAATCATCAGCTCTGAGATACAGAGTATTCATTATCACTCAGTCAACGAACAGCTGGCAGGAATGTGTAGCTTGCATAGGAAGGATCACTAGTGCTATGTAAAATTAACAGCCTATTAAAGTGATTGCAGAAAGAAGGCAATAGTTACAGGACAATCCCAGCAAGATTTCATTCATAGATGCTCTACATATATATTCATCTTTGCATTTGCTACAGTGAGAAAAGTATGATCTTTATCAGAATGCTCAGCATTTCCCATCTTAGAAAAATCTTGAAAGCCCTGGATTTATGGTGGATTTAGTTTTCAGGGAAGAGGCTCTGAGAGAACTTTCATCTTTGTCACAAATCCTACAAAGACATGACCTTGCCATTTATAAAGCCACAGAGCACATTAGAAATAGAACTACCATTCTTGTGCTGGAAGCTATGAAAGTCTAATGGCACCCGTTTTCTGAAGGCTAAAGCGCAGTGCAGTGAAAATGTTTTTTTAAAAAATTAGCTTGACCAAAACTATTCAAAATGAACAAGCAAGAGGTGGGTTTTTTTCCTTTTTTTAAAAATAGAAATGTGAAAAAATCATCTAGGTTGCAGCTTGGGAGCATAGACACAATTCTTCAAATAAATTACCTTAAGAAATTATGGCAGCAAATTATAGTAGCTATTGCCATAAGGTGATTTATCTGTCTAAGGAAATACAGTTATTTGTCTGAAATGTCATTCAGTTCAGGACACAAAATTTCGGGTAATATCAAAGTTCAACATAGACATTAATATAGAATCAAGCGATGACTGTGACTTGAGGCCTCACAGTGTAATCAGTTGTTAACACAGCATTTTAGTATTGCTACTAAAAGTATATGAAACAAAATGCTCTGCCCCTGTATCATTCAATTCAAAGGCTTTGCTGGTCTTTTGTAGACTACAGTTGGTGCCTCAGGTACATTGTCACAACATGGGCCTTCAGGCCCATTACTTTGTCCACCTAAAGTCATCGGGACACTGCCAAATAGTATAACTGCATTGTGGAAACCAAAAATTCCCAATTTTAACTTTTCAAACACTTTTAACAACACAGGGATATGAAACAATGTAATGCCAGACTGCTAGAGCATGCTGCAGAGTCCAGAAACTCATTGCCACTGGGCCCTATTCAGAGGCAGAGATAGATACCAATTCATCTGGCTTTGCTATCTCCAAGCGCAGTAACACTGTCTTCAGGTGCATCTTTCTAAATAACACTTGCCATATTACATAGGATTGATAGGCCAACTGCAGATGCTTTTGTTTTGTGCTCAGTAATTTATTCCTGTTCCCTTTGTGACACAATTTGTTCAGCATGAACAATTTGCAGTAATATACAGCACTTGTTTTGTGCTACATAAATCTTGTGTGTGTGTATGTGTGTATATATATAATTAAAATTTCATTAAATTTTAAACAGTAAATTACAGAATAAAGGATTACATTTTTCAGTTCAAGGATGCAGATCTACATATAAATAATATATAAGTAATGTTCATATATCAACAGATATCAATTTACTATAAAATAAATGACTCACCCCCCAGAGAAAGAAGTTTAGTACTAGTTATCACTCATGAGGAAAAAATAATAAAACATAACAACAAACAAGCTAAGTATTTTGCCTTCTTTCCAGACTGCAAAACTACTCCCAAGCAAATACTTGGATAACTACTATGGACCAGATTGTGAAAGCTTTAGTCACAATGATTAATAACTTAGTGTTCAATATACTTCTATATAATGGGTCAGTTAACACTTCCAGTTCAGCAAGATCATCATTTTGAAGACCACCGCAGCCCTCAGAAGCTACCCCCTCCTGCCACTGGTTCAAAAATGTAAAAAAAACCCACCCAGTGTTACCCTTAAGAACAACAGATAGAACAATTTCCTTGAAACGGCAAATACTAGCAGCTGCCTTCTTAGGCTAGCCTTCCAAATAGGCAACATTATTTGGCAAGTCCATATCAGATGCAACACAATGGCCTTGTCCATTTAAGAGTAGCCTCTGGGCTCAGTGGCCACTGGCTCCTGCCCTATGATGGGTATAATTTCCCATAAGCTTGACCTGTGCCATATGATGGAGGAGCTGACCCCTCAGTCTGGAAGGGAATCCGGCAGAGAACAGGAGACACTAAAAAAACTCCTCCCCTCCTCCCCCCGCCCCCCAATATAACAACACATATTTATACTCATGTTAAATGTACCCTTGTAACAGATCTTACAACCCCATGCAGTATCTTTGGGGACCGCCAGGAACTAAAAACAGTGGGGAGTGACTGAGCTGAGTCACTGAGACTAAACAACGCTAGAGAGTTACCACCCCCTGGAGAGGTTTGCAAAGGCTAATACTGGTTCAAACTGGGTTTTCCAGAGACTCGCACAAAGAAAGGGCTTTTGGTTATAAAAAGGCAGAGTTTGAACTCCACTGGGCCTTCTTTTGATTCAGCAAACAGAGAGGACCTTCTGTCCAGGGTGTGGGGGAGGGAAAGGACTGGAAAGACTTTGGCTTACATGGATTCTCTAGAATTGATGGGTGACCTCTACTAAGGTTTTAGCATACATAGAATAACTTCAATTTGTTTTATATGTGTTCTCTGTAATGCTTTTACCCTAAGAATACATGTATTTTGTTCTGTGGAGGCTGGTTGTACCTTTGGAGAAAGGCTAACCACAGGTGCTGGACCCTGGTCAGACTGGCTGGGGAAATCACAGTACAGAGGGACTTCAAGCCCACACACCCCCGATCTGGAGGGAGAGAGAGCTGCAGGTCTCTACCCAAAGGAAGGAATGGCTAGAAGCCTGAATCCTTAAGTGGATGCCCTTGAGGAAGACCAGGAGCAGGGTGAAAGAGGTATAGAATCATAGAATATCAGGGTTGGAAGGGAACCTCAGGAGGTCATCTAGTCCAACCCCCTGCTCAAAGCAGGACCAATCCCCAATTAAATCATCCCAGCCAGGGCTTTGTCAAGCCTGACCTTAAAAACCTCTAAGGAAGGAGATTCCACCATCTCCCTAGGCAACGCATTCCAGTGCTTCACCACACTCCTAGTGAAGAAGTTTTTCCTAATATCCAACCTAAACCTCCCCCACTGCAACTTGAGACCACTGCTCCTTGTCCTGTCCTCTTTGGGGTAGTTAACCCCCAAACTGTGACAACCCTCATCTGCACAGACAATGGAATTCAACCCCTTGTTCTCTTTGCCTGCGTGGCAAATGTGCCGGAGGGGGTTCACCCCTGGAGAAACGTAATGGCAGTAGTGCTGTTACTTTCCCCCTCTCTGGGTCTACCAGTGTAGGAGGAGGGCTGCACATTCTGTTCGCGTGCGCTGGTTGCCCAGAAGCTGCTGTGAGTCAGTGCAATGTTGAGTACAAGCTGGCCTCGCCCCATCTCCTCTGGGGCCAGTCTTACCCACTTTGGCCAACTGTGGCCACTTTGTCCCCCAGGAGAACAGCTGCTGGAGGTAGCTTTCAGCACTTCAGACCACCACGGATTAACTCTAGCGTATGACAGTTTCTGTGTGCACGGACCGCTTTATAATATATCTTTATTCAAAGAGCTAGAAAGGGACAGCATTCCCTGTCACCAAAATAGAGAAAATTAGCAGTGTCTCAGAACCAGTGCCAGCTCCATAATGACTGTACACAAATGTTAGCAAAGTAAACTTCAGAAAAATGTGATAAAGGCTGAACAATCAGCCATCCCCCATTGGGTGAAAATATTTGGAGTAGCTAGTGGAGTTGGAACATGTGCAAAATGAATGACTCAGGGATGGATCCCAGATGCATGGAAACAACATCTGTGATTATGATGTTGGCATGAAGAGCTGCTTGCATATTCATGTCACTGTTATTCTCCCTGCTTCTGTACAGTTCCTTATTGTGCACAAGGGCTACCGCTCTCATATATTTATAGTCAATGGCTCTGAGTGCGCTGGGGTCTCCAGTTAGCGGCAGAGAATTCTCAATTTCAGTTAGAGTGAAGCAAATAAAGAAGTGCAAATGGGTGTCTTGCTATGTCATGCCAGGACCACAATCTCAGCAAACTGTGAGAACCTTCTTTATGTGGCCACCTGATCTTCTTGGCTACCATTTGCAATTCCCCCTCATCCAAAATATATAAAGGATGGATAACTTTTTTGTGAGTCTGTATTAGTATTAGTAGCATTAGTCTGTATTATTTGCAGCTAGTAAGGCCCGCTGCTCTGGCAATATAAAGGAGTTTTAAGGTTGGTGTACATTTAATGAGCTGTACAAGATAATTTACATAGAGTTCAAGATTCCATTACACTGCCAAAATGATGCTAAGGGATGTTCATGTAAATGAGACTCAAACCCTTCATTTCTGTTGTTAGTGTGAAATTCTAATAGGGGCAGAGTGTGGAATCAATAAGAGTTGCAGGTCCTCAGCACCTCACAGGATCAAGCCCTTCAACTGTAAGAGCCATGCCGACGGGGTCGTTGTCCGGAAATGGCCTAACCTGACGATCACTTTAGATAAGCTATTACCAGCAGGACAGTGGGGTGGGAGGAGGTATTGTTTCATATGCTCTGTGTATATATAAAGTCTGCTGCAGTTTCCACGGTATGCATCCGATGAAGTGAGCTGTAGCTCACGAAAGCTCATGCTCAAATAAACTGGTTAGTCTCTAAGGTGCCCCAAGTCCTCCTGTTCTTTCTGCGAATACAGACTGACCCGGCTGCTCCTCTGAAACCTGCTAGTTGTCTATAGGAATCCACATACATCGTTGGTACTGCATGCACTCAATGAACAAAGCTAATAATGGCCACAAAAACGATTTACTCCCCCACCAGATCACAGGGTCAGGAAAAAGTTTCTGTCCCCTGACTGAACATGTGCACGAATCCCCGGTCATGGTTGTGTTGTGCCTGTTTTTAATCACGGCTTCCCCATAGGTTTTCATCACCCACTACCTACTAATACTCCCATGTTTTTTGGCTGAAGATATCTATACAGAAAAGATCATTGTAGAATGCACGCTGCTCCCACTATTGGTATCAACCCTATCGTTTGGCCTTCTTAATGTGGGAAGGTCGACATATGGCGATATTTTCTATACAAAGCAGAGGACTCATTCTTCTTTCCTTTACTCAATCAGGTAAAAAAATATCATGTGACAAACTTTGTTCAATTGTGGCCATGTATAAAAGATATCCATCAGCATGACTACTCCTTGCTGTCTCTCTCTGACTCAGTAAACTTAATTGCTTCGACTTTTGACATGCTTTCCTCATAGCTTGAATAATGGTACTAAGTGTTTTGCCTCAGCACTGCCTGATGAGGTCTTTGGGCCACAGTATTTATTGTAAAAAGAAAAGGAGGACTTGTGGCACCTTAGAGACTAACCAATTTATTTGAGCATGAGCTTTCGTGAGCTACAGCTCACTTCATCGGATGCATACCGTGGAAACTGCAGCAGACTTTATATATACACAGAGAATATGAAACAATACCTCCTCCCACCCCACTGTCCTGCTGGTAATAGCTTATCTAAAGTAATCTTCAGGTTAGGCCATTTCCAGCACAAATCCAGGTTTTCTCACCCTCCACCCCCCCACACAAATTCACTCTCCTGCTGGTGATAGCCCATCCAAAGTGACAACTCTTTACACAATGTGCATGATAATCAAGTTAGGCCATTTCCTGCATTTACTGCATTCCAGTATTTATTGTGTCTCCTTCACAGGCAGTGAGAATAAATAAAAGTGTAACATCTTGGCACCTATGACATAGTCATGGGGACTTGCTAACGTACTTGAGGGGAATCTCAGAAGTGAATGTTTCTATATATTTGCATCAAATTGGGTTGGGAATCCTCCCTTTTTGGACATAGAGCAGTGAGAAGAGGGGTGGGTGGGGAAAGAAGCATTTTAATGATATTTAAAAAAAATCAAGTAGCACAACATCCCTCCAGCACTCCTCACCAAAGCCCCGCCAAGAATAATTTGTGGGACTCCCACAAAAATGCAGGTGCATATGTTGATCTCAGCTACACTGTGTAAATCTGAAGCAATTCTACTGCTGGAGGGAAAAAATTGAAGGCACAAAGGGCGTTACTTCAGGCTGATGTTGAAAATGTTACTCCAGCTTTACACTGATGAACGTAGATAAGAATCTGCCTCTCCATCTGTTAAACGTATATAGATAGACAGATGTCAATAATGTTACCATTAACATTATCATCCCTCCTTAAAAACCTTCATTTTCTGTGACAACAAAAAACTTGACACAGTTAGGCAGCTGGTAGGCTGAGATGACTGTCCATCATGCTGACGGATACTCTCTCATTGTTTCTTTGTGCTCCACCATCTGTCTGTATCCCCCTATTGTCTCTCACCTTACAGTTAGATTGTATACATTTGGGAACAGTGACCGTCTTTCGATGCTCCTAAACATTACCACAATACAAATCAATAATAATAATAATTTATAATGATAAATGGGCTAGATAGTACTAATTTTCAAAACTGCTTTTTAAACAAGTGAATACCATGCAAAATTCCAGTCTAAAGAGCTAGCTGTTTTGTTTTAAATTATTTCCCTGAATTTTTACTCTGATATCCACTGATGTGAATTACTGAATGCTGATGCTGCTGTGGCTTATGAAAGCAGAGCTGCAGGCTTGAGTAAGGCTGTTGTTTTTATGCAGGAGGTTTTCACCTCTTCTGAGCCCTGTGGTTTTCTCTTATTATTAATCTCTGGGAAATCCTCTGTGGTTAATGGAAAAATATTATACACAAAGCAGCCAGTCGTAAGTTACCGGGGGTGACTGGACAGAACAGATCAATGCACAAATAGTAGTTTAAGGGATGAATCCTGCTTCCACTGAAGTCAATGGCAAAGATCTTAGTGACATCAGTGATGCAGGATTGGACCTTTTGAACTCTGACCCATGACCTGAACTCAGGTGATCAGGCAAATAATCATGTACATCTTAGAAAGCGTTCAGGTGCTTGCTAAATTAGTGCAAATGAAACTAGAGCTATAATGCAAGTAGAAATAAAGAAAGAAAATTAAATATTATTTTAAAATAGGCTTTGCCGTAAGCCAGAAGTCTAGCATTTAGCTTGAGGCCTAGTGGTAATAATAGTTAGCATAACTCCACATCAGGTCTAATAAAAGTTAGCATTAGTAAGTAACCTTGGGTTAGAAGATTTAGTAATATAGATCTTGTGATAAACTCTCTGGACTATAAAGGCTCTATTTAGGGTTGCCAGCTTTCTAATCACACAAAACCGAACACGCTTGCCCCGCCCCGCCCCTTCCCAGAGGCCCTGTTCTGCCCCGCCCCTGCCCTGAGGCCCCGCCCCCCACTCACTCCATACCCCTTCCCTCCATCACTTGCTCTCCCCCACCCTCACTCACTTTCACTGGGTTGGGACAGGGGGTTGGGGATGCAGGCTCTGGGGTAGGGCCAGAAATGAGGAGTTCAGGGGGCAAGGGGAAGGCTCCGACTGGGGCAGGGGTGGGAGGTGTAGGAGGGGGTGCGGGCTCTGGTTGGGAGTGTGGGCTCTGGGGGAGGGCTGGGGATGAGGGATGCGGGGGGGGTGCTCAGGAGTGGGGCCGAGGGGTTGAGGTATGGGAGGGGGGTGCAAGATGTGGGTTCTGGAAAGGAGTTTGGGTGTGGGAGGGGGTTCCAACCTGTGGCAGGGAGTTGGGGTGTGGGAGAGGGTTCGGGGTTAGGGATGGCCAGTTGCGCTCCGTGCGCTGCCCCTGCCTGCAGTCACCATCCCTGCAGCTCCCATTGGCCACAGTTCCTGGCCAATGGCAGCTGCGGAGCTGGCGTCCGGGGTGGGGGCGGGCCATACACAGAGCCTCCCTGGCTGCTCCTGTGCCTAGGGGCTGCAGGGACATGCTGACTGCTTCCAGGAGCCGCAGGCAGCCTGCCTTAGCCCCGCTGCACTGCTGACCAGACTTTTAGCAGCCCGATCAGCAGTGCTGACTGGAGCCACCAGGGTCCCTGTTCAATTGGGCATTCCAGTCAAAAACCAGATGCCTGGCAACCCTAGCTTTATTTAGTCAGACTTCCTTAACCACATTGTATAAAGAATCTTCTCTCTGTGCAAATGCTTACGACAACTGCTGTGACAGGAATGTAGACAAATGGGTAGCAGGAATAACAAGCATGAACAAGATACCAAGACTTAATCAAACATGGTCTCAGCGCAATAGGGAGGTGTAAGCACTAGATGCATTAAAAGAGACTCAAACACCACCCTCACAGGGACCTCAGGATAGCAGGATGGTGAAAACCTTAATACTTAATGTCACTTTAAGGCCCCCCCCCCCCAACAGTCCTGCAGATTTGTAAGTATGCATGATGTGAATTCTGCTGTTAGCCTGTCTTGTTTTTCTAGTTCTCTGATTTTGCTTACATTAATCATGATAGAAATAAAACTCAAAGTCTCTGTGTGTCTCACCAATCATTGTCTTAATTAGTCTCTAAGTAGCCACCAAAGAACAAACCTGATATTAGTGACAAAAGCATTTTGCATCCCAAATTAATTATAAGGCTACAGAGCCTACATTTCTAAATGAAAACACACCAGCCCATACGTCACAATTATGGACCGTAGAGGGAAAAGACAGTACTGCTATTTCCCAGCAGACCTTAGGCACAGCTTTGGAAATAAGAAGGTACTAGTGACTTTCTCCCATCTTTCCGTCCCCCTGGTCTTCAAGCCTACCGGGGGCGGGGGCAAACTCAGGGCTGCTCTAACACGTGCCAGTGAATAGTAGTCCTCAAGGGACTGGCCAAGATCTCCAGAGAGCTCTTGCACTCCAGCTCCACTCCCTGATGTGCCCCATCCCCACTCCATATGCCAGATAGAAGGGGAACAAGAGAGACCAGCCGAGAACTGGCTATGGGAGCCCCAGGCCAGCTCAGGATTCCCCCTGCACTAGAATATCCCTCAGCTGCTACCCCAAAGCAGCGTTATGGCCCCTTCACACCACTCAAACAACACAGGAGGGGTTTAAGGGAAGACAAGTATCTGGTACAGTAAGTATTTGCTTTATTAATTTGGGAGATTGAAAAAAGAAATCCTCCAAATGAATTTCCATCCCTGCCACCTGCCCCCCAGCGGATCTGTCTTCTCCCAGCTATTCATGTTTTCAAGCGCTCCACTCACTGGCTCCACCACTCTATTCCCCAGTGGTGACGCTGGCTCTTCAAAGTAGCCAGCGTCAGACAACGGTTTCACAGTACAGGTTCTAGATTCCAGTTGCAAGCTGCTGTGATGAGTCAACGCTAACTCACCCTTTTTCTAGGTTGCTAATTCCTTTGAGATGACACTTACCAGGAAACAGCCATGGTTCTATCTACTACGTTTCTCCTAAGGTATTCCATTCTCCGGCTGATGGGGTATATATGGGGAGGCAGTGCAGCCTACTGGAAGGACAACTGGGACTCAGGAGACCTGGGTTTGACTCCTGGCTTTTCCATGGGCTGGCTGGATAACCGGGGCAAGTGCCTCAGTTTCCCAATCTGTAAAAAGCAGATAACGATCCTGACCTCCTTTGTGAAATGCTTTGAGCTCTACTGCCACAAAGCGAAACATAAGAGCTAGGTATCATACATGACACAATCACATGCATAGGGCCGCACCTGCATATGTATTGGAATGTGCTGTATACGTTCTGTGTGTGCAATTTGCAAGCATGAAGACCCTGCATAGCAGAGTGTTAAAAACTAGGAGGGTGACAGAATTCACTATCCGATCAAAGTAATCGGAAAGAAAGAAAGAAACTAATTTGTTTCAATAAATCTCTAAAGCCGCAGCTTGTCAGAGCCATCTGAATAATTCTGCGCTAATTCCGATCCATATTTTCTATCTGAAAAAAATGAAAATCTTTAGCAGGCAATTAATATGGCTGGTGGCGGCACAGCTCATCCATCTGCCCTCTTGCACCCAATGAGGCTTAATATCAAATATGCCTGACGGGCTCACAAGCATTTAGAGCACTTGTTTGCTTTCAAGAGTGCAAAAGTTTTTACTACTTTTCCCAACCAATTAAAAGGCGCTGTGTGTGTATGTGTTTGTGTGTCACAGTGTAAGGACAGCTTCTCATAAAAAGAAGTTGCTTTGTGCAGTCATTTTGAAGTATCAAATTTTGATAACTCTTTAATCAATTTGGTTTAATGAGACAGAGGCAGCAGGTGAGAAGGAAATCCATCATGTCAGTTCAAGTGCCTGGCTTCTCTTCCTGCTGTGAACATTTAACATGACACAGAATTCTGAAGCCCTCCTTTTGCCACTGCAACTCAGGGAAAGGATTTTGTCTTCTTGCAAGAATATTTGATTTCCCTACAGATCCCTCTTGCCTGAGCTGTTTATGTGATCAAAAGTCATCCTTCACTTCCCCCCGGAAAAAAACGTGTTTAAAAAAAGTGCGCCCAAAGTGCATGGCTTTACTGTAAACTTGTTGGTTTTTTTTTATTTGAAAATTGCTTAGGAAAGATTGTTTTATTCTACAGCGCTGTGTTTGTTATGACTGTCATTTCAGACTACTTTGTCTTCTCTGGCAGCATGTTTCTTATGGCTGTCACTGCAGACTGTTTTGTTTTCTCCAGATTTAATAGGCTTTTGTTAACAATCAGATCCAGGTTCCAGATGATGCTTGTGACTGAGCATGGATTATTAGTATTGTATTACTAACATCTTATATTTCACACACACTCCCCGGGATCCCACAGTGTTTTGCAAATACACAAATCACTTCACCAGAGCTGAAGTGCAGCTACCTCTAAAGCAGAATGAGATTGCTGATTAACAGCATACAGTAACACGGCACACCATGGCCCTGGTCGTGAAAATATTTAGGCAGGTATATAACTTTACTCATGTGAGTAACCTCATTGACCTTATGCACATGATTGTGTGTTTGCAATATTGTGGCTCCGTTTTGGGCAAAGAACAAAGAAGAGTACTATATCCAGTGGAAATTGCATAGGGGATTTGGGTAGGCAGGATCTATTTACCCAAAGTAAAAGTTGGGCCAGATATCGGTGTGAATTCACCTATTTTTGCAGAATGCCCCATGCACCCACTTTGCAAGCTGCTGCCTCCATATAGCATATAAGGTCATAGGCCAATGTGGACAGATCTTCCTGCTCCTTAGCTAAATGATATAATGAAGGTTTGGGCCTCGTGGCTTATGTCTTCTAAAAATAATAGGATTTATCCCTGCATAACTTTAACCTTTGAGAAGTGGACAAACATTTGCAAGAACAAAGCAGAAAAACATTATGCCCATTGGACTATAATTTTAGAAGCACTGCCATTGAGGTACCAACCTGTGGTGAGATAATGATGATGCTGGACTATTTTTCTTCATGGCAATGTCTTTGTAGTGCCCTGACATGCACCAGAGTTATTTCAACTGACATCAGGACTCCAATTCCCTAGCAACACTAAAGAATGCTTTAATCACCTGCTTTTCCTTTTTGATCAGCTCACGTTTTCGTATGCGCCTGTGTAGCGATGGCAAAAAAATCACAGTTCTCGCCACCATGAGGTTCAGAGATGAGCGAACAATTGCCGGCAGGGGGTTTGTTATGACTGCCACTGCAGACCTCTGCTCAGCGTGGGGCTTAATTTTGTCTTTTGCACATTTAATAGGCTTCAGTCAACAACCAGGGCTGGGCCTCAACCTTTTTTCCTTTTTGTCTCGCATCCTGCAGGCTGCTGGGCAGTGCCACACGTCCAGTTGACCCTCACAGACACACACACCGAGAGAGGAACCAATCATAGAGATTGAGGTTATGTCTAAACAGCCAAAGCTATGACAGGCTAGCCTACCCGAGCTAGCTTGCATCCAGCTTGGGCAGGCAACAACAGTTGAGAGGATTGTGCTGCACAGGTTTCATACAGGGATAGTGAGCCAAATACTTACTCATAGCCTATGCCAGGCTTGTATTACCCTCACTGCAACCTGAAACGTGCTGTCTTCACTGCCATGTTACTCATGCTGGCTGGATTCAAGCTAACTTGATTAGGCTAGGCCATGCACAGCTTTTGCTGTGTAGACATAATCAGAGACAGAAGGTACACCTAGGTTTGATTACTGAAGCACCAGAGCAGTGTTTACTTCATAATGCCTTGATCCTACAAGTAGATCTGCCCAGGCAGACCCCCTACATCTGTACAGATGCAATTCCAGGACTGGGACTTACATTATTAACTGTTCATTAAGTAAATACATTATCCTAAAAATCCCTAAGTCTGTCCTAAAATAAAGACTGAAATAAATGACTCACCTTTTGTCATGACTGTTCCATATGCCACCATCTTACAACTCAACATGTCAATGCCGCTGACCGCCTGGATACAATTTAACTCAAGAACTCATTAGAGCAGATGCAGTTGTAACTCCTTGACCTTCAACCTTCCCTTGGTTGTGACTCACGTTTTAATTTCTTGAAGCCAACAGTCTTTTACTTTGTTCTCAGTCACCAAAAACTATTTCTTAGTCTCTGGCCAAATTTGTGAAAACTATAATGGGTGCAAAATTGATTTCTTTCTTTCTTTTTTTTTAATTTATTTTATTGCATGCAACCAGCGACATTTGGCTTCCTTCACTTTACATGCAAGACTTTGTGCGTACAGTTCTAAAAGTAATTAGAAAGCAGGCTTGTCATTTGCAATCCACGGACTGCAAGAACACAGTAACGACTCCTATTTTAACACTGATGACTTCTTTGGAGGGAGGTTGAAGTGCTATTTAGAATATATATGCTCGCTTGCCTTTATTTTACACTGAATTGGTTTTAAAATGGATAAAACCTCTTGGGTTCTTAGAAAAAAAATATTCCCTTTCTTTTCCCCTTCTCGCTAATAGCAGGCAATTCAGTATCGTTTTTCTGTGAAGTAAGTTCTGCTTAATAACAGCAATCCTTTTATCTTTCCTGTTCTTAAGGCTGTCCTTTTATTTCTTTTATGTATGTCTCAAAATTATTGGTGCCACACACAATCTCTCACCTTTACACCCCTCTGCAAATTGAATTTCAAGCTTGCTAAAGCCTCTCCAGCTCTTGCTTTTAAGATTTAGATGAAAAAGAATGGCAATATTAGACAATACACCTATATTCAAACAGCTACCATTGTGAACTATAGCAGCAGCATGGGAGGCTCCCCTTACCCCCATCCCGGAGAACCAACTCCAGCCAGTGCTTAAACTACAAGGAGATCGACGCTGCTGCAATTGATGCAACAGGGATCAATTTAGCTGGTCTAATAAACACCCACTAAATCGACGGCAGAGCACTCTCCAGTTGACCGCAGTACTCCAGCTTTCCGAGAAGAGTAAGGGAAGTCGACCGAAGAGTGTCGCCCGTCGACGCAGTGCAGTAATGACACCGGGGTAAGTCAACCTAAGCTACGTCAACTCCAGCTATGTTAATAACGAGTAGCGTAACTTAGGTCAACTTACCCGCGTAGTGAAGACAAGCCCAAGGACTGCATTTCCACTGTTCTGTGGTTTAACCAAAACTCTCAGTCTTGCCCCAAAGATTTTTGTAAAAGAATTTATAGAAGGTTTCAACATTTTCGATATACATAATAGTCATTCCTATGGAGTTGGCAATCGCTGTAGGATAATTACAAGCTGAAAGACAGTTCACCAATGGAAAATAAGAATTTTAAGGTAGGTTAAAGTCTTGGTTTTCTAATTACTTTAAAGAAGATCACACAATCCTAGATAACATTATGAAATGCAAGATTTCTATTTAACGCGATTTCTCTTACATCCTGGGCCTTGAATGTCATTGTTGTACTGTCACTGATACAGCACTTGGACAGGGTTGGGCCAGATGGCTATAGGAGAGTAACAGAAGGCAGATATATTAGCCCCAGGCTAAGTAGATCTCTTTCCTGTGGGTAAGGTAACAGGGAAGGGTTTTTGTTTTTTTTGAAACAGAAAAGAAGTTTATTGGTAACACTTACAAAATTACCAAAGGAAACAAAACAACTATGCAACAAAACAACGCAAACAGAAGGTATAACACAGCAGCTTTCAGGAGGGAGAAGTGTTCAGGCTAGCCTGGGCCCAGAGCGGGGGGGCTTCCTCGACACTCGTGGTCTTCCACCCTCCTGAGTTACCTGGTGGCCTAGAGCGGGGGGGCTTCCTCGACACTCGTGGTCTTCCACTCCCTCGAGTTACCTAGTGCCGCGCCCAGTGTCACCGATCCTCCCTCTCCTGAGAGTGCCCGGTAAGATGGGCACGGCTGCGGGGTGGGCGGTTTGGGGGGGGGGGTAGACACCCATGTATTATAGGACCCCTCCTAGATGACAGGAAAGATGGTATCCACAGCGGCAACGGCTGGGGCTGGCGTCTCTCGCTCTTCCCCTCAATCAAAGGGTCAGACGGAGGGAACTGGATGGGGTCACCGAGCAGAGAACCCCGGACAGCGCCCACTGCTCCTCGAAAGCGTCAAGGGAGTCGGTGGACGCCGCCCAGAGGAACTCCGCCCGGATACGTGAATGTACTGAGGATCGGAAAAAGGCCCCACAATCGCAGGACGCTTCATGGGCCAACCTCCTCTCTCTGGTTTTATAAATGGCTGTTTTAGCCAAGGCTAGGAGGAGGTTGACCAGAAGATCCCGAGACTTTGTGGGGCCACGGATGGGAAGTGTATAGATAAAAAGGTGAGGGGAGAAATGAAGCCAGAAGCGTAATAGAATATTTGTGAGGAGCCGAAAAAGGGGCTGCAATCTGGCACACTCTAAATATACGTGCGCCAGGGTTTCCCTCACATTATACAAAGGGCAAGTGTCCGGGATGGGGGTAAACCGTGTCAGAAATACGCCCGTGCTCACAGCTCCGTGAAGGAGCCACCAACTGATGTCCCCGACGGGCCTTGGGACCAAGGTGGAATACAGGCTGGCCCACCGAGGTTGCTCACCCTCCAAAGGTGGCAGGAGGTCCCGCCACTTTGTATCAGGGCGGGACACCAGGATGTGGGCGTGAAGGGCGTGAAGCGTGAGTGTATATAGACATATCTGTGGTGCAATTTGAAAACTAACCGGCTGCAGTTCATGCAGCCGGCTTGCAGTGAAAGGGTGAGGGGTTTGTTGGGATCTACAGGGTAGGGGCCCGATGGAAAGGTCTGGCGGACCTGGGGTAAAGGATGGGCGGGGTGCGCCCTCGCACAAGGCTCGGCTAACATAAGCCCGAGCAGCGGGGGTCAAGGCTGCCTTCACCTCCTGAAGTACGCGCCGGGGAGTACGGGGACTGGAGAGCCCCATGCACCGAGCAAGCGTCAGGGGATCCAGCCAGTCTCTCCGGTCGTAGTCCAGGAGGTCTCCGACCCTCGTGACTTCCGCCAGGACCAA
This sequence comes from Eretmochelys imbricata, assembly GCF_965152235.1. Classification (NCBI taxonomy): domain Eukaryota; kingdom Metazoa; phylum Chordata; order Testudines; family Cheloniidae; genus Eretmochelys; species Eretmochelys imbricata. The sequence continues at coordinate 34,747,797 of NC_135583.1, forward strand.
CCTCTGGCGCACCGAGCGGGACTCCGCCACCTGCACACGGAGCTGAGGGTTGTGTAGCAGGGGCTCCGTGAGGAGATCTGCTCCCACGGTGGCCGCCACGGACCTGGTTGTTAGAAACAGTTTCCAGGTCCGGAGGAGGTCCTGGTAGAAGACCAGCAGCCCGGAGAGGTCTCGCGGAAAACCCCTCGGAGAAAGATAAAAGAGCTGCCGGTCGTATCGAAGCCCTTGGAAGCGGTGCAGGAAGGCGTGCGCCAGTATGCTCCACGCCGAATTACGTGCACTATAAAAGAGCCTCTGCAGGGCCTGGAGGCGGAAAACGCGGACCTGAGTGTACAGACACTTCAGGCCCTGCCCTCCTTCCTTCAGGGGTAGATGAAGAACTCCAACAGGGGCCCAGTGCATTCCTGACCAGAAGAACTCTAGAATCAATCTCCGGAGGTGAGTCAGGAAACCCGGGGCCGGGGCCAGGGTGTTGAGCCGGTACCAGAGCGTGGACAGGACTAGTTGGTTAAGCACCAGTGCTCTCCCTCGGAGGGAGAGACATCGGAGTAGCCTCGTCCATTTCCGGATCCGCTCTATCACCCCGCCCTCTAAATTTTGCCAGTTCTCCGGCGGGGAAGGGTGCGTGGCGGAAAGGTAAACGCCGAGATAGAGCAGTGGACCCGCACTCCACCGGAGGGTCTGAAGTGCGGGTGGGAGGGAGCCTACCTGCCGCCAGTCCCCCACCGCCAAGCCAGAGCTCTTGACCCAGTTGACTCGGGCAGAGGAGGCTGCCGAATAGATGGCCTGGCATGCCTCCACTCGCGCCAAGTCGCCCGGGTCCTGGACCACGAGGAGTACGTCATCGGCGTACGCCGACAGGACCAGCCGCAGCTCCGGCTCCCGCAGCACCAACCCTGTCATCCTCCTGCGGAGAAGACAGAGGAAAGGCTCGATCGCCAGAGCATACAACTGGCCCGAGAGGGGGCACCCCTGCCGCACTCCTCGCCCGAAGCTGACCGGTTCAGTCAGGGTCCAGTTGAGCCTAACCAAACACTCCGCGGAGGCATACAGCACTCGGAGAAAACTCACAAACTGAGGTCCGAATCCAAACGCCTGCAGAGTGCTCAGGAGGTACCCATGGTCTACTTTATCGAACGCCTTCTCCTGATCGAGAGACAGGAGGGCGAACGACAGACCATCTCTCCGCCTGAGTTCCAAAAGGTCTCGGACTAGAAATAGGTTGTCAAAAATGCTGCGACCCGGGACAGTATAGGTCTGGTTTGGGTGGATCACGTCCGCCATCACGGACCCTAGCCACAGCGAGATTGCTTTCGCTACGATTTTGTAATCCATGCTGAGGAGTGAGACGGGACGCCAGTTTCGTAGATCGCAGCCGGGCTCGGTTCAGCCCCTAAGCGGTCCCGTTCCTCGAGGGTGGTGTTAAAGTCCCCTCCCAGGACCAGGCACTCTTGCGAATCCAGGGTGCCGAGAAAGTCAGACACCCGCTGATAAAATTGTGGCCGCCTGGAGCTCATTTGCGGGGCATAGATGTTAACAAGATTGACCACGAGCCCCTCCATACGGACTCGAAGGTGCAGCAGGTGGCCCGGCACGGCCTCATTGACCCCTAGCACCTCAGGCCGTAGGTTGGGGGAGAACAGGGTCGCCACTCCAGCTTGCCAGGTCGCGAAGTGGCTAAAGTATACCCCGTTCCACCACTCCAGCCACCACCTGTTCTCGGCGGCCGGGTCCGTATGGGTCTCCTGCAGGAAAACTACAGAGTACCTCCCTTCCCGAAGGTAAGAGAGCACCTGGGACCTGTGGAGAGCCATCCTACAGCCCCTGGTATTCAGGGTCGCAATAATAAGAGGTGTCATGCGGAGGGCTGGGGGGGGTGGGGGTTTCATGTTGGCGGGGGTGTTCAGGGCCCCTGGCGGGTTGCGCAGCAACCCATGACCCATCCCGTGGGTGAGTAGATCGCGTCGGAAGCTGCGGGCTCGCTCGTAGGCCGCAGCACCGTGCCTTCCTTGCCTCCTGCCCTCCTTTATAAGGGCCCTTGTGGCCTGGAGGATTTGATCAAAGTCCCCCCATAGCTAAAGAGCCAGCTGAACCCTATTGCGGGCGCCACGGGTGTGCTCTAGGAACTTCCGTAGTGCATGCCGCAGCTCATGGGGGGGTGGGGTTACAATTCCCGAGGTGTTCCCTGGTGGGACTCTTAATACAGCCTCGTGGTCCGCTAAGGCGGGTAGACAGGGTGCGGACCACTGACAGGGCGTCTGACAGGCTGGGGTTATTAAATTCATTTCACGCCTTGGGGTGGAGGGGGATGGCAGGGAAAAAATTGCCACTCCTAATGGGTCGCGGCTAGAAAGTGCAAAGACTGCTCCCTGGGGGGAATCTGCGAAAGGCGGAAAGGAAATAACCCCAGGGGCGGCATTAGCATTGCAGGAGGAGGGGACTTGGGCAGGGACAGGGGTGGGGGCAGGGGCAGGGGTGAGGCTCTGGGGTTCAGGAGGCAAGCAGCTAAAGGAAAGTGCCTCCTGAGCAGAGTCAGGGGTTAAGGGGTAAGGGAGGGGACTCCCAATAATGCTAGGCACTGGCTCCATGGTGGTCTTAGCGGCCATGGCATCAGGTGGTGGACCACCTTCTGCAGGGTGCTCACCCGGGAAGGCAATTAGGGGAGGGAGCATGGGGAAAGGGAGGCTGGGGTAAGGTTGCCCAGCTCGAGGCCAGCCGGCAGCAGATCATCCCCTCCCTGGGTGACCGGGGTCAAATCTAGGGCCTCAATCTCCGCATACATGGGGGAGAGGCCAGCTCCTGCCACCCCGGGGGCCTCTCCTCTAGGGCCCGCCTCAACGGTCGCCTCGGGGTCCGCGGGGGGTTCGGGTGGTATCCAGGCAGAAGGGGCATCCTCAGAAGTCTCGGAGGGGAGGGTCTCCCGTGGAGGGGGGATTCTGCCCTCCAATGCCAGTCCGTCTTCCCCTCCCGACACCAGCGGATGGATCTCACTCGTGGCCGTGGCGGGAGGCTCGATATCAGTGCCTCCTTTCCTGGTCTTCCGGGGGACTTCCGCGTCGGATGGATGCAGCGGAGCTCGAGCCTTCCGCTTGCCTCGCTTCCCCTGGACTAGGGTCCAGCCCTCCATAGCGTCATCTGGGGGTTGGTTAGCAGGGGTCGTGTCGGGGGGCGGAGGCGATGGTTCAGGGGTTCGGGGGGGTAGCGGTGAGGCAGCATGAGGGGCGGGGGTTTCTCCTTGGGGTGGGTCCTCTCCTATACCCGGTAATATCCTTGCCACACCCTCCTCCATGGGCTCCGTTGGATTGGTACTAGCAAGGGTGGAACTCCCTTGCTCGCCCGGGCGTTGTAGGGAAGGTATCTCTTGGGCCCGGATAGGAGCGGCGATGGGTCGAATAGGAGGAGGGTTGGTTTCAGGTGCCGGGGTGCCAGGGGCGTCGGCAGCAGTGGGGCCGATGTCCTGCCGGGTCTCGGGGGTTTCGGGTGCCCCTCCCCCCCGGGCCAAAGGGCAGTCTCCGCGGACATGCCCCGCTGAGCGGCAGAGGTAGCACCGGGCCTCTCCGGTGGAGTAAAAGACCCGATAGCGGGCTCCCTGGTAGGGGACTAGAAAGGACCCCTCGAGCACCTCTTCATCACACGCCCCTGCCGGTGGTAGAAGCTGCACTTGCCGGCGGAACGAAAAAATGTGACAGAGGGTGGGGTCCTTGCAGCCCAACGGGAGAGGGCTGATGACAGAGACAAGTTTCCCCAGAGTGGAGAGGGCAGGGAACAGGGCAGCATTGGGTAAGAAGGGAGGAACGGAGGTGAGGACGAGGCGAACGCCCAGGTCTTCTAATGGTTCTAGGGGGACAAACACCCCCCGCACCGTCAGGCCCCTCTCCACCGCCTCCTGGGCGGCATCCTCCGAAGCTAAGAAAAAAACGACCTTCCCATACATCTTGGAGGCCGCCACAATAGCCGTGGGTCCTACCACCTTCGCTAACGCCTGCACGTATGTCTCCACGTGGGGCGAGGCGGGCACCAGGAGGCAACGGACGCCGTGCTTCCTGGTCAAGGCGGGGAAAGGGCCCCGGCCGCTGGTGGTAGTGGCGGAGGCGGGGGGGGGGCGAGATGACGAGGCGGCAGGCAGGGGGGAGCCCGTTGCCGCCCGGGCATACGTCCTGGGGGCCGGGGGAGAGACAATCGCAGAGCTGGTGGAGGGAAACGCAGGGAGGGGCGCCACGGTTGATGACGAGGCCGCAGCGGTGGGGGCAGCCCCTGCCATGGAGGGCTCAGTGGTTTTAGCGGGGCCCTTTCCTTTCCTCCCGCCCTGGCCCTTCCGGCCAACCGGGGGAGGTTTCCTAGAATCTGGGGGGGCGGTGGGTGCAGCAGCAGCAGCGATCACCCCGGTGCCTCCTGCTACCGGTGCCCCAGCAGGGGGGGGTGGTAAGTATCTTAACAACAGTGGTTGGGGGGGGACCTTGGGGGTCGGGCAGGGGTGGTGGTGGGGGAGGGACAACTAATTTTGTTGAAGCGGCCTCACCCCTCTCAGTCCCCGCCATTGTGAGCAGGGAGAAACAGGAAGACACCGGAAGGAGGAGGGGGGAGGGGAGAAGCGGAGTAGCCGCTCCTCCCCGCTAAGCTGCAGGCGGGGAGGGGGGGGGATGCCGAGGGAGTTGGACTGGGGGGGGGACAAAATCAGGGTCCAGGAATAGGGGCAAGCTGTGCGATAAGCAATCCGGGGGGGTGGGGGGGTGCAGACCCACACACGTTTGTCCAAAGAGTCTCGGTTGGTCGGCTGTTATGTCCGGTCCGGAAGGCAAAGTTCAAAGCGAACAGCTGGATCCGAAGGGAGATGGCAGGTTGCCAGCAGGGACAGACGGTGGGGGGGCCGTGACAGTTGTAGTAACGATGGGGGGGTAGGGACACCGATGGATCGGGGGTGGGGGTCTCCACGCCACACCCCCTGTGCCGCCACAAACGCAAGTAACCACAGTCAAACTCCCCCCCACGAGAGTATAATTCAGAAAATTACTCAGTCTTATGGCCCTCTTCACGATGATTTATAGCTCTCCTGGATTATTTCTCCTGTCTTCTGAAATCTTCTTCTCCAGCTGTGTTGGCTGTGTTCCAAGGCCTTCGGCATGCTGAGACTGTTGTAAAGTCCGAGCTGCCAGCAAAACAGCTGGGTCTGGGGGTTTCCACTCCCCCCTCCAGACAGCAAAGTCGGCAATCTTCCCCCCCCTCCTCTGGGGGCTCAGCTGAGGTAAATAGCTGCGCCCGAAAGCAGGCATGGGGGGGCGGGTGCTGGCGGCGAGCTGAGGGCCGACAGCACGTAAATGGGAAAAAAAGACAAAAAATCAAAAGAAAACAAAAAAAGCGTCTGGCCCGGTCGTGGGGGGACTAAGGCAGGTGCAAAAAGTAAGAAAAATCCAGGCCAGGGGGCTTTAGGAAAGAATAGAAAGCAGATAGCTGAGGAGCAAGCGAGGGACGTTCCGTTTCCCAACAGGGGCGGTTCCAGAACAATCAGGAACCTTCTGGAGACAATTAAGACAGGCTGCAGCCAATCAAGAAGCTGCTAGAATCAATTAAGGCAGGCTAATCAGGGCACCTGGGTTTTAAAAAGGAGCTCACCTCAGTTTGTGGTGTGCGTGTGAGGAGCTGGGAGCAAGAGGCACTAGGAGCTGAGAGTGAGAACGCGGACTGTTGGAGGACTGAGGTGTACAAGCATTATCAGACACCAGGAGGAAGGTCCTATGGTGAGGATAAAGAAGGTGTTGGGAGGAGGCCATGGGGAAGTAGCCCAGGGAGTTGTAGCTGTCGCACAGCTGTTCCAGGAGGCACTCTAGACAGCTGCATTCCACAGGGCCCTGGGCTGGAACCTGGAGTAGAGGGCGGGCCCGGGTTCCCCCCAAATCCTCCCAACTCCTGGTCAGACACAGGAGGAGTTGACCTGGACTGTAAGTTCAGAAAAATGGCCAAGCTGAGGGCTGCCGTGAAGCTCCAAGGCGAGCAAATCCGACAATAAGCGCAAGACCCACCAAGGTAGAGCAGGAACTTTGTCACACACTGTATAGGAGGAGTGTGGATAGACTGTCAGGAGTAACGGTCTTATATGTTTAAAACATCTGCACCAAATGATGGCATTTCTACCTCTGCTCTTTCTTCGTGTTGTTTACTTGGACATATCAGGATTTAAAGTCATCTGCCTCTAGTTCTTATCAGAATCATACATTTGGCTTAGATAGCTTTTAAGAGAAATTATTAAGCAATTATTATCTCTTATCACTTTCTAATCCAGAAACCTTATCGCTCCGTTCACAAAATGTATGATAATTGGATCTTTGCAATTATAGGTACAACTAGTGTAAAAGTATAATTAGGCAGGCCAAAAAAGAATTTGAAGAGCAATTAGCAAAAGACACAAAAACTAACAACAACAAAACTTTAAGGACATCAGAAGCAAGAAGGCTGCCAAACAATCAGTGGGGCCACTGGACGATCGAGGCACTAAAGGAGCAGTCAAGGAAGGGAAGACCTCTGTGGAGAAGCTAAGTGAATTCTTTGCATCCATCTTCACTGGTGAGGATGTGAGGGAGATTCCCACACCTGAGCCATTCTTTTTAGGCGACATATTTGAGGAACTGTCCCAGATTGAGGTGTTGATAAATTAAACAGTGAGAAGTCACCAGGATCAGATGGTATTCACCCAAGAGTGCTGAAGGAACTCAAATATGAACTTCCAGAAGTGCTAACTGTGGTATGTAATCTGTCACTTAAACTAGGCTCTGTTCCAGATGACTAGCAGATAGCTAATGTAACACTGATTTTTTAGAAAAAGGCTCCAGAAGTTATCCGGGCAATTTCAGGCCAGTAAGCCTTACTTCAGTACCAGGCAGATTGGTTGAAATTATAGTAAAGAACAGAATTATCACACACATAGATGAACATGATATATTGGGGAAGAGTCAACATGGCAATTGTAAAGGGAAATCATTCCTTGCCAATCTTTGAAGCAGTCAACAAACACGTGAACAAGGGTGATCTAGTGGATATAATGTACTTGGACTTTCAGAAAACCTGTGACAAGGTCCCTCACCAAAGACTCTTAAGCAAAGTAAGCAGTCATGGGATAAGAGGGAAATCATGAATCAGTAATTGGTTAAAAGATAGGAAACAAAGGATAGGGATAAATGGTCAATTTTCACAGTGGAGAGAGGTAATTAGTGGGGTCCCCAATGATCTGTACTGGGACCAGCGCTGGTCAACATATTCATAAATTATCTGGAAAAGGGGTACCAGTGAGGTCTCAAAGGTTGCAGATGACACAAAATCACTCCAGATAGGCAAGGCCAAAGCTGACTGCAAAGAGTTACAGAGATCACACAAAACTGTATGACCACCTTGTCTGCCTTGGGCAAGAAAATGGCGGATGAAATTCAGTGTTAATAAATGCACATTAATGCTCATTTGAAAACAATATATATACAAAACAATGGGGTCTAAATTATCTGTTACCATGTGAGACAGGGAGCTTGGAGTCATGGGTAATTCACAGAAATCATCTACTCACTATGCGGTGGTAGTCAAAAAAGCTAACCATGTCTGGAATGACTAAGAAAGGAAAAGATAATATGATAGAAAATATAATTGCACTATATAAATCCATGGTACTCCCGCACCTTGAATACTGCATGCAGTTTTGGTCAGCCCATCTCAAAAACGATATATTAGAATCAGAAAAGTACAGAGATTAAAAAGACTGGGACTGTTCAGTTTAGAAAAAAGAGCACTAAGGGTGGGTATGATGGAGATCTATAAAATCATGAATAGTGTGGAGGAAGCGTTATTTACCCCTTCACATAATACAAGTAGCAGGGGTCACCCAATGAAATTAATAGGCAGCAGGTTTAAAACAAACGAAAGAAAGTACTTCTTCACACAACTCACAGCCAGCCTGTGGAACTCATTGCCATGGAATGTTGTGAAGGCCAAAAGTATCACTGAATTAGATAAGTTCATGGAGGATAGGTCCATCAATGGCTATTAGCCAAGAGGATCAGGGACACAACCCCATGTGACTGCTAGAAGCTGGGAGTGGAAGACAAGGGATGGATCACTGTTCTCTTCATTCCCTCTGAAGTATCTCACACAGCCCACTGTCTAAAGACAGGATACTGGGCTAGATGGACCATTGATCTGACCCACTATTGCCACTCTTATGTTTATGTTCTTAACACACAGAGATTTAATGGGCCAATTTGACATGCTAAAAAATTATCTTTCCTTTATCTATTAACACTTTAATCGTGCTTCTGACAAGTTGTAATTTCCACTAACTGGAAACATAATTAGAGCAGATCTGCCAGGGCAGAAGAGGGCAGATCTTGTTACAGGATCTGGCCCTTAGACCTGATGTGAACAGGTGCCTTCACTCAGAACTGGAACTAAAATTCTATAGAAGGTTAAGAAAACATTAGACCAGTAAGTGACCATAAGAAGGAGCCACAAAAATCAATCAACTTGTTGAGGTAGCTTTTAACTGAAGCTTAATCAGAATAGCAGTGGGAAGCTTATAGATGTTTTAAAGTTGTTGCTTTAAACAAGGGGCTGGTGTACTGTGATGACTTATCATTCTGTTATAATCATCTCACTGGTACCTTGCACTCCCCTGTGTGTCTGTTGTATCCGCCTGTCATCTTAGGGCATGTCTATTCTATAGTCAGGGTGTGTGATTGAAGCTTGTGCCGACATACCCTAGATAGCTTTAGTCTCACTAGCCTGAGCCAGAACAGTGAAGCCACCGCAGCATGAACGTCAGCCCAGGCTGTAGAACCCCACCCAGAATCCTGGGTTAATACTCATGGGGCTAGCTTGTACTAGCATGACCAGATGTCCCGATTTTATATGGACAGTCCCGATATTTGAGGTTTTGTCTGAGATAGGCACCTATTACCTCCCATCCCCTGTCCCAATTTTTCACACTTGCTATCTGATCACCCTAGCTTGTACTTCCATGGCTTCACTGATCCAGGGCCTGAGCCAGCTAGCTGGGGTATGTCTCCTTGAGTTGCAGTCACACCCACTGGTTGCAATATAGACATCTGCTTATCCATGGCTTCTAAGCTCTTTGAGGCAGGCACAGTCTTTATTATAGGGCCCTGATTCCTGATTGGGGCCCCTAAGTGCTCCCGCAATACAAATCAATAATGAGAAGAGTGGATTTGCAGAGCCTTCATCTGTAGCCCTTGGCAGCAGACAGATGGTGGAGTGGCTGGATGCAGGGGTGTGAACATCCTCTGAGCAGTGCCTTGTATAGCACAGTAACCAAGCCTGAGAAGGCTTTGAAAATGTTACCACCTAACAGACAGCACAAGCTGCGGGACAGTCCCAGGCACGTTCAATATGAAGGTCTTCTGTAAAATGGAAAGTCACAGCTATGTATCCTGTGTTATATGGGCCAAATGCTCTTGTCCTCAGGGCATCAAGGGGTTATACCAGAGAACGCAGTCCTTTATTTGTTCCGTATTGTGCATAGGGCGTACGTCTGTGGGTATGTGCCCAGGCTTGTGTCAGTGATTATGGTGGCTGTGTTCCCGGGTGAGCGTCTGTGCTATGGTGGGCACTGAATGTGTATGTGTCAACGTCTATACGTATGGTGTGCCCCTGTGTGGTGTGTGTCTGCATCATTGGTGTGTGCGTGAGAGAGAGAGAGTTAAGAGTAAAACTAATGGTTTGCCTACACGTTGTTTTAGTCCACACTAGAGGGATGTAAATTCTAATGCACACAGTGTCTGGTGCCCTAATGGGCCCATGTGGATCCTGCGGGCGCACCATAAAAGTTCCTTAATGTGAGCTAATGCAGCCCTTTTTGTTTCAAAAGTACAACAATAATAAACACTAGGGAACTCTTAGCGTGTGCCAGCAGGGTGTACATGGGCCAGTAAGCGCACAACATACCGTGAAAATTAGACTGTACGCCCCTGATGGTGCACCTGAAAGCACCATGCAGCCAAGCCTAAGATTTGTCATTCGCTGTGTAATAGGAGCAGTTGTTGATCCTGACCCAGTGAAGTGGTCGGTCAAAACCTTCTCTGTCAAGGTCAACCAAAGCAATGTAACAAAAGGAAAAGAAACTCTGGTTTCAAGAAAATGCTTTGATTTTTATTTTCCTCCTCAAGGGTTGGCATGTTGTAGAACTAGAAAATATTCCCTTATTGGTAGCTGGGAACATTAGGCCTCTTTTCCTCCAGGGGCTAAAACTAAAACCAATTTAAACACAAGAACTTTGCATTCCTTAATAAGATCTTTTTGCTCTCAGAGGAGGTTGGCTCAGTAGAGTTAAGCTATAATACATTTGGGGGAATTGCAAAGTCAAGACAGCTAAACATGCCAATATTGCTGCACAGATAGATATATACTCTGTGTATTTTACTTTTTAAATTACTTTTTATTGGGTTTTGTTATTGTGAAAGCACGTTTTTCATAAAAGTGGAGACAATACAATGAGCAGAATGGTTAGCAACCAAGCGACGTGATTCAAGATAGCACGTTTGATGGGAATGATTGATTCATAAACTCTTCTAATAAGGCCCTGTCTATGATGGAGGATCGCATTGGTTCAGCAATCAGTAACCAAGAGAAGTGTAGCTGCACTGGTGGAACAAACCCCCGTAAATTCAATCACGGCTAACCCCAGCTTGTGGCTGTCTGTGATTAGAGTTCAGAGCCTGTGAAGCTATACTAGCTGGTGGCCACAGACTGCTGAATTGGGGTTAGTCCTGAGTGCAGACAAGGCCCTAGGTAAAGCTTGGGCCAAGCCCAAATACAGGGATTGATCCGTGAGAACTCAGCAACAGTAAGGGGACAGGCTGGCTCCACTACCCTTAAGCTAGTGCATCAGCAAGTTCTGCAGCATCCAGACTAAAACAGCCTCAGTTTGGTTTGCTTCCACATTCTGCTAGAGGAAGAGGCCAGGGAATCTATATATTTGTCCATCCACCAGCCAAGCTTTACACCTTCTTTGCCTCCTCCTCACAACACCCATAACAGCACAGAAGAAGCCCCAGGTGTGAACATCCCACATGCAGGATTCTAGCATCCTGCCTACTCCTTCCACTTTGCTAACCATCCATGTTTTGACCACAAATTTGTTGAATGTATTCATTATTCACAGTTATTTGGAAGTTACTTGCATGAATAATTTGGCTCTGCAGATCATTTGAATTGCAAGTTGCAAATATTACAGGGAAACACACAGTTCACTTTGTAACTTATGTAATGAAGCACAGCCCAAATTTTGAATTATACATTCATTTTAATCAGCTGAAAGTTGTGATATGTTGGTTAGTTATAGACACCATCCAGTCAGGGAACAGAAACAGTCCATGTGACCCATATGCACCAACTTAGTATGAATCATAACCTCAAGTGCTTCATTTGTATTGAAAGAGGTGCCGGGGCTCAAGCAATTTTTTTGCTCTCATAACTGATGCAGCAAGCCCAGAGATGCA